>NC_057810.1:194526615-194831726 GCF_018294505.1 Triticum aestivum | reverse complement strand
GATCCTTGCGTCGCTTCCCCTCAGATTTCGACAAGTTTTATGAGCACAAAGTGCAGCAGCTGTAGTAATTTTTCCAACCATTCTAAAAGAAAGAAGAAAACTGTGCGCTCGGATTAAGTTTGCACTGAAATTCACGGAAAAGATTCCTTTGCTCAAAGTTTGGGGGACAAATAATCCCAAGATAAGATGCACTTTTCCCCACCATTCCCAATGAACCAAAATGGCTTCCCCACCAAATCAGCACTGAAATCTCTGAAAGAAGGACGAAGCAGGCAAGAGAATGTTTCCCCAAATTTGAATTTGGCAAGAGGCCATCCACAGGCGAGCAAATGTGATAGCACAGGGCAAGAATCAGGGACCCCAAAAAAACAACGCTGCAAGAAGACAATGAACACGGGGGTAAAAAAAAAAGCGTTGATCCAGCTGCGCTGCTGGCTGCCGACCTACCAAAGGGAGCAGGCGCCGCGGCTGCCGGAGGCACAGCGACGCTGCCGTTGGAGGAGACGAGGTCGCCGACGGCCGTGGACGCAGCCGCAGCCGCCGGAGAGGAAGCCATGGGCGGCGGAGCCCCTCCTCCATTGGCCGCGAGCGGGCAGCAGAGCAGCGGCAGCAAGAAGATGATGAAGAGGGTCAGGAGCGGCAATGGAGACGCCGGCATTGACCGCATCCTTCCTGGTATCCCACTCTCCCCCGGCGGGTCGGCCTCTGTCTTCTCTCCTTCTTGCTCAGCCCCTCTCTCTCTCTCAGCTTCTCTCTCTACTCCTGGGCTGGTCCTGGGGAGGAGACAATGGCGACAACAAGAACACAAGAGCCTGTGCCGGTCTGACAAGATACCATCCCAGTCAGGGGATCCAAAGAAGTGAAAAAAAGAGCCGCAGCCGCGGCAGTTGGAGTGGCCTTGTCTTCTTCCTCCCTCCCCCGCCCTGAGATTCTTGTGTGCACTCCTCCAATGGCTTGCCCGCCCGGCTTATACTAGTCGCTGTTACCGCTCGAGTGATCCCGCCGTTTCCCTTTTCTATTCCAGTACTGCCGCTCTCTCTCTCTCTCTGGCCTCTGGGGTGATCTCCTGGATCAGCGGGAGGGGAACGGAGCCAGGAGGGACTAGGGAGAGGGAGAGGGATGCGGTGCACGACTGCACTGACAGCACGGTGCGGAGGGGGGACGGGGACGGGTGGTGTTTCTGTAGGGTTGTTGATGGAGGCATGGAGCGGAAGCCAGCGGGGGGTCATGTGGCAGTTGCGGAAAGGCGCTGCTGGCTCCGGATTACGGGGGTGGTCATGCGCGAGATGCGTTCGATCGATGGATGCTGTGGTGGTACACCCTACACCGGCCGGCTTCAAACCTTGGTGTTGCTCCGTGATTCCCTCCTCCGGTGCGGCGCGGCCCCGTCGGTACAGTGTTTGTTTGGAACGGACAAACGCCTTTGATTCCGTTTACAGGAACCGATTTTCATTTAATCCCGCTGATTGATTGATCTGCAGAAACGGGGTCGTTAGCACTCCGGACATGAAGTCAAATGGGGTTAGCCCATGGATATTGATTCGGCACTCAACGGTTCATCCGGGACGAGGCAGACGTCTCAGCCGTCTCGCCTCACCTGCCACCCCTGCCACGCCTAAAATCGCAAGGTTTTAGATTGAATAATATATATATATCAGGGTTTATAAGTTTTCTTACGTCAATCAGGATTTATAAGTAGTGACAATACATGAATTTCACGCAAAAACACAGCTCTGATGGTTATTTTATGTGCAAGAGCTTTAACTTTGGGGAAATGGTGAGGAATGACATGCGTGATAATGACTAGTAGTACAAGGTTTGTTGCGAGATTACAACAAGCTAACAACAGTTAGTTGTATAAAATATCTTGTGGTTAGCTAACGAACCCTTTCACTAGTAACCCTACCGCTGAAGGTATAGCAGGGCTGAGACGCCTGGAATTTTTGCAGAGATTGGGATGTTCACCAACAACGCCGGAATCTGTCTTCCCGCAGGAGCTAATTCAGGGTCAGTTCCTTTGCTAGCTTTTTTGAGCTTCCAGTATAAGCTAAGCTGCCCCTACCCGACTTATTCTAGAAGCCCAACAAAATTTTTTAGGCTTCTAGAATAAACTGCATAAAGGGCAGTTTTTTGCAGCTTATTCTAGAAGCCACCATAAGAATTGGCCCTCAATCATGCATGAGAACCATCCATCGAAATTTAGAGTCCATATACTGCCGTCCTAGTAGAAATCTTCTTAATTGCCTGGAAAGATGGGATCGTCCTCTTTCAAGCATTCTTTGCGGGAAGCTAATCAAGTTGCGCACAAGTTAGCACAATATTCTTTTGATTCAAATTCTATAATATCTTGCCATGGTAATCCTCACAGTTTTTCTTTTCTTTTGGATGAGCTTTTGAACGATGTAAGTTTATTCACAATTTAATAAAGTGCGCCACAGGGCTTTCCCGTCCAAAAAAGGGAAATTTTTGTTTCTGCCACTTCAGCTTTTGCCAAATTTTCTTATGCCCCTCTAAAATTGGACATTTTACTTTTCCCAATTTTCTTTATGCCACTCTAAAATTTGACATTTCACTTTTGCCATTCCTAGCTTTTGATAATGTATCATAATTTGTCATTTTGTGGCAAAAGTAAAATTTTCGGAGTGGCAATTATGGTACATTATCAAAAGCTAAGAATGAGAAAAGTGAAATGAATACATTTTTTTCTTTTGCCACAAAATAGACATTGTGATACAATATCAAAAGCTAAGAGTGCCAAAAATGAAATGACAATTTTTAAAGTGGCATAATACAAATTGGTAAAAACTAGAGTTGCAAAAACAAACATTTCCTAAAAAAATAGTACTTGCACGGGTAGCTTACTAGATGCAAATGACTTTACCGAAAACTAAGGAAGAACTGAGAATGTAAACCCTTGGTCACACTAGTAGAAAACAGGGCTTTCGTTCAGGCCAGATAAGCCCATTAGTCCCGATTCAGTCACGAACAGGGACCCATGGGGTCATTGGTCCCGGTTTGTGAGGCCAGGGGCCTGTCAGGCCTCGTGGGGGCATTGGTTCTGGTTCGTCTGGCCCCTTTGGTCCCAGTTGGCGGGATGAACCGGGACCAATGGGTCTCGCTCCTGGCCCACCACCATTGGTCCTGATTGGTGGCTTGAACCGGGACCAAAGGGTGTCCTTTAGTCCCGGTTCAAGCCATGAACCGGGACCAATGATGTGCCTATATATACCCCCTTGCCGGCGAGCAGAGCACTCCACACTGCTCTGTTTTTTCTGACCGGCGAGGGGAGGGCTTTGTGGTGCTCTAGCTCACCTCCTATGCACATGAGGTGTTCGATGGAAATGCCCGAGCCACACTACTTAAGCAAAAAGAATGAACTAAAAATAATCATTTAAAATATTCTGTTATGATCAACTAAAACAAAACTATAATATCTTTCAATAGCAAAAAGAATCAACTAAAAAGCTTTTATAAAAGTCCAATAGCAAAAGGAATCAACTCAAAAAACTTTTATAAACTTGTAGTATTATTGAAACTAAAATTATATAAAATTTATGCAACCAAAATTATCAAAGTATTTTCTGTTCAAAACATTAAAAGCAAAAACAATTTTTAGAAAGAATTTTTTCTGTTAGAAACTTTAATAGCAAAAAGAATTTTCATAATGAATTTTTTTGTTAGAAACTTTAATAGCAAAAAGAATTATCATAAAGAATTTTTGTGTTAGAAACTAAAATAACAAAATCTATTTTTGAATATAATGATAAAACACAGTAATATTAAATAGCAGGAAAAAGAATCACTCAAAAATCTATTTTTATAGTAAAGTTATTAAAAAACTAGTGATTCACACAATTCAAAAAATTCAAATTTAAACTATTCAAATTGGAAAACAATGGCACTAACAGAAAGTTTATAATTTTTATTACCTAAAAGCAAAATGAACTAGAAAATAAAGCAAAAAACAAAACAAAATAAATAATGCAAAAAACAAAAAAACTAGAAAAATTTAAAAAAAATGCCACCTACTCGGCCACCATGGCCTGAATACGACTAGAAACCCAACCATGGGCCAGGATTCAGGCCCGCAGAAGGCCCGATAGGCCCATCAGGCATATCAGTGACAATTAGGCCCGTAAGCCTGCAATGGAGAGGAGCTTGAGAGGGGTGCGGCAGTGGGGCTTATAAACCACTACGCACCCTCTCAACTAGTGAGGTGGGACTAAAGGTTTTGGCCACGGGCAGCACGAGGCCTTTGGTCCCGGTTGGTGGCACCAACCGGTACCAAAGATGGGCATCGGTACCGGTTCGTGGCACCAACCGGTACCAATGCCTGAAAAGAGGCCTTTGGTCCCGGTTGGTGGCACCAACCGGTACCAAAGGGGGGCATTGGTACCGGTTTGTTCCACGAACCGGTACCATGCCCAGGGTATATAAGAAAACACTTGTGAAAATTTCGTTTCAGTACTTCTTCCTGCCCCGACGACACCGCCAGGCTGCCCCTCTACCCCGACGACGCTGCGCCCTGCCTCTGATGCCCTCGTCGCCGCGCGCGCCCCTGCCATGACGTCGTCGTCGCGCGCCCCTGTCCCGACGTCATTGCCGCGCGCCGCCCCTGCCCAGACGCCCTCGCCGCGCTGCCCCTGCCCTGACGCTGACACCGCGTCATCACCGCCCCGGTCCGCCGCCCTCCCCAGCCTCGACGCCGTCGTCGCCCCGGTCCGCGCCGCCCCGCGCTAGGTCCGGCCGCCCCCCCCCCATATATGCATTTTTTCATATATGTTGATGATGATATATATGATGATGTTGATGATACGATGATGTTTTTTTCATATATGTATTAATTTTTTATTTAAGTTGTTAGTAGGTATCGATTTTAGGTTAGTGCATTTTATCACTAATTTTAGGTTAGTTGATCGATTTAGTGCATTTTAGGTTCGATGATATATGATGATGTAATTTTTATCGATATATATACCCCATCCCCGATAACTACAACATGATGGGGGGTCGATATACCCCCTCCCTGATAACATTTTTTCTATGTATATGTCGTCGTTGTCGATATACCCCCTCCTCGATAACTTCGACATGAGGGGGGGTCGATATACCCCCTCCCCGGTAACATTTTCTTTCTATGTATATGTCGTCGTTGTCGATATACCCCCTCCCCGATAACTTCGACATGAGGAGAAGAAGAAGAAGAAGAAGATGAGAGGAAGAAGAGGAGAAAACAAATAAGAAGAGGAAGAAGAAGAAAAAAAAGAGGAGAAGAAGAAGGAATAGAGGAGAAGAAGAAAAAATAGATTTCTATTTTTTCTTCTTCTCCTCTATTCCTTCTTCTTCTCCTCTTTTTTTTCTTCTTCTTCCTCTTCTTATTTTTTATCGGGAACGAGGGTGTCAGAAACTAGGGTAGAGGGTCGAGGGTCGCCGAGGGGTCGAGGGTCGTCGAGGGGTCAAGGATCATCGAGGGGTCGAGGGTCGAGGGTTGATGGTCGTCGAGAGTCGAGGGTCAAGGGGTCGAGGGTCTAGGGTCGTTGAGCGGTCGAGGGTCGAGGGTCATCGAGGGGTCGAGGGTCGAGGGGTCGAGGGGTCAAGGGTCGAGGATCGCCGAGGGTCGAGGGTCTCCATTTAACAAGAATGCCCCCATTATGGATGTGCACAAGTTTATCCATTTTTTTATCTCATCCATGGCTACATCATTTGCTGGAAGTAACAGGCGTATGACACTACGAAACTCTTCAAAGTTGTTTTTTGGTACAGATTTCAGCAAAGGCCTTCCAAATAGCGATATTCGGAAGGCTCTTGCTGAACTTCGTACGAAAAAGCAAATTATCCTATCCGGGACTCCATTCCAAAACAATTTTGGAGAGCTTTGTACCGTTATGCGCATGTTACTTTCGGCAAATGATGAAGCAATGGTTTTCTTGAGATCGGGAAAAATATGGACCATTTTCTGCACATCCAGAATGGCGCCATCTTGCTAAATCCCTTAAAGGTTAAGAGAATCCGAGCAGTCGAGGATCGGAACTAGCTAGGGTAGGGGGTCAAGGGTTGCCGAGGGGATGAGGGTCGTCGAGGGGTCGAGGGTCGAGGATCGCCGAGGGGTCTATGTTTGCCACCATTAATATATCCATCTCTCATGTTTGTATATTAATTGCCATGTTGTAATATTTGCAGAAACTATGGATCAACAAAGAGACTTCGAACAAGAAGAGATATTGGGGGACATAATCCGCAACGGAGGTGATGTCTTGTTGTTTCTCAATGACCTCAAAGAAGTTTTGGAAGGAGAGGAAGCAGGCTACAGTGATCAAACAATAGAGAAGGAAAGTCATGATCGTGATGGTGGCTCCGGCGACCGTGATGACGGCTCCGGTGACCAAACGGAGTCGGGATCAGCTGTTGCAAAGTCTGGCGAGGTATATATATATATATATTAATTAAGCATGTGCTGACTAGCTAATTGATGCATTAATTGTTTTGGTATGTACATATATTAACTCTTCTTTCTTCTTTTATAGCCCTCTCGATCAAGCAAAACTTCGGTAATGAGACGAGGCCCAAAGAAAAAGTTGCGCCCGGATGAAAGTTTCACGATCACATAAATCGCGCGCAATGGCCAACCGATTAAACCCCTCCGAACCAAGGAAGCATTTTCTGCTCAGTGCGGGGTTCTTATTAGGGACATGATCCTGATCAGCATCGAGCAATGGAATCAGCCTAGAGCTTCAAGTTTCTTTTGTCGAAGATAGACAGAAAGCTGATCTTTGGACCGCGCTGAAGGTAAATTTCACCCTACTGGAAGAGGAGGATCCGTAGAAGCCAGTTATAGAGCCATTGATCAAGTCTCATGCTCTCAAGAAGATGACAGGTCTATTCGGGAGGTGGAAGAATGAGTTGAAATCAACATATGTCGACCAAGACAAGACTCCAGAATTCACCGGCCGATTTGAGAAGATAAAAGATCACTGGCACGCATTTGTGGCCCACAACACATCGGAGATGAGTAAGAAGATGTCAGTGATTAACAAGATAAATGCTGCAAAGAAGGAGCATCACCATCGCACGGGGTCAGGTGGCTACCTCAAAGCCCGGCTGTTCTGGGACAAGGCTGAGCAGGACTAGATTGGTAAAGGGGTCGAACCAGAGACATTGCACTGGCCAGACCGTTCAAGGAATTGGTTCTTCGGGGTTGGGGGAACTTTGGACCCTGAAACAGGGAAGTGATGTTGGACGGATGAGCAACTTGCAACACCCATCACGAAGCTTTAGAAATCAATCAAGGAAGTGCGGGAAGGGATGTTCGTTCCCGACAGAGAGAACGACGAGCTCACAAGGGCCCTCGGGAATCCTGAGCACCCTGGACGAACACGAGGCACGCCAGGCTCCGTTGCGCGGAAGGTTGGGTTTCCCGACGCAGGCGGTTACAAAACCCAAGAGAGGAGGAGGAAAGTGGAGTAGAGCGAATTGCAGCAGCTTAAGGCATGGGTACGAAAGCTAGAGGAACGACAAGATGTTGAGAACCAGCTGTGAGATCCTGCCCAAGAAGCTACCCCAGAAGCTACCTCGCCATCTCATCGGAGAAGCAGTGTGGCTTCCACCGAGCTCGTTCAGTAGCCTGACTTGATGGATCCTAGCTACCCCGTGGATTTTATCACGGATTCACACCAGTGCCACCTTATGACGCAATGGCTTCAGCTCAAAGTCAAGGCGGCTGTCGGCTCTGTGTACCCTCCTTCACCTGGAGCAACTTTTCACTGCCGTCCGATTCCAAAAGGCTATGCTCTTGTGATGGTGGACGAAATAACGGAGGGATTTGAGGAGCTCCAGCTTGAGCACCCTACAGGTGATGGGGAGAGTCAGCTGGGTCTTGCTATGAAGACTTTGTGTCTATGGCGGAAGGAGCACATTAACCTTCTGAACTTCACGGCTCCAGCGAGTCAGCTGGGCACTCCGCCTCCTTCGCCTCATCCTCCAACGAGTGATCAGGGCACTCCGCCTCCTGCTCCGGCGCGTGAGGGCGGCAGTGCTCCGCCTCCTTCTCCACCATCTCTAGCGCGTTCGAGCAACCTGACTCCTCCTTCGCCTCGTAAGCGACAGCGGAACACAGACGCCGCCGCTCCGGCTGCTCCGGTGCATCGGACCACTCCACCTCCTTCTACTACTCGTCAGCAGCAATAGAATAGAGAGCCGCTGATGCTCTGGCATCTAGCAGTACAACCAGAGGCGGGAGGCAATACAGATTCTATCCATCTCTCAAGCCTATAGAGAAGTTACCATACGAGATGACTGTGGAGGAAAACGAGCAGATCGTTCAAGCCAAAGTGAAGGACTACTTTGTAACAAAAAGAGCTATGAAACATCCACCTCCGTAGGATAAGATAGATCCGGTGAAAGCGAGGCGCACTCTCAATACCCAGGAGTCTCGAAATGGTCGAGAGGTAAAGATTGATATATTGGAAGGTAGTATTCGGACACCGGAAGGGTTCCGGAATGTATAGGGTACACACCGGAGTACCGGAGGGGTTACCGGAACCCCCCGGGGAAAGATATGGGCCATAGGAGGGAGGCTAACCAGCCCACAAGGGGCTGACGTGCCCCTCACAAGGGAGGAGGCCGAATTGGACTAGGGAAGGGGGCGGCGGCCCCCTTTCCTTCTCCTACTCCCTCGGCTTCCCCCTTTCCCCCTCCGGTAAAAGGAAAAGGGGGGCCGAATCCTACTAGGAGCCCAACTGGGACTCCTCCCACTTGGGGCGTGCCTAGGGCCGGCCTCCGCTTCCTCCCTCCTTTATATACAGGGGGCACCCCTAGAACACACACAATTTATCCAAGCCGTGTGCGGCGCCTCCCTCCATAGTATACGCCTCCAGTCATATTCTCGCGGGGCTTAGGCGAAGCCCTGCATGGATCACATCACCATCACCGTCACCATGCCATCATGTTGATGGAACTCATCTACTCCTTCGACCCACTGCTGGATCAAGAGCTCGAGGGACATCATCACGCTGAATGTGTGCAGAACTCGGACGTGTCGTACATTCGGTACTCGATCGGTTAGAACGAGAAGACGTTCGACTACATCAACCGTGTTAAGCAAATGCTTCCACTTTTGGTATACGAGGGTACGTGGACACACTCTCCCCCTCTCGTTGCTATGCATCTCCTAGATAGATCTTGCGTGAGCGTAGGAATTTTTTTGAAATTACATGCTACGTTTCCCAACACTATGCTTCTGTCACCCACACCACCCACCATAAGCGAATCATGAACATATTGCAAACCCTACAGCGGGGATCCCTCACGCTTGCGCGACACAGAGAGCACCATAGGACATCACCATTAATAAAACATACAACTCAAACCAATCATGATCATCAATCAACCCATAGGACAAAACAAATCTACTCAAACATCATAGGATAGCCATAAATCATTGGGAAATAATATACAACATTGAGCACCATGTTTAAGTAGAGATTACAAAGGGTAAAAGGGTGTTACACCACTGCATAGAGGGGGAGAGAGTTGGTGATGACGGCGGCGAAGTTGTTGGTGTAGTTCGCCGTCACGATGATGGCCCTGGCGGCGTTCTGGCGCCATCGGGAGAGAGGGGGAGTGAGCCCCCCTCCTTCTTCTTCTTCCTTGACCTCCCCCTAGATGGGAGGAGGTTTCCCCTCTGGTCCATGGCCTCCATGGCGCTGAAGGGGCGGGAGCCCCTCCGAGATTGGATCTCTCTCTCTCTCTCTCTCTCTCTCTCTCTGTGTGTGTGTGTGTGTGTGTGTGTGTGTGTGTGTGTGTGTGTGTGTTTCCTTCTGTTTCTGTGCTCCTGTTTTCTGGCCTTTCACCATTTCTTAAATTCCAGGAGTTCCGTAACTCCGATTGGGCTGAAATTTTAACACGATTTTATCTGAATATAAGATTTCTTGCGGCCGAAGGAGACCTCCAACCAACCTATGGGGTGGCCACAAGCCTACCAGGCGCGCCCTGGGTAGGGAGGCGCACCCTACAGCTTGTGGGCCCCTCGGGCATCGTCTTGTGTTGATTCTTTTTCCCAAAAATCACAAATATTCCAAAATAAATCTCCGTAAATTTTTATCGCATTTGGACTTCGTTTGGTATGGATATTCTGTGAAACAAAAAACATGCAACAAATAGGAATTGGCACTGGATTAATATGTCAGTCCCAAAAAATATAAAAAGTTGCCAAAAGTATATGAAAGTTGTAGAATATTGGCATGAAACAATCAAAAATTATAGATACGACGGAGACGTCTAACCCAATACGATATCCAGTAAGATATTTGGAAGAACAAAACACTAGGATCATGCGGGTAAACATGATGGAAAGTGGCCGAGTTTCTGGCTTTCCACAAAGACCAGAACACCGCCGCAAGACCCACTGCTAACACATGTCTATCCATACACTAAACTCTTCAATCTTGCAAGGAATATTAGCCAACCAAGTTACACTTCCCACCACTCCCCAAACAAACTTGGCAACCAGACAAGTACAACAAAGGTGCTCTACAATTTCATTATGATCACAAAAACTGCAGTTCCTCTTTGCTAAATTATCTCTAGTTAATACGCTATTCTTGAAGACAAGCCAAAGGAAAACTTTAATTTTCAAAGGGATTTTTGCATACCATGGCTTTCTATGAGGCCAAGGTCCGGACTCGATTTCAATGTTAGATACAAAGATCTGGCAGTGAATCTACCAGATTTATTCAGGAGCTAGCAACATAAATCCTCTTGGTCTGTTACGACCAACATACCTGCCATCCACGAACCACGAACCCAACACATGTTCCATTTTCCATATGTCGTCGATGTAGACCACAATCTGCATCCGCTTCTGGACTATCTCCCAAGCTCCGTGCCGATGCTGGAGCAAACGTCGTCGCAACGACGGAGCCCGAGGACACAGGTCCATCACGAGGATGCCGCCCCCACCATGCCATCCTTGCTTGAACAAACTGATTTTCAAATCCATCCCTGCCTCCTCAGGAAAGGATCCGAAGAATCTTTATTCAGCGATGTCATCATCGTCGCCGAAGCCAATACGATAATGTTGGGGAACGTAGTAATTTCAAAAAATTTCCTACGCACACGCAAGATCATGGTGATGCATAGCAACGAGAGGGGAGAGTGTTGTCCACGTACCCTCGTAGACCGAAAGTGGAAGCATTAGAACAACGCGGTTGATGTAGTCGTACGTCTTCATGGCCCGACCGATCAAGCACCGAAACTATGGTACCTCCGAGTTCTAGCACACGTTCAGCTCGATGACGATCCCCGGACTCCGATCCAGCAGGGTGTCGGGGAAGAGTTCCGTCAGCATGACGGCATGGTGACGATCTTGATGTTCTACCGTCGCAGGGCTTCGCCTAAGCACCGCTACAATATTATCGAGGACTATGGTGGAGGGGGGCACCTCACACGGCTAAGAGATCAAGAGAACAATTGTTGTGTCTAGAGGTGCCCCCCTGCCCCCGTATATAAAGGAGCCAAGGGGGAGGGGGCGGCCGGCCAAGGAGGGCGCGCCAAGGGGGAGTCCTACTCCCACCGGGAGTAGGACTCCCTTCTTTCCTAGTTGGAGAAGGAGAAGGGGGGAAGGAGGAGGGAGAGGGGAAGGAAAGGGGGGCGCCGCCCCCCTCTCCTTGTCCTATTCGGACTAGGGGGAGGGGGCGCGGCCAGCCCTTGCCTCCTCTCTTCCTCTCCACTAGGGCCCATGTAGGCCCACTAAGCCCCTCGTGGAGTTCCGGTAACCTCCCGGTACTCCGGTAAAATCCCAATTTCACCCGGAACAATTCCGATATCCAAATATAGGCTTCCAATATATCAATCTTCATGTCTCGGCCATTTCGAGACTCCTCGTCATGTCCGTAATCTCATCTGGGATTCCGAACAAACTTCGGTACATCAAAACTCGTAAACTCATAATATAACTATCATCGAAACCTTAAGCGTGCGGACCCTACGGGTTCGAGAACTATGTACACATGACCTAGAACTATTTCCTGTCAATAACCAATAGCGGAACCTGGATGCTCATATTGGCTCCTACATATTGTAGGAAGATCTTTATCGGTTAAACCGCATAATAACATACGTTGTTCCCTTTGTCATCGGTATGTTACTTGCCCGAGATTCGATCGTCGGTATCCAATACCTAGTTCAATCTCGTTATCGGCAAGTCCCTTTACTCGTTACGTAATGCATCATTCCGTAACTAACTCATTAGTTAAATTTCTTGCAAGGCTTATAGTGATGTGCATTACCGAGAGGGCCCAGAGATACCTCTCTGACGATCGGAGTGACAAAACCTAATCTCAAAATACGCCAACTCAACATGTACCTTTGGAGACACCTGTAGAGCTCCTTTATAATCACCCGGTTATGTTGTGACATTTCGTAGCACACAAAGTGTTCCTCCGATAAACGGGAGTTGCATAATCTCATAGTTATAGGAACTTGTATAAGTCATGAAGAAAGCAATAGCAACATACTAAACGATCAAGTGCTAAGCTAACGGAATGGGTCAAGTCAATCACATCATTCTCCTAATGATGTGATCCCGTTAATCAAATGACAACACATGTCTATGGTTAGGAAACATAACCATCTTTGATTAATGAGCTAGTCAAGTAGAGGCATACTAGTGACATTAAGTTTGTCTATGTATTCACACATGTATCATGTTTCCGGTTAATACAATTATAGCATGAATAATAAACATTTATCATGATATGAGGAAATAAATAATAACTTTATTATTGCCTCTAGGGCATATTTCCTTCAGTCTCCCACTTGCACTAGAGTCAATAATCTAGATTACACAGTAATGATTCTAACACCCATGGAGTCTTGGTGTTGATCATGTTTTGCTCGTGGAAGAGGCTTAGTCAACGGGTCTGCAACATTCAGATCCGTATGTATCTTGCAAATCTCTATGTCTCCCACCTGGACTTGGTCCCGGATGGAATTGAAGCGTCTCTTGATGTGCTTGGTCCTCTTGTGAAATCTGGATTCCTTTGCCAAGGCAATTGCACCAGTATTGTCACAGAAGATCTTCATTGGTCCCGATGCACTAGGTATGACACCTAGATCGGAAATGAACTCCTTCATCCAGACTCCTTCATTTGCTGCTTCCGAAGCAGCTATGTACTCCGCTTCGCATGTAGATCCCGCCACGACGCTTTGTTTAGAACTGCACCAACTGACAGCTCCACCGTTCAATATAAACACGTATCCGGTTTGCGATTTAGAATCGTCCGGATCAGTGTCAAAGCTTGCATCGACGTAACCATTTACGACTAGCTCTTTGTCACCTCCATAAACGAGAAACATATCCTTAGTCCTTTTCAGGTATTTCAGGATATTCTTGACCGCTGTCCAGTGATCCACTCCTGGATTACTTTGGTACCTCCCTGCTAAACTTATTGCTAAGCATACATCAGGTCTGGTACACAGCATTGCATACATGATAGAGCCTATGGCTGAAGCATAGGGAACATCTTTCATTTTCTCTCTATCTTCTGCTGTGGTCGGGCATTGAGTCTGACTCAACTTCACACCTTGTAATACAGGCAAGAACCCTTTCTTTGCCTGATCCATTTTGAACTTTTTCAAAACTTTATCAAGGTATGTGCTTTGTGAAAGTCCAATTAAGCGTCTTGATCTATCTCTATAGATCTTGATGCCCAATATGTAAGCAGCTTCACCGAGGTCTTTCATTGAAAAACTTTTATTCAAGTATCCCTTTATGCTATCCAGAAATTCTATATCATTTCCAATTAATAATATGTCATCTACATATAATATCAGAAATGCTACAGAGCTCCCACTCACTTTCTTGTAAATACAGGCTTCTCCAAAAGTTTGTATAAAACCATATGCTTTGATCACACTATCAAAGCGTTTATTCCAACTCCGAGATGCTTGCACCAGTCCATAAATGGATCGCTGGAGCTTGCACACTTTGTTAGCACCTTTTGGATCGACAAAACCTTCCGGTTGCATCATATACAACTCTTCTTCCAGAAATCCATTCAGGAATGCAGTTTTGACATCCATTTGCCAAATTTCATAATCATAAAATGCGGCAATTGCTAACATGATTCAGACAGACTTAAGCATCGCTACGGGTGAGAAAGTCTCATCGTAGTCAACCCCTTGAACTTGTCGAAAACCTTTCGCAACAAGTCGAGCTTTGTAGACAGTTACATTACCATCAGCGTCAGTCTTCTTCTTGAAGATCCATTTATTCTCGATGGCTTGCCGATCATCGGGCAAGTCAACCAAAGTCCATACTTTGTTCTCATACATGGATCCCATCTCAGATTTCATGGCTTCAAGCCATTTTGTGGAATCTGGGCTCATCATCGCTTCCTCATAGTTCGTAGGTTCGCCATGGTCAAGTAACATGACTTCCAGAATAGGATTACCGTACCACTCTAGTGCGGATCTTACTCTGGTAGACCTACGAGGTTCAGTAGTAACTTGATCTGAAGTTTCATGATTAATATCATTAGCTTCCTCACTGATTGGTGTAGTTGTCACAGGAACCGGTTCTTGTGATGAACTACTTTCCAATAAGGGAGCAGGTACAGTTACCTCATCAAGTTCTACTTTCCTCCCACTCACTTCTTTCGAGAGAAGCTCCTTCTCTAGAAAGGAACCGAATTTAGCAACAAAAATCTTGCCCTCAGATCTGTGATAGAAGGTGTACCCAATAGTCTCTTTGGGGTATCCTATGAAGACACATTTCTCCGATTTGGGTTCGAGCTTATCTGGTTGAAGTTTCTTCACATAAGCATCGCAGCCCCAAACTTTAAGAAACGACAACTTTGGTTTCTTGCCAAACCATAGTTCATAAGGCGTCGTCTCAATGGATTTTGATGGTGCCCTATTTAACGTGAATGCGGCCGTCTCTAAAGCATAACCCCAAAATGATAGCGGTAAATCAGTAAGAGACATCATAGATCGCACCATATCTAGTAAAGTACGATTACGACGTTCGGACACACCATTTCGTTGTGGTGTTCCGGGTGGCGTGAGTTGCGAAACTATTCCGCATTGCTTCAAATGTAAACCAAACTCGTAACTCAAATATTCTCCTCCATGATCAGATCGTAGAAATTTTATTTTCTTGTTACGATGATTTTCCACTTCACTCTGAAATTCTTTGAACTTTTCAAATGTTTCAGACTTGTGTTTCATCAAGTAGATATACCCATATCTGCTCAAATCATCTGTGAAGGTGAGAAAATAACGATACCCGCCGCGAGCCTCAATATTCATTGGACCACATACATCAGTATGTATGATTTCCAACAAATCAGTTGCTCGCTCCATAGTTCCGGAGAACGGTGTTTTAGTCATCTTGCCCATGAGGCACGGTTCGCAAGTACCAAGTGATTCATAATTAAGTGATTCCATAAGTCCATCAGTATGGATTTTCTTCATGTGCTTTACACCGATATGACCCAAGCGGCAGTGCCACAAATAAGTTGCACTATCATTATCAACTCTGCATCTTTTGGTTTCAACATTATGAATATGTGTATCACTACTATCGAGATTCAACAAAAATAGACCACTCTTCAAGGGTGCATGACCATAAAAGATATTACTCATATAAATAGAACAACCATTATTCTCTGATTTAAATGAATAACCATCTCGCATCAAACAAGATCCAGATATAATGTTCATGCTTAACGCTGGCACCAAATAACAATTATTTAGGTCTAAAACTAATCCCGATGGTAGATGTAGAGGTAGCGTTCCGACTGCGATCACATCGACTTTGGAACCATATCCCACGCGCATCGTCACGTCGTCCATAGTCAATATTCGCTTAATCTGTAGTCCCTGTTTCGAGTTGCAAATATTAGCAACAGAACCAGTATCAAATACCCAGGTCCTACTGCGAGCATTAGTAAGGTACACATCAATAACATGTATATCACATATACCTTTGTTCACTTTGCCATCCTTCTTATCCGCCAAATACTTGGGGTAGTTCCGCTTCCAGTGTCCAGTCTGCTTGCAGTAGAAGCACTCAGTCTCAAGCTTAGGTCCAGATTTGGGTTTCTTCTCTTGAGCAGCAACTTGCTTGCTGTTCTTCTTGAAACTGGTGGTCTTATTGACCATTAACACTTGATGCTCCTTCTTGATTTCTACCTCCATAGCTTTTAGCATTGCGAAGAGCTCGGGAATAGTCTTGTCCATCCCTTGCATATTATAGTTCATCACGAAGCTCTTGTAGCTTGGTGGCAGCGATTGGAGAATTCTATCAATGACACTATCATCAGGAAGATTAACTCCCAGTTGAATCAAGTGATTATTATCCCAGACATTTTGAGTATATGTTCACTGACAGAACTATTCTCCTCCATCTTACAGCTATAGAACTTATTGGAGACTTCATATCTCTCAATCCGGGCATTTGCTTGAAATATTAACTTCAACTCCTGGAACATCTCATATGCTCCATGACGTTCAAAACGTCGTTGAAGACCCGGTTCCAAGCCGTAAAGCATGGCACACTAAACTATCGAGTAGTCATCAGCTTTGCTCTGCCAGACGTTCTTAACGTTGTCAGTTGCATCTGCAGCAGGCCTGGCACCCAACGGTGCTTCCAGGACGTAATTCTTCTATGCAGCAATCAGGATAATCCTCAAGTTACGGACCCAGTCCGTGTAGTTGCTACAATCATCTTTCAACTTAGCTTTCTCAAGGAACGCATTAACATTCAACGGAACAACAGCACTAGCCATCTATCTACAACAAACATAGACAAGCAAAATACTATCAGGTACTAAGTTCATGATAAATTTAAGTTCAATTAATCATATTACTTAAGAACTCCCACTTAGACAGACATCTCTCTAGTCATCTAAGTGATCACGTGATCCAAATCAACTAAACCATGTCCGATCATCATGTAAGATGGAGTAGTTTCAATGGTGAACATCACTATGTTGATCATATCTACTATATGATTCACGTTCGACCTTTCGGTCTCCGTGTTCCGAGGCCATATCTGTATATGCTAGGCTCGTCAAGTTTAACCTGAGTATTCCGCGTGTGCAACTGTTTTGCACCCGTTGTATTTGAACGTAGAGCCTATCACACCCGATCATCACGTGGTGTCTCAGCACGAAGAACTTTCGCAACGGTGCATACTCAGGGAGAACACTTCTTGATAATTTAGTGAGAGATCATCTTAAAATGCTACCGTCAATCAAAGCAAGATAAGATGCATAAAGGATAAACATCACATGCAATCAATATAAGTGATATGATATGGCCATCATCATCTTGTGCTTGTGATCTCCATCTCCGAAGCACCGTCGTGATCACCATCGTCACCGGCGCGACACCTTGATCTCCATCGTAGCATCGTTGTCGTTACGCCATCTATTGCTTCTATGACTATCGCTACCGCTTAGTGATAAAGTAAAGCAATTACAGGGCGTTTGCATTTCATACAATAAAGCGACAACCATATGGCTCCTGCCAGTTGCCGATAACTCGGTTACAAAACATGATCATCTCATACAATAAAATATAGCATCACGTCTTGACCATATCACATCACAACATGCCCTGCAAAAACAAGTTAGATGTCCTCTACTTTGTTGTTGCAAATTTTACGTGGCTGCTACGGGCTGAGCAAGAACCGTTCTTACCTACGCATCAAAACCACAACGATAGTTCGTTAAGTTAGTGTTGTTTTAACCTTCACAAGGACCGGGCGTAGCCACACTCGTTTCAACTAAAGTGAGAGAGACAGACACCAGCCAGTCACCTTTAAGCAACGAGTGCTCGTAACGGTGAAACCAGACTCGCGTAAGGCGTACGCGTAATGTCGGTCCGGGCCGCTTCATCTCACAATACCGATGAACCAAAGTATGACATGCTGGTAAGCAGTATGACTTGTATCGCCCACAACTCACTTGTGTTCTACTCGTGCATATGACATCTACGCATAAAACCAGGCTCTGATACCACTATTGTGGAATGTAGTAATTTCAAAAAAATTCCTACGCACACGCAAGATCATGGTGATGCATAGCAACAAGAGGGGACAGTGTTGTCCACGTACCCTCATAGACCAAAAGCGGAAGCGTTAGAACAACGTGGTTGATGTAGTCGTATGTCTTCACGGCCCGACCGATCAAGCACCAAAACTACGGTACCTCCGAGTTCTAGCACACGTTCAGCTCGATGACGATCCCCGGACTCCGATCCAGCAGGGTGTCGGGGAAGAGTTCCGTCGGCACGACGGCGTGGTGACGATCTTGATGTTCTACCGTCGTAGGGCTTCGCCTAAGCACCGCCACAATATTATCGAGGACTATGGTGGAGGGGGGCACCGCACACGGCTAAGAGATCAAGAGATCAATTGTTGTGTCTAGAGGTGCCCCCTACCCCCGTATATAAAGGAGCCAAGGGGGAGGGGGCGGCCGGCCAAGGAGGGCGCGCCAAGGGGGAGTCCTACTCCCACCGGGAGTAGGACTCCCTTCTTTCCTAGTTGGAGAAGGAGAAGGGGGGAAGGAGGAGGGAGAGGGGAAGGAAAGGGGGGCGCCGCCCCCCTCTCCTTGTCCTATTCGAACTAGGGGGAGGGGACGCGGCCAGCCCTTGCTTCCTCTCTTCCTCTCCACTAGGGCCCACGTAGGCCCATTAAGCCCCCCGGGGGGTTCCGGTAACCTCCCGGTACTCCGGTAAAATCCTGATTTCACCCGGAACAATTCCGATATCCAAATATAGGCTTCTAATATATCATTCTTCATGTCTCGACCATTTCGAGACTCCTCGTCATGTCCGTAATCTCATTCGGGACTCCGAACAAACTTCGGTACATCGAAACTCATGTAGACATCGAAACCTTAAGCGTGCGGACCCTACGGGTTCGAGAACTATGTAGACATGACCTAGAACTGTTTCCGGTCAATAACCAATAGCGGAACCTGGATGCTCATATTCGCTCCTACATATTCTACGAAGATCTTTATCGGTCAAACTGCATAACAACATACGTTTTTCCCTTTGTCATCGGTATATTACTTGCCCGAGATTCGGTCGTCGGTGTCCAATACCTAGTTCAATCTTGTTATTGGAAGTCTCTTTACTCATTACGTAATGCATCATTCTGTAACTAACTCATTAGTTACATTGCTTGCAAGGCTTATAGTAATGTGCATTACCGAGGGGGCCCAGAGATACCTCTCCGACGATCGGAGTGACAAAACCTAATCTCAAAATACGCCAATTCAACATGTAGCTTTGGAGACACCTGTAGAGCTCCTTTATAATCACCTAGTTACGTTGTGACGTTTGGTAGCACACAAAGTGTTCCTCCGATAAACGGGATTTGCATAATCTCATAGTTATAGGAACTTGTATAAGTCATGAAGAAAGCAATAGCAACACTAAACGATCAAGTGCTAAGCTAACGAAATGGGTCAAGTCAATCACATCATTCTCCTAATGATGTGATCCCGTTAATCAAATGACAACACATGTCTATGGTTAGGAAACATAACCATCTTTGATTAATGAGCTAGTCAAGTAGAGGCATACTAGTGACATTAAGTTTGTCTATGTATTCATACATGTATTATGTTTTCGGTTAATACAATTATAGCATGAATAATAAACATTTATCACGATATGAGGAAATAAATAATAACTTTATTATTTCCTCTAGGGCATATTTCCTTCAGATAAACCATCTAAAAACCTAGACTATGAGGGAGTAAAAACAATTCACATGCGTGGATTGATGACACACAAGTGTAGGGGATCTATCGTGGTCCTTTCGATAAGTAAGAGTGTCGAACCCAACGAGGAGCAGAAGGAAATGATAAGCGGTTTTCAGTAAGGTATTCTCTGCAAGCACTGAAATTGTAGGTAACAGATAGTTTTGTGATAAGATAACTTGTAATGGGTAACAGGCAATGAAAGTAAATAAGGTGCAACAAGGTGGCCCAATCCTTTTTGTAGCAAAGGATAAGCCTGGACAAGTTCTTATAATGAGAAAAGCGCTCCCGAGGACACATGGGAATTATCATCAAGCTAGTTTTCATCACGCTCAGATGATTCGCGTTCGTTACTTTGATAATTTGATATGTGGGTGGACCGGTGCTTGGGTACTACCCTTTCTTGGACAAGCATCCCACTTATGATTAACCCCTATTGCAAGCATCCGCAACTACAAAAGAAGTATTAAGGTAAACCTAACCATAGCATGAAACATATGGATCCAAATCAACCCCTTATGAAGCAACTTATAAACTAGGGTTTAACCCTCTGTCACTCTAGCAACCCATCATCTACTTACTCCTTCCCAATGCCTTCCTCTAGGCCCAAATAATGGTGAAGTGTCATCTAGTCGACGTTCACATAACACGACTAGAGGAGAGACAACATTGATACATCTCCAACATATCTATAATTTTTATTGTTCCATGCTATTATATTACCCCTTTTGGATGTTTATGGGCTTTATTTTACACATTTATATCATTTTTGGGACTAACGTATTAACCGGAGGTCCAGCCCATATTGTTGTTTTATTGCCTGTTTCAGTATTTCGAAGAAAAGGAATATTAAACAGAGTCCAAACGGAATGAAACCTTCAGCAAAGTTATTTTTGGAACAGAACCAATCCCAGGAACTTGGAGTGAAAGCCAGAGGATCATCGAGGAGGCCATGAGATAGGGGGTGCGCCCACCCCCTTGGGCGCGCCCTACCCTCTCATGGGCCCCTCGAGGCTCCCCCGACTGACTTATTTTGCCTATATAAGCCTACGTACCCTAAAACCATCGAATAAGAAGATAGATCGGGAGTTCCGCCGCCGCAAGCCTTTGTAGCCACCAAAAACCTCTCGGGAGCCTGTTCCGGCACCCTGCCGGAGGGGGATCCCTCACCGGTGGCCATCTTCATCATCCCGACGCTCTCCATGACGAGGAGGGAGTAGTTCACCCTCGGGGCTGAGGGTATGTACCAGTAGCTATGTGTTTGATCTCTCTCTCTCTCTCTCTCTTGTGTTCTCTCTATGGCACGATCTTGATGTATCGCGGCTTTACTATTATAGTTGGATCTTATGATGTTTCTCCCCCCTACTCTCTTGTGATGAATTGAGTTTCCCCTTTGAAGTTATCTTATCAGAATGAGTCTTTAAGGATTTGAGAACACTTGATGTATGTCTTGCCGTGCTTATCCGTGGTGACAATGGGATTTCACGTGCCACTTGATGCATGTTTTGGTGACCAACTTGCGGGTTCCGCCCATGAACCTATGCGTAGGGGTTGGCACACGTTTTCGTCTTCACTCTCCGGTAGAAACTTTGGGGCACTCTTTGAAGTACTTTGTGTTGGTTGGATGAATCTGAGATTGTGTGATGCATATCGTATAATCATGCCCACGGATACTTGAGGTGACAATGGAGTATCTAGGTGACATTAGGGTTTTGGTTGATTTGTGTCTTAAGGTGTTATTCTAGTACGAACTCTTGAATAGATCGATCTGAAAGAATAACTTTGAGATGGTTTCGTACCCTACCATAATATTTTCATTTGTTCTCCGCTATTAGTGGCTTTGGAGTGACTCTTTGTTGCATGTTGAGGGATTATTATATGATCTATCTATGTTATTATTGTTGAGAGAACTTGCACTAGTGAAAGTATGAACCCTGTGCCTTGTTTCCTATCATTGCAATACCGTTTACGCTTACTTTTATCATTAGTTACCTTGCTGTTTTTATATTTTCAGATTACAAAAACCTTTATCTACTATCCATATTGCACTTGTATCACCATCTCTTCGCCGAACTAGTGCACCTATACAATTTACCATTGTATTGGGTGTGTTGGGGACACAAGAGACTCTTTGTTATTTGGTTGCAGGGTTGTTTGAGAGAGACCATCTTCATCCAACACCTCCTACGGATTGATAAACCTTAGGTCATCCACTTGAGGGAAATTTGCTACTGTCCTACAAACATGTGCACTTGCAGGCCCAACAACGTCTACAAGAAGAAGGTTGTGTAGTAGACATCAAGCTCTTTTCCGGCGTCGTTGCCGGGGAGGTGAGTGCTTGAACGTATATCTTTAGATCTTGCAATTGAATCTTTTTGTTTCTTGTTTTATCACTAGTTTAGTTTATAAAAGAAAACTACAAAAAATGGAGTTAAGTTTGTCTATTACGCTTCATCTTTTCAATATCTTTCGTGAGTATGATGAAAAGGAAAATTGTGCTCAAGTGCTAGAAGAAGAATGCATTAAAATGTTTGGTACTAGATCTTTGTATGATGAGCATGATTGCAATGTTGTTAGTATGAATTCCTTGAATATCCATGATGCTAATGATATGCAAAGCCATAAGCTTGGGGAAGCTATGTTTGATGAATATGATATTTTTAGTCCCCCAAGTTTTGATGAGAAAATTTATTATGATGAAAGCATGACTCCTATTTATGATGATTATATTGATTAAAGTGGGTTTGGAATGTTGGGGAACGTTGCAGAAAATTAAAATTTTTCCTACGGTTTCACCAAGATCCATCTATGAGTTCATCTAAGCAACGAGTCAAGGGAGAGAGTTTGCATCTACATACCACTTGTAGATCGCGTGCGGAAGCTTGCAAGGGGATGGTGATGATGGAGTCGTACTCGACGTGATTCAGATCACCGATGTCCAAGTGCTGAACGGACAGCACCTCCGCGTTCAACACACGTACGGGACGGGAGACGTCTCCTCCTTCTTGATCCAGCAAGGGGGAAGGAGAGGTTGATGATAATCTAGCAGCACGACGGCGTGGTGGTGGATGCAGCAGAACTCCAGCAGGGCTTCGCTAAGCGTCTACGGGAGGAGGACGAGGTGTAGCAGGGGGAGGGAGGCGCCAAGGCAATGGGTGTTGCTGCCCTCCCCCTGCCCTCCTTTATATAGGACCCCAGGGGGGGCACCGGCCCTGGGAGATTGGATCTCCCAAGGGGGCGGCGGCCAAGGGGGGGAGGAGTGCCCCCCAAGGCATGTGGTGCGCCCCCCCCCACCCTAGGGTTTCAACCCTAGGCACAGGGGGTGGGCCTAGGGGGGCGCACCAGCCCACTATGGGCTGGCTCCCCTCCCACATCAGCCCATGGGGCCCTCCGGGATGGGTGGCCCCACCCGGTGGACCCCCGGGACCCTTCCGGTGGTCCCGGTACATTACCGGGTGACCCCGAAACTTTCCCGATGGCCGAAATATCACTTCCTATATATTATTCTTTACCTCCGGACCATTCCGAAACTCCTCGTGACGTCCGGGATCTCATTCGGGACTCCGAACAACATTTGGTATGCTGCATACTCATATTCATACAACCCTAGCGTCACCGAACCTTAAGTGTGTAGACCCTACGGGTTCGGGAGACACGCAGACATGACCGAGACGACTCTCGGGCAATAACCAACAGCGGGGTCTGGATACCCATGTTGGCTCCCACATGCTCCTCGATGATTTCATCGGTTGAACCACGATGTCGAGGATTCGATCAAACCCTGTATACAATTCCCTTTGTCAATTGGTACGTTACTTGCCCGAGACTCGATCATCGGTATCCCAATACCTTGTTCA
Organism: Triticum aestivum; assembly: GCF_018294505.1. Taxonomy (NCBI): domain Eukaryota; kingdom Viridiplantae; phylum Streptophyta; class Magnoliopsida; order Poales; family Poaceae; genus Triticum; species Triticum aestivum. Next base: position 194,808,094 of record NC_057810.1, on the reverse strand, counting down.
GTCTCGTTACCGGCAAGTCACTTTACTCGTACCGTAATGCATGATCCCGTGGCCAACACCTTGGTCACCTTGAGCTCATTATGATGATGCATTACCGAGTGGGCCCAGAGATACCTCTCCGTCATACGGAGTGACAAATCCCAGTCTCGATCCGTGTCAACCCAATAGACACTTTCGGAGATACCTGTAGTGCACCTTTATAGTCACCCAGTTACGTTGTGATGTTTGATACACCCAAAGCACTCCTACGGTATCCAGGAGTTACACGATCTCATGGTCGAAGGAAGAGATACTTGACATTGGCAAAGCTCTAGCAAATGAACTACACGATCTTTGTGCTATGCTTAAGATTGGGTCTTGTCCATCACATCATTCTCCTAATGATGTGATCCCGTTATCAACGACATCCAATGTCCATAGCCAGGAAACCATGACTATCTGTTGATCACAACGAGCTAGTCAACTAGAGGCTCACTAGGGACATATTGTGGTCTATGTATTCACACGTGTATTACGATTTCCGGATAATACAGTTATAGCATGAATAAAAGACAATTATCATGAGCAATGAAATATAATAATACTTTTATTATTGCCTCTAGGGCATATTTCCAACAGTCTCCCACTTGCACTAGAGTCACCAATCTAGTTACATTGTGATGAATCGAACACCCATAGAGTTCTGGTGTTGATCATGTTTTGCTCGCGAGAGAGGTTTAGTCAACGGGTCTGCGACATTCAGATCCGTATGTACTTTGCAAATTTCTATGTCTCCATCTTGAACATTTTCACGGATGGAGTTGAAACGACGCTTGATGTGCCTGGTCTTCTTGTGAAACCTGGGCTCCTTGGCAAGGGCAATAGCTCCAGTGTTGTCACAGAAGAGTTTGATTGGCCCCGACGCATTGGGTATGACTCCTAGGTCGGTGATGAACTCCTTCACCCAAATCGCTTCATGCGCTGCCTTCGAGGCTGCCATGTACTCCGCTTCACACGTAGATCCCGCCACGACGCTCTGCTTGCAGCTGCACCAGCTTACTGCTCCACCATTCAACATATACACGTATCCGGTTTGTGACTTAGAGTCATCTGGATCTGAGTCGAAGCTAGCGTCGACGTAACCCTTTACGACGAGCTCTTTGTCTCCTCCATAAATGAGAAACATGTCCTTTGTCCTTTTCAGGTACTTCAGGATATTCTTGACCGCTGTCCAGTGTTCCTTGCCGGGATTACTCTGGTATCTTGCTACCAAACTTACGGCAAGGTTTGCATCAGGTCTGGTACACAGCATGACATACATAATATATCCTATGGCTGAAGCATAGGGGATGACACTCATCTCTTCTTTATCTTTTGCCGTGGTCGGTGACTGAGCCGAGCTCAATCTCACACCTTGTAACATAGGCAAGAACCCTTTCTTGGACTGATCCATTTTGAACCTTTTCAAAATCTTATCAAGGTATGTGCTTTGTGAAAGACCTATGAGGCGTCTCGATCTATCTCTATAGATCTTGATGCCTAATATATAAGCAGCTTCTCCAAGGTCCTTCATTGAAAAACATTTGTTCAAGTAGGCCTTAATGTTGTCCAGAAATTCTATATTATTTCCCATCAAGAGTATGTCATCTACATATAATATGAGAAATGCTACAGAGCTCCCACTCACTTTCTTGTAAACGCAGGCTTCTCCATAAGTCTGCATAAACCCAAACGCTTTGATCATCTCATCAAAGCGAATATTCCAACTCCGAGATGCTTGCACCAGCCCATAAATGGATCGCTGGAGCTTGCATACTTTGTTAGCGTTCTTAGGATCGACAAAACCTTCCGGCTGCATCATATACAGTTCTTCCTTAAGATGCCCGTTAAGGAATGCCGTTTTGACGTCCATCTGCCATATCTCATAATCATAATATGCGGCAATTGCTAACATGATTCGGACGGACTTTAGCTTCACTACGGGAGAGAATGTCTCGTCATAGTCAATCCCTTGAACTTGTCGATAACCCTTAGCGACAAGTCGAGCTTTATAGATGGTAACATTTCCATCCGCGTCCGTCTTCTTCTTAAAGATCCATTTGTTTTCTATCGCTCGCCGATCATCGGGCAAGTCTGTCAAAGTCCATACTTTGTTTTCATACATGGATTCTATCTCGGATTTCATGGCTTCAAGCCATTTGTTGGAATCTGGGCCCGCCATCGCTTCTTCATAGTTCGAAGGTTCACCGTTGTCTAACAACGTGATTTCCAGGACAGGGTTGCCGTACCACTCCGGAGCGGAACGTGTCCTTGTGGACCTACGAAGTTCAGTAGCAACTTGATCCGAAGTACCTTGATCATCATCATTGTTTTCCTCTTCGGTTGGTGTGGGCATCACAGGAACATTTTCCTGAGCTGCACCACTATCCCGTTCGAGAGGTAGTACTTCATCGAGTTCTACTTTCCTCCCACTTACTTCTTTCGAGAGAAACTCTTTTTCCAGGAAGCATCCGTTCTTGGCAACAAAGATCTTGCCCTCAGATCTTAAGTAGAAGGTATACCCGACAGTTTCCTTAGGGTATCCTATGAAGATGCATTTTTCCGACTTGGGTTCGAGCTTTTCAGGTTGAAGTTTCTTGACATAAGCATCGCATCCCCAAACTTTTAGAAACGACAGCTTAGGTTTCTTCCCAAACCATAATTCATACGGTGTCGTCTCAACGGATTTAGACGGTGCCCTATTTAAAGTGAATGTAGTTGTCTCTAGAGCGTATCCCCAAAATGATAGCGGTAAATCGGTAAGAGACATCATAGACCGCACCATATCCAATAGAGTGCGATTACGACGTTCGGACACACCATTTCACTGAGGTGTTCCAGGCGGCGTGAGTTGTGAAACGATTCCACATTTCCTTAAGTGTGTGCCAAATTCGTGACTTAAATATTCTCCTCCACGATCTGATCGTAGGAACTTTATCTTTTGATCACGTTGATTCTCTACTTCATTCTGAAATTCCTTGAACTTTTCAAAGGTCTCAGACTTGTGTTTCATTAAGTAGACATACCCATATCTACTCAAGTCATCAGTGAGAGTGAGAACATAACGATATCCTCTGCGAGCCTCAACGCTCATTGGACCGCACACATCGGTATGTATGATTTCCAACAAGTTGGTTGCTCGCTCTATTGTTCCGAAGAACGAGGTCTTGGTCATTTTGCCCATGAGGCATGGTTCGCATGTGTCAAACGATTCATAATCAAGAGACTCTAAAAGTCCATCAGCATGGAGCTTCTTCATGCGCTTGACACCAATGTGACCAAGGCGGCAGTGCCACAAGTATGTGGGACTATCATTATCAACTTTACATCTTTTGGCATCTACACTATGAACATGTGTAATATTACGCTCGAGATTCATTAAGAATAAACCATTGACCATCGGAGCATGACCATAAAACATATCTCTCATATAAATCGAACAACCATTATTCTCAGACTTAAATGAGTAGCCATCTCGTATTAAACGAGATCCAGATACAATGTTCATGCTCAAACTTGGCACCAAATAACAATTATTAAGGTTCAAAACTAATCCCGTAGGTAAATGTAGAGGCAGCGTGCCGACGGCGATCACATCGACTCTGGAACCATTCCCGACGCGCATCGTCACCTCGTCCTTCGCCAGTATCCGTTTATTCCGCAGCTCCTGCTGTGAGTTACAAATATGAGCAACGACACCGGTATCAAATACCCAGGAGTTACTACGAGTACTGGTAAGGTACACATCAATTACATGTATATCAAATATACCTTTGGTGTTGCCGGCCTTCTTATCCGCTAAGTATTTGGGGCAGTTCCGCTTCCAGTGACCCTTCCCCTTGCAATAAAAGCACTCAGTCTCAGGCTTGGGTCCATTCTTTGACTTCTTCCCGGCAACTGGCTTACCGGGCGCGACAACCTCCTTGCCGTCCTTCTTGAAGTTCTTCTTACCCTGCCCCTTCTTGAACTTAGTGGTCTTATTGACCATCAACACTTGATGTTCTTTCTTGATTTCAGCCTCTGCTGATTTCAGCATAGAAAACACTTAGGTCTTTTCCATCCCCTGCATGTTGTAGTTCATCACAAAGCTCTTGTAGCTTGGTGGGAGCGACTGGAGGATTCTGTCAATGACCGCCTCATCAGGGAGGTTAATATTCAGCTGGGTCATACGGTTGTGCAACCCAGACATCTTGAGTATGTGCTCACTGACAGAACTGTTTTCCTCCATCTTACAACTATAGAACTTGTCGGAGATGTCATATCTCTCGACTCGGGCGTGAGCTTGAAAAACTAGTTTCAGCTCCTCGAACATCTCATATGCTCCGTGATGCTCAAAACGCTTTTGGAGCCCCGGTTCTAAGCTGTAAAGCATGCCGCACTGAACGAGGGAGTAATCATCAGCGCGAGTTTGCCAAGCATTCATAATGTCTTGGTTCTCTGGGACGGGAGCGTCACCTAGAGGTCCTTCTAGGACATATTGTTTGCTGGCAGCTATGAGGATGATCCTCCGGTTCCGGACCCAGTCCGTATAGTTGCTGCCATCATCTTTCAGCTTGGTTTTCTCTAGGAACACGTTGAAGTTCATGTTGACATGAGCGTTGGCCATTTGATCTACAAGACATATTTGCAAAGGTTTTAGACTAAGTTCATGATAATTAAGTTCTAATCAAATTATGAACTCCCACTCAGATTAGACATCCCTCTAGTCATCTAAGTGTTACACGATCCGAGTCGACTAGCCCGTGTCCGATCATCACGTGAGACGGACTAGTCATCGTCGGTGAACATCTTCATGTTGATCGTATCTTCCATACGACTCGTGTTCGACCTTTCGGTCTCCGTGTTCCGAGGCCATGTCTCCACATGCTAGGCTCGTCAAGTTAACCCTAAGTGTTTTCGCTGTGTAAAACTGTCTTACACCCGTTGTATGTGAACGTAAGAATCCATCACACCCGATCATCACGTGGTGCTTAGAAGCGACGAACTGTAGCAACGGTGCACAGTTAGGGGAGAACACTTCTTGAAATTTTTGTAAGGGATCATCTTATTTACTACCGTCGTCCTAAGTAAACAAGATTCATAAACATAATAAACATCACATGCAATTATATAGTTGTGACATGATATGGCCAATATCATATAGCTCCATTGATCTCCATCTTCGGGGCTCCATGATCATCTTGTCACCGGCTTGACACCATGATCTCCATCATCATGATCTCCATCATTGTGTCTTCATGAAGTTGTCATGCCAACGACTACTTCTACTTCTATGGCTAACGCGTTTAGCAATAAAGTAAAGTAAGTTACATGGCATTCTTCAATGACACGCAGGTCATACAAAAAATAAAGACAACTCCTATGGCTCCTGCCGGTTGTCATACTCATCGACATGCAAGTCGTGAATCCTATTACAACAACATGATCTCATACATCACAATTCATCATTCATCACAACTTCTGGCCATATCACATCACATGATCAATCGCTGCAAAAACAAGTTAGACGTCCTCTAATTGTTGTTGCATCTTTTACGTGGCTACAATTGGGTTCTAGCAAGAACGTTTTCTTACCTACGAATAACCACAACGTGATTTTGTCAACTTCTATTTACCCTTCATAAGGGCCCTTTTCATCGAATCCGCTCCAACTAAAGTGGGAGAGACAGACACCCGCCAGCCACCTTATGCAACTAGTGCATGTTAGTCGGTGGAACCGGTCTCACGTAAGCGTACGTGTAAGGTTGGTCCGGGCCGTTTCATCCCACAATACCGCTGAAGCAAGAAAAGACTAGTAGAGGCAAGCAAGTTGACAAGATCCACGCCCACAACAAAATTGTGTTTTACTCGTGCAAAGAGAACTACGCATAGACCTAGCTCATGATGCCACTGTTGGGGAACGTTGCAGAAAATTAAAATTTTTCCTACAGTTTCACCAAGATCCATCTATGAGTTCATCTAAGCAACGAGTCAAGGGAGAGAGTTTGCATCTACATACCACTTGTAGATCGCGTGCGGAAGCTTGCAAGGGGATGGTGATGATGGAGTCGTACTCGACCTGATTCAGATCACCGATGTCCAAGTGCTGAACGGACAGCACCTCCGCGTTCAACACACGTACGGGACGGGAGACGTCTCCTCCTTCTTGATCCAGCAAGGGGTAAGGAGAGGTTGATGATGATCCAGCAACACGACGGCGTGGTGGTGGATGCAGCAGAACTCCAGCAGGGCTTCGCTAAGCGTCTACGGGAGGAGGACAAGGTGTAGCAGGGGGAGGGAGGCGCCAAGGCAATGGGTGTTGCTGCCCTCCCCCCTGCCCTCCTTTATATAGGACCCCCGGGGGGGGCGGCCCTGGGAGATTGGATCTCCCAAGGGGCGGCGGCCAAGGGGGGGAGGAGTGCCCCCCAAGGCATGTGGTGCGCCCCCCCACCCTAGGGTTTCAACCCTAGGCGCAGGGGGTGGGCCTAGGGGGGTGCACCAGCCCACTATGGGCTGGCTCCCCTCCCACGTCAGCCCATGGGGCCCTCCGGGATGGGTGGCCCCACCCGGTGGACCCCCAGGACCCTTCCGGTGGTCCCGGTACATTACCGGGTGACCCCGAAACTTTCCCGATGGCCGAAATACCACTTCCTATATATTATTCTTTACCTCCGGACCATTCCGAAACTCCTCGTGACGTCCGCGATCTCATCCGGGACTCCGAACAACATTCGGTATGCTGCATACTCATATTCATACAACCCTAGCGTCACCGAACCTTAAGTGTGTAGACCCTACGGGTTCGGGAGACACGCAGACATGACCGAGACGACTCTCGAGCAATAACCAACAGCGGGGTCTGGATACCCATGTTGGCTCCCACATGCTCCTCGATGATTTCATTGGTTGAACCACGATGTCGAGGATTCGATCAAACCCTGTATACAATTCCCTTTGTCAATCGGTACGTTACTTGCCCGAGACTCGATCGTTGGTATCCCAATACCTTGTTCAGTCTCGTTACCGGCAAGTCACTTTACTCGTACCGTAATGCATGATCCCGTGGCCAACACCTTGGTCACCTTGAGCTCATTATGATGATGCATTACCGAGTGGGCCCAGAGATACCTCTCCGTCATACGGAGTGACAAATCCCAGTCTTGATCCGTGTCAACCCAATAGACACTTTCGGAGATACCTGTAGTGCACCTTTATAGTCACCCAGTTATGTTGTGAGTTTGATACACCCAACGCACTCCTACGGTATCCAGGAGTTACACGATCTCATGGTCGAAGGAAGAGATACTTGACATTGGCACATCTCTAGCAAACGAACTACACGATCTTTGTGCTATGCTTAAGATTGGGTCTTGTCCATCACATCATTCTCCTAATGATGTGATCCCGTTATCAACGACATCCAATGTCCATAGCCAGGAAACCATGACTATCTGTTGATCACAACGAACTAGTCAACTAGAGGCTCACTAGGGACATATTGTGGTCTATGTATTCACACATGTATTACGATTTCCGGATAATACAGTTATAGCATGAATAAAAGACAATTATCATGAGCAATGAAATATAATAATACTTTTATTATTGCCTCTAGGGCATATTTCCAACATGGAAGAGTGTCAACTTTAGGAAGTAGTGATCCCACTATTTTGGAGGATGTTGAATCTTATTGTGATGAACATGAAAGTGGATTTGGAAGAGTGTCAACTTTATTTAGTGATGATTCCACTATTTCGGAAGAGGTCCCAATTGATTATGAGAACAAAGTTGCTATCTGTGATGTTTATTGTGATGACTTGTATGCTATTAGAATAATGATAACCATGAAACTTGTCATCATGATTTTAGTTTTCAATTGGATTATGCCTCACATGATAATTATTTTGTTGAGTTTGCCCCCACTACTATTCATGAGAAGAATTTTGCTTATGAGGAGAGTAGTAAATTTCTATGCTTGTAGATCATGAAAAGAATGCTTTAGGTGCTGGTTATATTGTTGAATTCATTCATGATGCTACTGAAAATTATTATGAGGGAGGAATATATGCTTGTAGGAATTACAATAATGTCAAGTTTCCTCTCTATGTGCTTAAAATCTTGAAGCTATGCTTGTGTTACCTTCCTATGCTAGTTGATTATTGTTCCCATAAGTTGTTTGCTCACAAAATCCCTATACATAGGAAGAGGGTTAGGCTTAAATGTGCTAGTCATATGCTTCATGATGCTCCCGTTATGTTTCAATCCTTATCTTTTATGAGAGCATCATTGTCATCATCATGCCTAGCTAGAAAGGCATTAAAGAAAAGTGCTTGTTGGGAGATAACCCAATATTTATCCTTACTGTTTTTGTGTGTTCACATGATTTTGCTACTGTAGTAATCATGTTTTATAGCTTTTGTTTCAATAAAGTGCCAAGTAAGACCTTTAGGATAGCTTACGGTGATAGTTGTGTTGATCCTGCTGAGAATCAGAAACTTTTGCACCCAGTAAGTTAGTTTTTTAATTCACAGAAACGTGATTTTGATATTATTCTTTTTTATATGGATTGTTACACAAATTTCTTAGGACTTCCTAATTTGGTAGAATGTTTGGAGTTCCATAAGTATACGTTTGATATAGATTACTACAGACTGTTCTGTTTTTGGCAGATTCTGTTTTCTATGTGTTGTTTGTTTATTTTGATGAATCTATGAGTAGAATCGGAGGGTATGAACCATAGATAAGTTTGAATACAGTAGATATTACACCAATATGAATCTAGAATGAGTTCATTACAGTACCTAAGTGGTGGTTTTATTTTCTTATACTAACGGAGCTTACGAGTTTTCTGTTGAGTTTTGTGTTGTGAAGTTTTCAAGTTTTGGGTAAAGATTCGATGGACTATGGAATAAAGAGTGCAAAGAGCCTAATGGGGATGCCCAAGGCACCCCAAGGTAATATTCAAGGACAACCAAGAGCCTAAGCTTGGGGATGCTCCGGATGGCATCCCCTCTTTCGTCTTCGTTCATCGGTAAGTTTACTTGGAGCTATATTTTTATTCACCACTTGATATGTGTTTTGCTTGGAGCGTCATTTTCGTTAATATTTGCTTGCTGTTATTTAGAATAATGTTTTGCATGTTTAGTTTCAATAAAAAGTCAAGGATAGCCTTTACCATGCTTATTTTGCAAGTATACATGTTGCTGTTTGAAAACAGAAAGTTTACCGTTGTTGCAAAAATTCCCTAGAAAAGTCAGAGCATGATATAATGTTGAAACTTGTTGCATAATGAGATCTGATAAATCTTCTACATCGTAGTATTTTTCTCATAATTTTTGTAGTTAGGGAAGTATTGATACTCTTGCATTCTTTACAGACTGTACTGTTTTGGCAGATTGCTGTTATGTTTGCATTGTTTGCATATGTTTGCTTGTTTAATGATTCTATTTGAGGATAGGAGTATTAAATATGCAGAGGCATTTAGTATGCAATGTTGAATAATTATTTTAGTGATTTGTTACAGTAGAAAATGATAAGGTTTTGCATTGGTTTATACTAACCTATCTCACGAGTTCTTGTTGAGTTTGGTGTGGATGAAGCCTTTGATAAAAAGAGAAACCATGATATGAAAGGAATTAAGGAGACACAAAAGTTAAAGCTTGGGGATGCCCAAGGCACCCCAAGATAATATTTCAAGAAGTCTCAAGCATCTAATCTTGGGGATGCCCTGGTAGGCATCCCACCTTTCTTCTTCAACAACTATCGGTTAGTATCGGTTGAGCCTAAGTTTTTGCTTCTTCACATGAGTTGTGCTATCCTTGCAATGCCATTTTATTTTGTTTTGCTTACTGTTTGAATACAATACCAAGATATGAAATTCCTTAATGTTAGAGAGTCTTCACATAGTTGCATAATTATTCGACTACTCATTGATCTTCACTTATATCTTTCGGAGTAGTTTGTCATTTGCTCTAGTGCATCACTTATATCTTTTAGAGCACGGCAGTTGTTATATTTTGTAGAAATTGCTAGTCTCACATGCTTCACTTATATTATTTTGAGAGTCTTTTAGAACAGCATGGCATTTGCTATGGTTACAAAGTTGGTCCTAGAATGATGAGCATCCAAGTTGGGTATAATAAAAACTATCATAGAAAGTGAATTGGATGCCATGATCAATTTGATACTTGATAATTGTTTTGAGATATGGAGGTAGTGATATTAAAGTCATGCTAGTTGAGGTGATTATGAAAAATGCTTGTGTTGAGGTTTGTGATTCTCGTAGCATGCACGTATGGTGAACCGCTTTGTGATGAAGTTGGAGCACAATTTTATTTATTGATTGTCTTCCTTATGAGTGGCGGTCGGGGACGAGCGATGGTCTTTTCCTACCAATCTATCCCCCTAGGAGCATGCGCATAGTGCTTGGTTTTTGATGAATTCTAGATTTTTGCAATAAGTATATGTCGGTGTACTAAAGTAGGGGTACCCTACTACCCCGAACTTGTGCACGGGCAGTTGCAGCACCCCGCGGCAAGGCTTGCCGGGCGACCGCCAAGGTCCTCCACGGTTTCCTTGGAGCCATTCAAGAACAAAGTATTCAAGCCAAGGAGACAAGGCCCCGGCAAGAGGAGCTTGCCGGGAAAGCCAACCAAGGCATTCCAAGGAACTTGCCGCGACGCGCCACGTGTCCCGGCAAGGCGACAAGGCCCTGGCAAGAGGAGCTTGCCGGGAAGACCAACCAAGGCGTCTCAAGGCCTGGTGAGCGACAAGCTTTTGGACGCGGCAAGACGACGACCGCGGCAAGGCACTTGCTGCGGCAAGTAACCACCCCGTACCCACGCTCTAGCGCATCCACCAACGTGTCGCCCTGAAGCCTTCCCAGGCGCGCGTGGCAGGAGGCTGTGCAGCCAGCGGTGCGAGGTGGCAAGCGGAGCTGACAAGATTGCCATTGTGGCGAGCGGTGGCGTCCCCGACGGTACCTTTTCTGCACTATTGGGGCGACACAGACGGGCATTCAATGCCTTTGTCCCCTGCCGTCGGGGTTAGGTAGGATGCACTGTACAGGTAGCTGTACCAACCACCTCTCTTTTTTACATTTGTACCCTTGTCTACGTTGCCACCTGTCGGTGACCCCTTTGAGCATATAAAAGGAGGCCCATGCGCAACATAGAGGAGGTTCGGCTCATTCGGAAGCCAGAAACACACTTAGCTCTCTCGAGCAAGAACATAATACAATCAGACAAGCAGCAGTAGGAGTTTTATCTCTCCGGAGAGCTCCGAAGCTGGGTAAACTGCTCGTGTGCTTCGCCTCGATCCGCTCTTCGGGCGACCTCCGCCCCCCCCCCCGCCGAACCGAAAGGGGCTCGGTCCGCCGGTCCCATAGGTGTTCGTGGATCAGTTTCCCCGACATCTTTGGCGCGCCAGGTAGGGGGCATCGAGATTGTGTGAATCTGATCCGGCGTTCACACGAGCCAGGTCTCCATCTCCTTCATCGACATGCCACCGAAAAAGAAGATTTCGGCGGCAGCGGCTCCGTCCACGTCACTTCCACCACCATCGGAGCAAGCAGGCGGTGGAGTAGACGCCGGCGGAATAATGGACATCGACGAGGAAGTTCACGGTGCTGCCAGGTCCAAGGACAAGGCCGCGCAAACTTCAGCGTCCGTACATGCACCGCACCCATCTCAGGAGGCGCAGGACCGACAGCGTCATGGTATTCGCAGTACCATACGCTTGTTGGACCAAGATCAAGCTGGTGGATCTCGTGGTGCTCAGGACCCGCATGCACGCCTGCGTGCTGGCACGAGCAAGACACGGTCACCTGGACGGGATACTGCTCCTTCTAACATAGTTAGAAGTCCGAGCATATCCCGCTCCTCGCACCGTTCGCCACTGCCACCCACAACTCCAGCAGAAGCTTTGGCGCGAGCTCAACTGCTCCTGGATTACCCTCCAACGAAAGACAAGATCGACCAATGGAGGGCCACTATCCAGAGTCTCATCGGCTTCACCAACGGCGACACTCCGCGGCAGCCGAGTACATCGCTGTCGCGACAAGACCGCCAGGCGCGGGCCGGTGGCGACGAAGCCGGTGGAGGTGCAACCACCGTGCACTCTCCATCCCGAAGGCCAAGATCGCCGACTCGCCGGATCCACCTCGACAGCGACTCCACTGCATCGTCGGATCCACGAGTTCGTCACGATCAATGCCAAGTTCTTCACGAACGACAGCAAGAAGACGCTCGTACTCGCATCGAGCACCGAAGAGAAGCGCGACGTCAATCCGACAAGCGCGCTGGGCCCTCTGTCGACATGCATGCGCCAGGGGAACCAGGCGACTTGCCGTACGCGGCAGGTTGCCCTGCGTTCACTCGTGAGCTGCGGCAAGTCCAGTGGCCCAGTACGAAGAATTTCAGACCAGATGTGCCAGAGAAGTACGATGGCAAGACACATCCGTCGGAGTTCCTCAGCATCTACACCATCGCGGTGCAAGCTGCTGGGGGACAGGACGACAAGATCCTTGCCAACTACTTCCCGCTGGTGCTCAAGCCCAATGTCAGATCCTAGCTCATGCACTTGCCGGACAACTCCATATCCTCCTGGGCTGACTTGTGCCATCAGTTTGTCGGCGCCTTTACAGGCGGCCACAAGCCTCATGGCCAGGAGGCAAGAGTTCTGATGCCCACTCCGGCAAGCGCACCTCTTCGGAGTGCTGTGCTACCGTCGAGGACGCACCATCGAGCTCCACCGGCAAGTGTAAGAAGACAATGGCAGCCCCACCTGAGACCAAGAAGGTGTCCGCCAAGGAGGACGACACTGGTGGTACATTCACCATCAGTGCCACTCTCGACCCTAAATAGGAAAGCGCGCTCGTTGCTTTCCTGCGGGCGAACGTCGACGTGTTTGCATGGCAACCGTCTGACATCCCCGGTGTTCCCAGGAAAGTAATTGAGCACCACCTTGCCGTCTGTCCTCATGCGCGGCCCGTCAAGCAGAAAGTCAGGAAACAGGCAGTGGAGCGCAAAGAATTCATCGCAGAAGAAATCAAGAAGTTGGAAGCAGCAGGCCTTGTCAGAGGGGTGCTCCATCCTACGTGGTTGGCCAATCCTGTAGTCGTGCGCAAGGCAAACAGAAAATGGAGGCTTTGTATCGACTTTACCGATATTAATAAAGCTTGTCCCAAAGACCCATTTCCCTTGCCACGCATTGACCAGATTGTTGACTCCACGGCCGGATGTGACTTGCTTTCATTTCTTGACGCATACTCAGGATATCATCAGATCTTCATGGCAGAAGAGGATGAGGAGAAGACCGCATTCATTACTCCCTGTGGCACGTACTGTTTCGTACGGATGCCTTTTGGTTTGAAGAATGCTGGTTCAACATTTGCAAGGGTTGTCCATCACGCTTTTGAGCCACAAATGCATAGAAATGTGGAAGCTTACATGGATGACATAGTGGTCAAGAGCAAGGACAAGGCAACTCTGGTCCAAGATTTAGACGAAACCTTTACAAATCTGCGCAAGATCAACCTCAAGCTCAACCCCGAGAAGTGCGTGTTTGGAGTCCCCTCCGGCAAGCTTCTCGGGTTCTTCGTGTCTCAGCGGGGAATTGAAGCCAATCCCGACAAGATCAAGGCCATCGAGCAGATTGAAGCACCAAAGCGCGTCAAGGATGTACGAAGACTTGCCGGTTGCGTGGCTGCTCTCAGCAGGTTTATTTCTAGGTCTGCTGAGCGTGCCCTGCCATTTTTCAAAATTTTGAAAAAGGCAGGTCCAATGAAATGGACTCCGGAAGCGGAGGCTGCGCTGCAGGACTTGAAGAGATACCTATCCTCCACTCCAATACTTGTCGCACCTAAGCCACAAGAGAGGTTGTTGTTGTATATAGCGGCAACCAATCAAGTGGTTAGTGCTGCGTTAGTTGCGGAGAGGAAGGCGGATGATGAGCCGGCAACCACGGCAAGTCCCTCCAGCGACAAGCAAGGGGCTTCACCGGCAAGCTCTGGTCCCGACAAAGATGGATCTACGCAGACACGTGAAGAGATGCAGAAGAGAATGGTGTAGCGCCCAGTTTATTTTGTCAGTTCTCTTCTGCAGGGGGCTAGGTCAAGGTACTCTGGTGTGCAGAAATTGCTTTTCGGCCTCCTCATGGCCTCGAGAAAGCTGTGCCATTACTTCCAAGCACACGAGATCACAGTCGTCACTCGCTTTCTGCTGAAGAGGATATTGCAAAATCCAAAAGCAACAGGCAGGATTGTCGAGTGGGCACTGGAACTGTCAAGCTTTGGCCTCAAGTTTGAAAGCACTTCAACTATCCAAAGCAGGGCATTGGCAGAGTTCATAGCAGAGTGGACGCCAACACCAGATGAGGAAATTCCAGAAACGAGCATCCCCGTCAAGGAAGCAAGCAAAGAGTGGCTGATGTACTTTGATGGTGCCTTCTCGCTGCAAGGCGCCGGTGCCGGCGTGCTACTTGTTGCACCCACCGGAGAGCACCTCAAGTACGTAGTCCAGATGCACTTTCCCAAGGAGCAAGCAACAAACAATACTGCAGAGTATGAAGGTTTGCTTGCTGGTCTCAGGATTGCAGCAGACCTTGGGATCAAGAAGCTCATTGTCAGGGGTGACTCACAACTCGTCGTCCGCCAAGTGAACAAGAATTATCAGAGTCCGTTGATGGAAGCTTATGTTGATGAAGTGAGGAAGCTAGAAGAGCACTTTGACGGCCTGCAAATGGAACATGTTCCGAGAGCTCAGAACGACATTGCCGATGGCCTGTCGAAGTGCGCCGCACTTAAGTTACCTGTGGAACCAGGGATCTTTGTGCTCAAGCTGACTCAACTGTCTGTAACGCCATCAACTGGACAGAGCAAGAAGAGGAAGTTGATTTCTGGTGACTACTTTCCAGCAGAACTCCCCGAAGCCGCCGCCAAGAAGGTCCCCAAGATCAACACCAAAGATGCTGAGGAGCAGTCTGCTCCGACAAGCCCTAGGGTTTGTTCCGTTGAAGCAGACGCTCCCGACAAGTTTTGCTCCAGCAAGCTTGCCGGAGAACATCAAGCTCCGGCTGAGCCGCAGGTTCTTGCCGTAGAAGCGGATGTTCCCGCAGCAGCAGATGTGCCTTTAGTCCTTGTTGTCGAGCCGCAAGCTCCAACATGGGCACAGCAGATTGTCCATTTCCTTCAGACAGGAGAACTTCTCGAAGAGCAGGAAGAAGCGAAAAGAGTAGCCCGGCAGTCAAGTATGTACCAGTTTGTTGACAACACACTGTACAGAAGAAGACTCAACGGTGTGAAATTGAAGTGTATTCACCGGGAAGACGGACAAAAGCTGTTGGCAGAGATACATGGAGGCATATGTGGTCACCACATTGGCTCGAGAGCACTTGCCGGCAAAGCGTTCCGGCAAGGTTTCTTTTGGCCGACAGCCCTCCAGGATGCAACTGCACAAGTAACCAAGTGTGAAGCGTGCCAGTTCCATTCCAAGCAGATACATCAGCCAGCTCAAGCTCTCCAGACGATCCCTTTATCCTGGCCATTTTCGGTCTGGGGGCTCGACATCCTCAGCCCTTTTCCCCGAGCCGTCGGGGGCTTTGAGTACTTGTATGTTGCAATCAACAAGTTCACAAAGTGGCCGGAAGTGGAACCAGTGAGGAAGGTGACAGCACAGTCAGCAGTCAAGTTCTTCAGGTCGATTGTTTGCCGTTTTGGGATCCCTAACAGGATCATCACCGACAACGGCACGCAATTCACGAGCCGCACCTTCATGCAGTACGTCCAAGATCTTGGCGCCAAGGTCTGCTTCGCTTCCGTTGCTCATCTGAGAAGCAACGGTCAAGCGGAGAGGGCAAATGCCGAAGTGCTGCGCGGGCTCAAGACCAGGAATTTCGACAGGCTACGCAAGTGCAAAAGAAACTGGATCGAGGAGCTGCCGGTGGTTCTTTGGTCGATCAGGACGACGCCAAATCGAGCCACTGGCCAGACACCTTTCGCTCTAGTCTATGGAGCAGAGGCAGTTCTCCCCACGGAACTCGTATACGGGTCACCTCGAGTGCTCGCTTATGATGAGCCTGAGCAAGAGCAGCTGCGACAAGATGACGTGCTGCTCCTTGAGGAAGATCGTCTTCAGGCTGCTGTACGAGCTGCTCGATACCAGCAAGCTTTGCGCCGCTACCATAGCCGCAAAGTTAATGCCAGAAGTTTCGAGGAAGGCGACCTTGTTCTTCGGCGCGTTCAGTCCGCCAAGAATTCCAACAAGTTGACGCCGAAGTGGGAAGGCCCTTACCAGGTGAAACGAGTCACTAGGCCTGGCGCTGTCCGCCTTGAGACCGAAGATGGCATTCCGGTGAGCAACTCCTGGAACATTGAGCATCTTCGTAAGTTTTACCCGTAGGGCGCGGTTGCCGGAACCCGTTCCGGCAACCACCTTTTGTACAAGTCTTGCCGATGTTACATGTAATCCTTTGTACAAAGCCGGGCGCAGACCCCGTGCATAAGTAAAGCTCATGTGCTCCGCACATCTTGTCAATTTCATGCTTTTTACTTTATATTTGCATGCATTATCTGACACTTTGTGCAGCACCTACCCCTGGTAAGCAATAACGAGCCATAAGGCTCCATATCTTTATTTTCTCTTCTTTCTTTTTTCTCAAAAAGGAAAGTTCCCTCGCACACAAGTTTGCCGGGGGAAAGGAGAAGATAATGGTATGGACCAAGCATCGCTCGAGGAAGTTTTGCCTTGCCGGGAAGCAGACGACAGAAAAGCTAAGTTGCCAAAGTTTGAGCAATCAGTTTTTAAATTTTTAAGTTATCTTCCTTGAACGATCGTGCTTTGTATGGGAAACCTGTGCGCGGAGGAACCAACTCGTGGCTAGTTGCGCCCTTACTTTGTTTCAAGTCCGCTCAACAACTTAAGTATGCTGCAACTAGTCGCGACAAGGTTTCTTGTCGGAAGCGGCACCTCCAGCAGGCTGCTGACGTCCCGCACTCAGCGCTCGCGGCTCAGGTGCCTGCGCCGACAAGTTTCCTAAAAGCGTAGGGTAAAAACATACAAAGGAAGGAATCTAGTAAAGGAAATAACGTAGCAATCGATACCAGAAATAGAGTCATATTACAAGATAGCTTGTCGCAGCTCTAACGGATCGTTCTCATGACATGGCTAGCGGCGACAAGAAAAAGAAAAGAAGGGCGGCCTAATCTACGCGATCGCCCTCAACCCTCTTGATTCCGCTCACCTTGTCCACGATGGGTGCGACAAGGGCCTTGAGCGCTTCCACGTCTACATCCGCCGGCAAGGACTTGAGGACGTTGGTGAAGTTGAGGCCTGGGTTGCGGAAGGCCACTTTCATCAGCACCTTCTGGAGAGCCCCCGCGCAAATCATGCGCGACTCGTCGGCCAGCTACTTTGGGATCCTCTCCCGGAGTCGCTGGAGGGCCGTCGCCACACCTTTGAAGAACAGACTGAGCTTGGCGCTGGGTTGGAGATGCTCGTCGGAGGGATACCCGAAGTCCTCCATCCCCAGCTGCGCCAGCTCCCCGTCGATGACTGCGGCGATATTCACTAGACCCTCGGTCCAGTGCTCCACAGTCTCCCTAAATGAGTTCTGGGTAACGGCAATACTTGCCAGCAGCGCCTCGTCGGCCTTGATCTTCTCCGACAAGGTCACCTCTCGCTCCCTGGCGACGTCCAGCGTCTGAGTCAACGTGGCCAGCTTCAACTCCAGGTCTGCATTGAAATCCTTGGCGGCGCTAAGCTCCTTGCTCCTCTCAGCGAGAAGACCCTGCAGCTCACCGTGAGCAGTAGCGTCCTTCTCGCGCTCGCGCTTGAGCACGGCAAGCTCCTCGCCGCTCGCCTTAAGATCTGCCTCCAGCTGCGCCACCCTCGTCTCCAGTTCCTTCTTGGCGGCCTCAGCAGCTGCGGCGGCGTCCTTTGCTTCCTGGAGGGCCCCGCCTATTGCTTGCTCGCGCGCGGCAAGCTCCTCCTCGTGGCTGTCAAGATTGACCTTGCACTGCGCCAACTCTCCCTCCTACGTAGATAGCTTCTCGGCCGCAAGTCGTTGCTTCTCTTCGACCTCAGCCTTCTCGAGGAGGAAGGCTTTCCGCTCCTCGAGAAGTTGCTCCCGCTCCTCCGCCAAGGACCGGAGAGCTTCCTGCCTGAGACCCCGGAGCTCCTCTGCGTGCTTCTCAATATCCACCCCCGCCTTCGCGACAAGCGCCTCTCGAGACGCCAGTTTGGCTTGGCAGGCGCAGTAAAGAGATAGCAGCTTCCGCAGCAGCCGCTCCTCCTCAGGCTCGTCGCTGCTGCTGCTTGGCGCATCAACCAGCGCGAGCCCAGCGGAGGCGAGCACCTCTTCGTCAAAAGCTTCTCCTTCGACCGGCGCCCTGGAGCTTGACGCCCAGGGAAGCTTGATGAAGATGCCGTCGACGGCCTTCAAGTAAGCGCCGGGCTGGGGCTCTTCGGAGCCTGGCTCCGCGGCAGCGACGGAGGGATCGGCGGTCGGCGCAGCGCCCGGCGCTCCTGCGGCCTCAGGGCCGTCAGTACGATTGCCGGACCCCTCACCAGCATCTGCGGCGGTAGCCTTGGCGGCCTCTTCGCCGGCGGGATCATCATCGCCGGCCTCTCCTTCGGTGGCGGCAGCGTCGTCGGCACTGCCACGCGCACTCTCCTCGCCGACGTCCTCGGTTTCCATTGGCTCCGCAGCAGATGGATCTGAAGAACGAAAAAGGGAGAAGAGTCAAGCAAATGCTCAAGAAGAAATTCAGAAGAAGAAGAACCCAAGGGAAGATTTCAGGCAAGAAGATTACCTATGCTAGGGTCTGCGGTCGCAGTCTCAACCGCCGGAGGATCACTGGTGCCGTCCCTTGCCGGAGAGCGCTCCCTTGCCGGGGACTCCTCCCTTGGCGGTGTAGTCGAAGCAGAAGGCACTTCGGAAACAACTTCCGGGCACTCCTGGTGAGGCTGTTCTGCTCCTACACGAATCAACAGTCAAGATGTCAATAGAGAAAAGAGCACCCATGCGCGCCCGACAGCAGGAAGTGAACTATAAACTTACGCTAGGGGCTGCGCTGGGGGCTGCTTTGGGGAGTAGTTGCCGGGTCTGTCAAGGTGGTCTCAGACACACCCCCTGCTGACACGGTGGGATCATCTTCGATGACAATCACCGGGGCCTTGGCTCTCTTCGCCGCTCTCTGGGCCAGTGTCCTGAAAAGGAATGGATTCAAATCGAAGCAAGTCAGATACAAGACGAAAGCAACAAGATAGCAAGAATTGAAGAACTACGAGGATGGCAGGGGGATCTTACTCTTCTTCTTCGTCGTCGGAGCTGAGCGCGGAGAGATCAAAGTCCGGCTCGCCTCCGGTGCGGCGAGGCGGAGGAGTAGGCTCCCTCGCCCGCTTGGCGGGAGCAGTGGTGGTGGACCGGGAAGACCCGCTCCAGTTGCCGCAGCGGCGTGAGGCGCTCCCGCGGCAACGGTGCTTGCCGCGGTAGAGCGTGTCGCGCAGCTTGGCGGCTGTTGACCCGTCTGCCGCCCCGCTACGTCTGCGGTCTTGCGGAGACGCCTTCTTGGCGGGGCCAGGGGCTCCACCTGCGGCAAGTTGTCTGAAGGTTCGGGCTCTTCCTCGCCGGGCTCGCTCGGCTCAGCTTCAGGGCCGGCAAGATCTTCCTCGCCGGCAAACTCCTCGCGCTCGGCAAGACTTGTCGCCTCTGCTGCCTCTGCCTCCTCCAAGGTGAACCCAAACTCGCCCGCGGCAACTGCTGCCGCAGCCTCTTCCGCCCTAGTGGCGATGCGCTGCAGCTCCGCGTCGGTAGTGTCGCGGGTGAGGCTCTTCTGTTCATCAGCGCAGACCGGCACTTCTACCAAGTCGTCGAAGAACGCCTGCACGACGTCATCCGCAGGTTCTTGCCAAGTTGGGGTGATTCTGTGCGAGTCACACAACGGCATCATCGCGCGGATGCGGTCAAGTGAAGAATTGTTGCACAGCGGAACGACATTCCGCGGCAACATAAATGGGTGCTGAGGGTCGCGCTTGAACAGCTCCAGGAGCATCGCATCCAGCTCCAGGACGGTGAAGTTGAAGTTGAGGCCCGGGCGCAACCTCATGATATCCGCCGAGTTCTTAAACTCCCAGGCGGGTCTCCCCCTCTCCTGCAGAGGGGCAATGCGGTGACGAAGGAAACCTGCACCAACGGCGCCTATAGTGAGCCCGGCAAGCCTGAGGCGAAGGATTCGGGTGACGGCGATCTTCAGCCTGTCATCTTCTGGGGCCACATTGCTCCAATCATTGCTGCGTACTACTGGGGCTTGTCGCACGGCAGCGAATGGCTGCGGGTTCTCCTCGACGATCTAGCACCAATCTGCTCTCCACTCCTCCCATTTGCTGCGGAGCTCACCCTCCAGATATGCTTCCTTCTTGCCGACTCTCGAGATCCAAGCGATCCCGCCGGCAAGAGGCTCTCCTCTCTCAACCCGGGGCATGAAGAAGTGGCGGAAAAGGGCCACGTTTGGGTGGACTCCGACAAAGTTTTCACACAGATGTGCGAAAACTGCCATGGTCAGAACGACGTTGGGGGTGAAGTCAAGGAGGCGGAACCCGTAGGTGTTCATGATGTCGCAAAAGAATTCAGAGAAAGGCGGGCAGAGCCTGCAGTAGAAGAACAACGCGAAGAAGGGGTACCCGCTTGAAGCCAGTTCCGAAGCTGCAGCCAGGAGTACCCTCGTGCGCGGATGCGCACGCGTCTCCGTCGACCAGAAGAGGTAGTAGTACTCCCTCAGCTCCTGCGCACCGAGCTGAGGGGGGAAGAGAGCCCGCTCCTTCCACAGCGCCGCAAGCCGCTGCGCCTCGGCCGACTTCACGCCCTTCCCCCTGTCGGCTTTTGGAGCCATGGCGGAGGTGGTGGGGGGGATCGGCGGCGTTGGTGATGCTGGTGGCGATGGGGGGCGGAGCGCTACTCTCTTTCTGCTTCGAGAAGAAGGGGGGAGCGGCGGAGATTTCTGGAGTTGGAGCAACAACCGGCGAGATGGGCGAACTGCCTCTGTTTCCCCTGCTTATAAAGAGGGAAGGGGCAGACGTTTCGCCCTTCCGAATAAAGAAACCACCCACGATCTCTCCCACGACGCCGCATTCGACGCGTGCCGTTGGGGGAGGGCGCGGTGGGTGCGGAGTAAGATACGGCGTGGCCCAGGCCGCGCGTGCCCGTGCCCTGTTTTGGGCCTGGCCCAACAGCGCTCGGCACCGTGTGTGGCCCAGGCCCGGGGGCTCCTGTCGGTGTACTAAAGTAGGGGTACCCTACTACCCCGAACTTGTGCACGGGCAGTTGCAGCACCCCGCGGCAAGGCTTGCCGGGCGACTGCCAAGGTCCTCCATGGTTCCCTTGGAGCCATTCAAGAACAAAGTATTCAAGCCAAGGAGACAAGGCCCCGGCAAGAGGAGCTTGCCGGGAAAGCCAACCAAGGCATTCCAAGGAACTTGCCGCGACGCGCCACGCGTCCCGGCAAGGCGACAAGGCCCCGGCAAGAGGAGCTTGCCGGGAAGACCAACCAAGGCGTCTCAAGGCCTGGTGAGCGACAAGCTTCTGGACGCGGCAAGACGACGACCGCGGCAAGGCACTTGCCATGGCAAGTAACCACCTCGTACCCACGCTCCAGCGCATCCACCAACGTGTCGCCCTGGGGCCTTCCCAGGCGCGCGTGGCAGGAGGCTGTGCAGCCAGCGGTGCGAGGTGGCAAGCGGAGCTGACAAGATTGCCATCATGGCGAGCGGTGGCGTCCCTGACGGTACCTTTTCTGCACTGTTGGGGCGATGCAGACGGGCATTCAATGCCTTTGTCCCCTGCCGTCAGGGTTAGGTAGGATGCACTGTACAGGTAGCTGTACCAACCACCTCTCTTTTTTACATTTGTACCCTTGTCTATGTTGCCACCTGTCGGTGACCCCTTTGAGCATATAAAAGGAGGCCCATGCGCAACGTAGAGGAGGTTCGGCTCATTTGGAAGCCAGAAACACACTTAGCTCTCTCGAGCAAGAACATAATACAATCAGACAAGCAGCAGTAGGAGTGTTATCTCTCCGGAGAGCTCCGAAGCTGGGTAAACTGCTCGTGTGCTTCGCCTCGATCCGCTCTTCGTGCGACCTCCGGCCCCCACCGAACCGAAAGGGGCTCGGTCCGCCGGTCCCATAGGTGTTCGTGGATCAGTTTCCCCGACAGTATATGAATTCTTTTGACTAATGTTGAGTCCATGGATTATACGCACCCTCACCCTTCCACCATTGCTAGCCTCTCTTGTGCCGCGCAACTTTCGCCGGTACCATACACCCACCATATACCTTCCTCAAAACAGCCACCGTACCTACCTATTATGGCATTTCCTTAGCCATTCCGAGATATATTGCCATGCAACTTTCCACCGTTCCGTTCATATGACACGCATTACTTTTGCCATATTGCTCTTAGCATGATCATGTAGTTGACATTGTATTTGTGGCAAGGCCACCTTCATAATTTTCATACATGTCGCTCTTGATTCATTGCATATCCCAGTACACCGCCGGAGGCATTCATATAGTCATATCTTGTTCTAGCTTTGAGTTGTAATTCTTGAGTTGTAAATCCATAAAAGTGTGGTGATCTTCATTATTAGAGCATTGTCCCAGTGAGGAAAGGATGATGCAGACTATGATTCCCCCGCAAGTCGGGATGAGACTTCGGACTTTACAAAAAAAGAAAAAAAAGAAAGGCCAAAAAGAAAAAAAAGAGGCAAAAGAAAAAAAAGAAAAAAAAGAAAAAAAAGAAAAAGAAGGAAAAAAATAAAATAAGAGAAAAATAGAGAAGGGACAATGCTACTATCTCTTTTTCCACACTTGTGCTTCAAAGTAGCACCATGATCTTCATTTTAGAGAGTCTCCTATGTTGTCACTTTCATATACTAGTGGGAATTTTTCATTATAGAACTTGGCTTGTATATTCCAATGATGGGCTTCCTCAAAATGCCCTAGGTCTTAGTGAGCAAGCAAGTTGGATGCACACCCACTTAGTTTCTTTTTGTTGAGCTTTCATATATTTATAGCTCTAGTGCATCCGTTGCATGGCAATCCCTACTCACTCACATTGATATATATTAATGGGCATCTCCATAGCCCGTTGATACGCCTAGTTGATGTGAGACTATCTTCTCCTTTTTGTCTTCTCCACAACCACCATTCTATTCCACATATAGTGTTATGTCCATGGCTCACGCTCATGTATTGCATGAAATTGAAAAAGTTTGAGATTACTAAAGTGTGAAACAATTGCTTGGCTTGTCATCGGGGTTGTGCATGATTAAATACTTTGGGTGATGAAGATAGAGCAACAACCAGACT
Source organism: Triticum aestivum (assembly GCF_018294505.1). NCBI lineage: Eukaryota > Viridiplantae > Streptophyta > Magnoliopsida > Poales > Poaceae > Triticum > Triticum aestivum. The sequence continues at coordinate 194,784,735 of NC_057810.1, read as the reverse complement.
ATATGATTTTGTAGGGATAACTTTCTTTGGCCATGTTATTTTGAGAAGACATGATTACTTTGATTAGCATGCTTGAAGTATCACTATTTCTTATGTCAATATGAAATTTTATTTTGAATCATTCGGATCTGAACATTCATGCCCCAATAAAGAAAATTACATTGAGAATTATGCTAGGTAGCATTCCACATCAAAAATTCAGTTTTTATCATTTACCTACTCGAGGACGAGCAGGAATTAAGCTTGGGGATGCTTGATACGTCTCCAATGTATCTATAATTTTTTATTGTTCCATGCTATTATATTACCCCTTTTGGGTGTTTATGGGCTTTATTTTACACATTTATATCATTTTTGGGACTAACCTATTAACCGGAGGCCCAGCCCATATTGTTGTTTGATTGCCTGTTTCAGTATTTTGAAGAAAAGGAATATCAAACGGAGTCCAAACGGAATGAAACCTTTGGCAAAGTTATTTTTGGAACAGAACCAATCCCATGAACTTGGAGTGCAAGATAGGGGATCATCAAGGAGGCCACGAGATAGGGGGCATGCCCACCCCCTGGGCGCGCCCTACCCTCTCGTGGGCCCCTCGAGGCTCCCCCGACCGACTTCTTTCGCCTATATAAGCCTACGTACCCAAAAACCATCGAATAAGAAGATAGATCAGGAGTTCCGCCGCCGCAAGCGTCTGTAGCCACCAAAAACCTCTCGGGAGCCCGTTCCGGCACCCTGCCGGAGGGGGATCCCTCACAGGTGGCCATCTTCATCATCCCAGCGCTCTCCATGATGAGGAGGGAGTAGTTCACCCTCGGGGCTGAGGGTATGTACCAGTAGCTATGTGTTTGATCTCTCTCTCTCTCTCTCGTGTTCTCTCTATGGCACGATCTTGACGTATTGCGAGCTTTGCTATTATAGTTGGATCTTATGATGTTTCTCCCCCCTCTACTCTCTTGTGATGAATTGAGTTTCCCCTTTGAAGTTATCTTATCGGATTGAGTTTTTAAGGATTTGAGAACACTTGATGTATGTCTTGCCGTGCTTATCTATGGTGACGATGGGATTTCACGTGCCACTTGATGTATGTTTTGGTGACCAACTTGCGGGTTCCGCCCATGAACCTATGCATAGGGGTTGGCACACGTTTTCGTCTTGACTCTCCGGTAGAAACTTTGGGGCACTCTTTGAAGTAGTTTGTGTTGGTTGGATGAATCTGATATTGTGTGATGCATATCGTATAATCATGCCCACGGATACTTGAGGTGACAATGGAGTATATAGGTGACATTAGGGTTTTGGTTGATTTGTGTCTTAAGGTGTTATTCTAGTACGAACTCTTGAATAGATCGATCTGAAAGAATAACTTTGAGGTGGTTTCGTACCCTACCATAATCTCTTCGTTTGTTCTCCGCTATTAGTGGCTTTGGAGCGACTCTTTGTTGCAGGTTGAGGGATTATTATATGATCTATCTGTGTTATTGTTGTTGAGAGAACTTGCACTAGTGAAAGTATGAACCCTATGCCTTGTTTCCTATCATGGCAATACCGTTTACGCTTACTTTTATCATTACTTACCTTGCTGTTTTTATATTTTCAGATTACAAAAACCTTTATCTACTATCCATATTGCACTTGTATCACCATCTCTTCGCCGAACTAGTGTACCTATACAATTTACCATTGTATTGGGTGTGTTGGGGACACAAGAGACTCTTTGTTATTTGGTTGCAGGGTTGTTTTAGAGAGACCATCTTCATCCTACACCTCCTACGGATTGATAAACCTTAGGTCATCCACTTGAGGGAAATTTGCTACTGTCCTACAAACATGTGCACTTGCAGGCCCAACAACGTCTACAAGAAGAAGGTTGTGTAGTAGACATCAAGCTCTTTTCACAGTGTCAAGTATGATTCAGAAACTTCATTGAGAACTAACAAACTATGATCTCGGTCATTGAAGCAATTGCAATTTATCATAACATAGGAAAGAGTCAACATAAGAGCTTTTCAGAAAATTCACATACTCAACTATCATTTAGTCTTTCATAATTGCTAACACTCACGCAATACTTATGGTTATGGAGTTTTAATCGGACACAGAGAAAGATAGGGGCTTATAGTGTTGCCTCCCAACCTTTTTCCTCGAGGGTAATGTCAACAATAATAGTTCATGCTAACTTGAATCCAATTAGCATGAACTATTATAGTGATATTATAGGGGCTTATAGTGTTGTCTCCCAACCTTTTTCCTCAAGGATATATATCAGGATCTTTCCAACACGAGTTGTTTGCCAAAGGATAAAATATAAAAAGGAAAGGTGAAGATCACCTTGACTCTTGCATAATGTAAAAGATAGGCCCTTCGTAGAGGGAAGCAGAGGTTGTCATGTGCTTTTATGGTTGGATGCACGAAATCTTAATGCAAAAGAACGTCACTTTATATGCCACTTGTGATATGAACCTTTATTATGCAGTTCGTCGCTTTTATTACTTCCATATCACAAGATCGTATAAAGCTTATTTTCTCCACACTAATAAGTCATACATATTTAGAGAGCAATTTTTATTGCATGCAACATGACAACTTACTTGAAGGATCTTGCTCAATCCATAGGTAGATATGGTGGACTCTCATGGCAAAACTAGGTTTAAGGATATTTGGAAGCACAAGTAGTATCTCTACTTGGTGCAAGGAATTTGGCTAGCATGAGGGGGAAAGGCAAGCTCAACATGTTTGGATGATCCATGACAATATACTTTAACTGAGATGTGAAAAACATAACCCATTATGTTGTCTTCCTTGTCCAACATCAACTCTTTAGCATGTCATACTTTAATGAGTGCTCACAATCATAAAAGATGTCCAAGATAGTGTATTTATATGTGAGAACCTCTCTTTCTTTATTACTTCCTATTAATTGCAATGATGACCAAAACTATGTTTGCCAACTCTCAACAACTTTTAATCATCATACTCTCTATATGTGAAGTCATTACTATCCATAAGATCAATACAATCTCTTGATTTCTTTTTATCCTTTTATGCACTTAAGATCATAGCAAGATAGCAAAGCCCTTGACTCAACACTAATCTTTATTATATATAGCTCACGGACTTGATTGCATAGAGGGATCAGAAAGCAAAACTCAAAACTAATTCATACCAAAACTTTATTCTACTAGATCAAGATATTACCAAAAGGATCGAACTAAGTAAAACGGTAAAGATAGGAGTGTGATGGTGATACGATACCGGGGCAACTCCCCCAAGCTTGGCAGTTGCCAAGGGGAGTGCCCATACCCATGTGTTTATGTCCTTGGAGGTGGTGATGATGGAGTTGTTGATGATGTAGGCTTGTCATCCGTCTTCCAAGGCATAGGCTCACCATCATAGAAGGATGATCGGGTCTCCGGGATCCTAAAATCTGCAGCCAAACTCATCCTCTTGAATCTATATTCATACTCACAGTTTTGGTTTTGCAGGTCATAGATCTGGGCTTGGAGGTGCTCGATTTTCTCATGAAGCTTGAAGATGGTCTCCCCTATGTTCTTGGCGTCCAGCTTGTGGTTGTTGGTGAACTCCGCGATCATCATCTGGTTGGCGTTGAGTCCGCACTCCACCATCCCTTGGCACTTGAAAACTTGTTGTTCCATTGTTTCGAGCTTTGTCTCCACGTTTCCGGTACTCCTTGGTCCCTCAACATCGTGGATGTGCAGCACCCCCATCATGCATCTCAATGGTTTGAGGGTGATGCAGCACCTCCGCAAGGTAGGGGTTGATGACCCTCTCGAAGAACTTGTCCTTGGGGGCGCTTGAAGACTTCATGGTACTCTAGATCTGTTAGAAAAACAGCTCGAAACAAAGACAGAGGATATTTGCATGATACGGAGGTCAAAACCTTCGGGAGATTATATAATGAATTTTTACCGACTAAAAGAGGTATCGTGCAAGAAAACGGAGTCCAGAGAGCACACGAGGTGCCCACGAGGTAGGGGGGCGTGCCCTCCACACTCGTGGATGCCTCGTGTCCTTCACGGACAACTTCTTATTTTTTTTATTTTCTTAAATATTCCAAAACAGAGAAAAATTGCTATTAGAACTGTTTTGGAGTCGGTTTACTTACCGTACCACATACCTATTCCTTTTCGGAGTCTGAAACGTTCTGGAAAGTGTCCCTTATGTATTCCTCCAGGATTACGGTTTCGATAACATTAGTTTCAACATTTATAGGATTACCTGAGATATAATGTTTGATTCTTTGACCGTTCACCACCTTTGGATTTGTGCCTTCGAAGTTGTTGATTTTTATGGCACCGGAACGATAGACCTCCGCGATAACGTAAGGGCCTTCCCATTTAGAGAGAAGTTTCCCTGCAAAAATCTTCAACGGGAGTTGTATAGCAACACATAATCACCTACATTAAACTCACGCTTTTGTATCCTCTTGTCATGCCATCTTTTAACTTTTTCTTTAAACAGTTTGGCATTCTCGTAGGCTTCGGTTCTCCATTCATCAAGTGAGCTAATGTCAAATAACCTCTTCTCACCGGCAAGTTTGAAATCATAATTGAGCTCTTTAATAGCCTAATATGCCTTATGTTCTAGTTCGAGAGGTAAGTGACATGCTTTTCCATAAACCATTTTATATGGAGACATACCCATAGGATTTTTATATGCAGTTCTATAAGCCCATAATACATCATCAAGTTTCTTGGACCAATTCTTTCTAGATCTATTAACAGTCTCTTGCAAGATTAATTTAAGCTCTCTGTTACTCAATTCTACTTGACCACTAGACTGTGGGTGATATGGAGATGCAATTCTATGATTAACATCATACTTAGCAAGCATTTTACGAAAAGCACCATGAATAAAATGTGAACCACCATCAGTCACTAAGTATCTAGGGACTCCAAACCTCGGAAAAATAACTTCTTTAAGCATCTTAATAGAGGTGTTATGATCAGCACTACTAGTTGGAATAGCTTCTACCCACTTAGTACCGTAATGAACAACAACTAAAATATGTGTATACCCATTAGAGGCAGGAAACGGTCCCATATAATAAAAGCCCCAAACATCAAACGGTTCAATAACAAGAGAATAATTCATAGGCATTTCTTGACATCTACTAATATTACCAATTCTTTGACATTCATCACAAGACAAGACAAACTTACGGGCATCTTGAAGAGAGTAGGCCAATAAAAATCGTATTGAAATACCTTATTTGCAGTTCTATCTCCAGCATGGTGTCCTCCATATGACTCGGAGTGACACTTGCATAGGATTTGTTCCTGTTCATGCTCAGGTATACAACCTATAATAACACCATCTACTCCTTTATAAAGGTGTGGGTCATCCCAGAAGTAATGTCTTAAATCATAGAAGAACTTTTTCTTTTGCTGGTATGTGAAACTAGGTGGTATGAATTTAGCAACAATGTAATTAGCATAATCAGCATACGATGGAGCAGTATGAGAAGCATTTATGACAGCTAATTGTTCATCAGGAAAGCTATCATTAATAGGTAGTGGGTCATCAAGAACATTCTCTAACCTAGATAAGTTGTCTGCAACGGGGTTCTCAGCTCCCTTTCTATCAATAATATGCAAATCAAATTCTTGTAGCAAGAGAACCTATCTAATAAGTCTAGGTTTAGCATCTTTCTTTTTCATAAGATATTTAATAGCAGCATGATCAGTGTGAACAGTTACTTTAGAATCAACAATATAAGGTCTGAACTTATCACAAGCAAATACAACTGCTAAGAATTCTTTTTCAGTAGTAGCATAATTTTCTGAGCACTGTCTAGAGTTTTACTAGCATATTGAATAACATTTAGTTTCTTATCAACTCTTTGTCCTAGAACAACACCTACAACATAATCTCTAGCATCACACATAATTTCAAAGGGTAAATTCCAATCAGGTGGCTGAACAATAGGTGCAGAAATCAAAGCTTTCTTAAGTATTTCAAATGCTTCTACACAATCATCATCAAAGACAAAAGGAATATCTTTTTGCAATAGATTAGTCAGAGGCCTAGATATTTAAGGAAAGTCCTTAATGAACCTCCTATAAAAACCGGCATGGCCAACGAAACTTCTTATACCTTTAATGTCCTTGGGACATGGCATCTTTTCAATAGCATCAACTTTAGCTTTATCAACTTCAATACCTCTTTCAGAAATTTTATGCCCCAAGACAATGCCTTCATTAACCATAAAGTGGCACTTTTCCCAATTCAAGACGAGACTAGTATCTTCACATCTCTGCAAAACTCGATCAAGGTTGCTCAAGCAATCATCAAAAGAGGATCCATAAACGGAGAAATCATCCATGAATACCTCACAAATCTTTTCACAAAAGTCAGAGAATATAGCCATCATGCATCTTTGAAAGGTAGCAGGTGCATTACATAAACCAAAAGACATATGTCTATAAGCAAAGGTACCGAAAGGGCAAGTAAAAGTTGTCTTTTCTTGATCCTCTGCTGACACAGGTATTTGAGAGAAACCAGAGTAACCATCTAGAAAGCAAAAATGTGTATGTTTGGATAGTCTTTCTAGCATTTTATCAATAAAAGGTAAAGGGTAATGATCTTTTTTAGTAGCTTTATTTAATTTGCGGAAATCAATTACCATCCTATAACCTGTAATGATTCTTTGCGGGATCAATTCATCTTTATCATTAGGAACGACAGTAATACCTCTCTTTTTAGGGACACAATGGACATGACTTACCCACTGACTATCAGCAACAGGATAAATTATACCTGCCTCAAGGAGCTTTAATATTTCCTTTCTTACCACTTCTTTCATCTTAGGATTTAATCGTCGTTGGTGATCAATAACAGGTTTGGCATCTTCCTCCAATTTTATTTTGTGTTGGCATAGAGTGGGACTAATGCCCTTAAGATCATCAAGAGTATATCCAATAGAAGCACGGTGCTTCTTCAGAGTTTTCAATAATCCTTCCTCTTCCTGCTCTGAAAGGTTAGCACTAATAATAACAGGATATATCTTCTTTTCATCAAGATAAGCATATTTAAGAGTATCAGGTAATGGTTTAAGCTCAAACATGGGATCACCCTTGGGTGGTGGAGTGTGACGCCCCCGATTTAATCGTACACTAATCATGCACGCAAATGTGTACGATCAAGATCAGGGACTCACGGGAAGATATCACAACACAACTCTACAAATAAAATAAGTCATACAAGCATCATAATACAAGCCAGGGGCCTCGAGGGCTCGAATACAAGTGCTCGATCATAGACGAGTCAGCGGAAGCAACAATATCTGAGTACAGACATAAGTTAAACAGGGTGCCATAAGATGGCTAGCACAAACTGGGATACAGATCGAAAGAGGAGCAGGCCTCCTGCCTGGGATCCTCCTAGGTCACTCCTGGTCGTCATCAGCGGGCAGCACGTAGTAGTAGGCACCTCCGGTGTAGTAGGGGTCGTCATCGACGGTGGCGTTTGGCTCCTGGACTCCAACATCTGGTTGCGACAACCAGGTAGAAGGGAAAGGGGAAAAGAGGGAGAAAAGCAACCGTGAGTACTCATCCAAAGTACTCGCAAGCAAGGAACTACACTACATATGCATGGGTATATGTGTAAGGAGGCCATATCAGTGGACTGAACTGCAGAATGCCAGAATAAGAGGGGGATAGCTAGTCCTATCGAAGACTACGCTTCTGGCAGCCTCCGTCTTGCAGCATGTAGAAGAGAGTAGATGGAAGTCCTCCAAGTAGCATCTCCAAGTAACATCTCCAAGTAGCATCTCGAGTAGCATAATCCTACCCGGCGATCCTCTCCTCGTCGCCCTGCGGAAAAGCGATCACCGGGTTGTATCTGGCACTTGGAAGGGTGTGTTTTATTAAGTATCCGGTTCTAGTTGTCATAAGGTCAAGGTACAACTCCAAGTCGTCCTGTTACCGAAGATCACTGCTATTCGAATAGATTAACTTCCCTGCAGGGGTGCACCACATAGCCCAACACGCTTGATCCCATTTGGCCGGACACACTTTCCTGGGTCATGCCCGGCCGCGGAAGATCAACACGTCGCAGCCCCACCTAGGCACAACAGAGAGGCCAGCACGCCGGTCTAAACCTCAGCGCGCAGGGGTCTGGGCCCATGGCCCTGAGCACACCTGCACGTTGCGAGGGCGGCCGGAAGCAGACCTAGCCTAGTAGGCGTTCCAGTCCAATCCGGCGCGCGCCGCTCCGTCGCTGACGTCTGAAGTGCTTCGGCTGATACCACGACGTCGGGATACCCATAACTACTCCCACGTAGATGGTTAGTGCGTATAGGCTCGTAGCCAGACTCAGATCAAATACCAAGATCTCGTTAAGCGTGTTAAGTATCCGCGAACGCCGAACAGGGCCAGGCCCACCTGTCTCCTAGGTGGTCTCAACCTGCCCTGTCGCTCCGCCACAAAGTAACAGTCGGGGGCCGTCGGGAACCCAGGCCCACCTCTACCGGGATGGAACCACCTGTCCTTTCAGCCCCCTCGTCAGAATCACTTGCGGGTACTCAATGAGCTGACCCGACTTTAGTCACCATCTGTATAGTATGTATGTATGTATAGTATATACCCGTGATCACCTCCCAAGTGATCACGGCCCGATAGTATAGCAAGGCAGACTGACAAGAATGTAGGGCCAATGATGATAAACTAGCATCCTATACTAAGCATTTAGGATTGCGGGTAAGGTATCAATGACTGTAGCAGCAATGACAGGCTATGCATCAGAATAGGATTAACGGAAAGCAGTAACATGCTACACTACTCTAATGCAAGCAGTATAGAGGAGAATAGGCGATATCTGGTGATCAAGGGGGGGGGGCTTGCCTGGTTGCTCTGGCAAGAGAGAGGGGTCGTCAACTCCGTAGTCGAACTGGGCAGCAGCAGCGTCGGTCTCGTAGTCTACCGGAGAGAAGAGGGGGAAGAAACAATGAATACCATGCAAACAAATGCATATCGATGCATGACATGACAAGTAACGATGCTAGGTGTGCCCAATCGCGATAGTAGGTGATACCGACGAAAGGGGGAAACATCCGGGAAAGTATTCCCGGTGTTTCGCGTTTTCGGACTGGTGAACCGGAGGGGGAAAGTTGCGTGTTCGGTATGCTAGGGGTGTGTGGCGGACGAACGGACTGCGTATCCGGAATCGTCTCGTCGTTCTGAGCAACTTTCATGTTGAAAATATTTTAATCCGAGTTACGGATTAAAAGATATGATTTTTAAAAGATTTTAACAATTTCTGGAATTTAATTAATTATTTAATTAATTCGAAAAATGGATTTATGACGTCAGCATGATGTCATGCTGACGTCAGCAGTCAACAGGGGTTGACTGAGTCAACCCTGACATGTGGGTCCAGTGGGACCCACCTGTCATTCTCTATTTAAATTAATTAGGGTTTAGGTTAATCTAATTACAGTTTAATTAAACTAATTAGTTAATTAGGTTAATCTAATTATGATTAATTAACTTAATTAATTCCTTAATTAATTAATTAATTTAATTATTATTTATTTATTTAATAAATATTATTTTTATTTTTTTATTTTTTTAATTCTTTTTTTTTAATAAAACGTTCTGATCGTGGGGGCCCCCATGTCAGTGGCCCTGGGGGGGCCTTAACGGGTGCGGGCGCATGGGCGCACGGGTGCAGGGGGCTACGGGGCGCCCGTTAGCGGGTCGAGCCCCTGACCCAGCGCCGCAGGTCGCCGGCCAGGGGAGTCGTCGCGGGCGGTCTCGAGTAGAGACAGCGAGCGGGGCGATGGTGGTTGCGTCGGAGGCAGCAGGGGCTGCGGTGGTGCGGGACGGCGAGGTCCGGCTGGTGAGCAGGGCAGCGAGCGCGGGGTCATGCGCGCGCGGGCAGTGAACGGCGCCGGCGACACAGATCGGGGGGGAGAGGCCGAGGGCCTCACCAGCGTTGAAGAGAAGCGGGGCGGCGAGGCTCGGGGGCGACCCGTGGGGAGGAGATGAGGAGGCCACGGCGAGGTCGACCCGGCACAGGGCGGCGGCGGTGGGGCAGCGCCAGCGAGGAGGAGACGAGGAGGCGACAGCGGAGATGGGCGGCGACGACGTCGGGGGCGCCAGAGGCGCGACCCAGATCCGGTCGAGGAGGTGGAGGCGTTGAGGAAGAAGCGGTCCGGTGCGGGCGGTCTAGGACGGGGAGGTCGAGGTGGAGAGCAACGATGGCGGCTCCGGCGACGCGGTCTCGGGCGGCGGCGGCGGCGAACGCCCCGATCCTGAAGAGGGGGAGTGAACGAGCGGGCCGATTGGGGGAGGGGGTGGTTAGCCCCGATCTAGAAATTGGGGGGAGTGGGGGAGCGAGCGAGAGTGGGGGGTTCGGGGTAGTGGGGAAGAGGGGCTAGGGTTTCTGGCTCCCGGTGGGGAGTAGTAGCGGGCGCGGTTGGGCCGGCCTGGCGGCCCAGTAGCCTGCTGGGCCAAGGCCCAGCTAGGGGGGGTCCTTTTCCCTTTTCTTTTTTTTTGTCTGTTTAGTTTTTCTCTTTTGTATTTTCTTTTCTGTTTTATTTTAAGTTCCCTTTTGTTTCATTTTATTTTAGTTTTATAAATCATAAAGGTTGCACCTAAATTAGTACCACTAATTATACCTCTACTACAAAAAGTTTAGACCTCCAATTAAAATAGTTTAACATTTTAATAATTATAAAAGGCATTCAATTAATTCGTTTGCTGTTGTTTTATTTATTTTAGAGCATTCAAACACTTTTAAAGATGTTGGTTTCTCCACCATTACTACTTATGCATTATTTGCCACTACCATAACAATTTGGTTTTAATATTTGAAAACTTTTATTTGCTTGCCTTTGTTTTAAATTTTAACTGGGTTTCAAACAGACACGAGTTTATCCACACTAACCGTGGTGACGTGGCATCCTTAGCGAGGGATCACTGTAGCTTAATTATCCGGGCATCACAATTCTCCTCCACTACAAGAAATCTCGTCCCGAGATTTAAGAGGGGAGTAAGGGGGAAAGTTCTGGTTACGATATTCTAACGGATCTTCTCGAAGAAGTTAATCCTTTTCGTTGATGTCTTCAATTCTTTATTCCAATGCATCATGATAAACTTGTCGTCATTTCTTCGGGAACTCCACCGTACTTACGAAAGGATAAGGGGCAGCTCAGCTACGACAGAATGCTTTTGAGGGAAACAATCTGGTGTTAACCCATGAATGAGCATAGGATTATCTCTCGAGTTGAACATATGAAATTCATCGAGAGTAAGGTACGAAGGTACAATAAGAGGTTCCAAGCGGATAGATAGTTGCTCGAAGCCTGAACCAGAGTGAGAAAGGGGTTCAGAGTAGCGAGAGTAAGTATTGCGTCTGATATCAAAATAGAGCACTAGGAAGGTGGCCCATGAATTAAATACGAAGCCAAGCATGGAGAATAACCATTAGAAACAGGGTGGTACAGGAGAGTCAGGTTTCGATCCTGTGGAACTGTGGGTTATGGGCCCACCATGTGGGATAAAAGTAGGAGGGGTGACATCTTGCATGGTCACGATAGCAAGGCATGTCAGGGAGTACCATGTCAGCTATGTCGGCAACAATGTTGGTACCAAGGGCGAGGGACGAAGAGAACCATTTTCCTGCTCGTTGAAACGAGGCGGACCAATAGGCAAGGTTCCCGTCCATCGGTGGTTACCGGAATGTCATCAACAATAGTAACAAGGTCTTACTGACAGAGTTGTACATCGAGGTGTTTGCACAAGCAGTGAATTATTACTGCTTATAACATATAGATCATAGAAAAGGTTTAAACAAACCAATGGAAGGAAAATATGATCATCAGATTAAACAGAACAATGGAAAGGAAAATATGTTTAAACACATATTTCGAGGGTATATCCTTCCCAAGGATAAGCAGAGCAAGATATCCATGACAGGATATAAAGTAGAAAACCATTTAGGTAAGGGGGGAGGAATCTCATGATATTACTCATACAACGGTGTTAGGATAATTGATAATTAAAATATAGCATCGTGCTTCAAACGTGCCTGTTGAAAATCGGAGTACCATTGACATGCTTCGAGATAGCAGTGACATGGTCTTCAGGTGAAGATCAGACTTTGGAAACACGAAGGATCCATCAAGAATAACTTGTAGAATAAGTCTTACAATTTCCTCATGGATGAATGGATAACCTTGCTGAAAAGGAATCTATAATGATAGGTCCTCCAGCCGTGGGGGGGTGCTAGGTATGACATCATGCTACCGGGTCATCAAGGATCAACATCATAACTCCCTGAAAGTTGTCCCAACCATCATATCTGACCGAGATTCAGATCCGATTGGTGTCAGGATACCTGAGACTCAGGGTGTCCGAGAAGAAAAGGCGCAACACAAATCGTTGAAATGGCATTGCAAGCTTCTCGTGAAATGAACTATGGGAGCGGGTTTCTGAAGCAATAGTTCACTATTAAACCAAGGAGAGGACAAGGAGGTGTCTGGTGAACTCAACGGCAATTCACCGAGATTCCCAAAAGATGGATGTCCACAATTAAGTGAACAAGGAGATAACATTTGTCAGATCAAAAGATATAAGGAAGTATGCTCGAGGAAAACATACACAATTAAACATTGGTTGAAAGGTGCGCCCGAAATATGGGTTGGGTTGCACGACCAATGTCAGAATGGTGATGCAATAATCAATAGCCTAAGAATGAACTTTCGACCATTAACTTCAAAGAGATAGGGTTGCTAGAAGGAAAGAATCCAAACAACATCGTTCACTTGTTGGAATTAACACGGGGACCAAGAAAGAATGGTGATGGTGAGAAGTATTTCTATGTCAAGAATTCTCAAGAGGTGGAACAAATCTCAGAACATTCTTGACATAAAGGATGGTAATACTCCAAGGTAAAGAAGAACAATTGCTGGATAGCAAGGAACTCAAGGTATAACACCAAACATGAACAAGCTTGTGTTGGTGGGAAGGCAATAAAGTGGTCGATGATAATACAATTCATCGAGGGCAAGGATGGTATGTCTCATCATTAATTCACTTGATATCCTGGAAGAGCATCAGAATGTAGATGGTGATCATGACACATTTGTCGAGAGATTCCACGAAGATGTAATCGATCCGCGATCACATCAGTCAAAAGAATGATGAAACAAGAGGTTATTGGAACCATAGGTACAACACAAACCTGAAATCAAGATTGTTGTTCAAGGCGAACTGATATGACGAGGAAGATCGACGTAAGCTTAGCTCATTGTCAAAAGTTGTGCTCCGGGATTAAGGACCAGGTAGCACAGTTAAAATTTAGCATGGTAATGATATGGCCGATCAGGCTAGGAATGACATGATTGGGTACAAACTCGTAAGTAAAGAATATTAGTAAGAGTTGTTGAACTGTAATGCGGACTCGGTTCAGTTATCGGGGTCTTTGAGTGTTCAATAACTCAGAGCCCACGAAAAATTGGAATCGGTGAGTATGTAGTACTTGATGAAGAACTCATAAGAAATTATGCAGTTCCAAGATAATCTCGAGATACCAGGTGGTAATACTCGACGACAGATCAAACTAGAAGTTGAACTGGGGTATTGATCTATAGAAGACAAGTGCTTAAACTTGCACAGGACATGATATTTAAAGGAGAACATGGTCAGAACCACGATTGCAAAAAGGCCAGATCTCAGATATAAGATGAACTTATACCAAGGGAATAATTGATTTTAAAAGAAGCTTCGATGAGAAGATGTACATCGTGTCCATGGGCATGAACGCAAAGTTCAAGGTCGACTCCCACTTCTTCAATGCATAACCTTTCATTCACCTCTCGTATTTCGAAAATGACATTAGTTGTTGAAAGTGTTTTTTTTTTACCTGGTGCAATACCAGATAAATATGACCCGCGTAATCTTTCGGGTCCACACGGATTAGGGAAGGCGTAGGTTCAACCCATCAGGGCATCTTAGGAACATATACCACAAACTTCAATAGTAAATACCACCAACTCGAAAGCAGAGCATGGTTGGCCAAGCAGATGATACAATCTACCAAAGGAACTATGTATCAGGGGAAGAACTCACAAGGTGGTTGAATATGAAGGACACTGTCGGATAGCAATCCAACAATGGATCGGGCGATCCACAACGGAGTTGAGGTGAGTAACGGTATTCCAGAAAGAATGCACGGGCATCATATTATAGAACATCGGAATAATTTGATGCTTAGATAACAAAGGAATTATGATTTCCAAAACAAAAGATCAGAAGCAGTCGCTCTGACCAAGGATGGATAAGTTGGATAAACCAGAGGCACAATTGGCGACAAATAGTTTGGTCGAGAACCAGCTCATGTTCAAAAATGATGTCACAGTCGGAAAGATAAGTTAGAAGGGTTGATAGATGATTGTGTGCATTCGCACACATGTTGAATCAATAGGATCAAAATGACGGTGTCAAAAGATACTAGTGAATATTGCCAGATATATGGGAAGCACCCATAATGCTAGTAGACAAGTATTTGCAGAGCAATAAAGCTGCTAAGGATTTCGGAGGATTGAATAGTATTTCAAGGACTTTTGTGAAACACCTGAACAACTGGGATGAGGGGATACTCGGAAGGTGCGAGAAGTTATTCTTAGGGGTATTCAGGTGGCAAAGAACTGCAAGGCAGTAGGCACAAAATGTTCTCAGGGTATCCTGTAATAACAAGATCGACTGAGAATAAAAGTAAGCACGACAGGTGTAAGTATTTATCCATAGGGATATTTCAATGGTAGGGAATTGCAAAGGCAACGCGCACAAGGTCTCAAGAGAAAATCGAAGAGTATCTTTGAAATCTTCTGGTGCAGTCGGTGATCATCTGGACTGAAGGGCCTCTCCGGGAGAAAGTATTTTCGAGAACCTAATGTTAGATTTTTGTAAAAATCGTTTAACCCGAATAGAAGAGAGTTCAGAATCCCAGAGTAAAGATCGAGGAGTAAAAGATCCTAATACCACCCAATGGCGACGTGGGCCCATGGGCCGCACAGCCATGTTAGTAAAAGTTTTGTAAAGTCTAGACTCGACTTCGGCCAAGGAGTTGGAAGGGGGATTCCTATAGGCAGTCGGCTCTGATACCAACTTGTGACGCCCCCGATTTAATCGTACACTAATCATGCACGCAAATGTGTACGATCAAGATCAGGGACTCACGGGAAGATATCACAACACAACTCTACAAATAAAATAAGTCATACAAGCATCATAATACAAGCCAGGGGCCTCGAGGGCTCGAATACAAGTGCTCGATCATAGACGAGTCAGCGGAAGCAACAATATCTGAGTACAGACATAAGTTAAACAGGGTGCCATAAGATGGCTAGCACAAACTGGGATACAGATCGAAAGAGGAGCAGGCCTCCTGCCTGGGATCCTCCTAGGTCACTCCTGGTCGTCATCAGCGGGCAGCACGTAGTAGTAGGCACCTCCGGTGTAGTAGGGGTCGTCGTCGACGGTGGCGTTTGGCTCCTGGACTCCAACATCTGGTTGCGACAACCAGGTAGAAGGGAAAGGGGAAAAGAGGGAGAAAAGCAACCGTGAGTACTCATCCAAAGTACTCGCAAGCAAGGAACTACACTACATATGCATGGGTATATGTGTAAGGAGGCCATATCAGTGGACTGAACTGCAGAATGCCAGAATAAGAGGGGGATAGCTAGTCCTATCGAAGACTACGCTTCTGGCAGCCTCCGTCTTGCAGCATGTAGAAGAGAGTAGATGGAAGTCCTCCAAGTAGCATCTCCAAGTAACATCTCCAAGTAGCATCTCGAGTAGCATAATCCTACCCGGCGATCCTCTCCTCGTCGCCCTGCGGAAAAGCGATCACCGGGTTGTATCTGGCACTTGGAAGGGTGTGTTTTATTAAGTATCCGGTTCTAGTTGTCATAAGGTCAAGGTACAACTCCAAGTCGTCCTGTTACCGAAGATCACTGCTATTCGAATAGATTAACTTCCCTGCAGGGGTGCACCACATAGCCCAACACGCTTGATCCCATTTGGCCGGACACACTTTCCTGGGTCATGCCCGGCCGCGGAAGATCAACACGTCGCAGCCCCACCTAGGCACAACAGAGAGGCCAGCACGCCGGTCTAAACCTCAGCGCGCAGGGGTCTGGGCCCATGGCCCTGAGCACACCTGCACGTTGCGAGGGCGGCCGGAAGCAGACCTAGCCTAGTAGGCGTTCCAGTCCAATCCGGCGCGCGCCGCTCCGTCGCTGACGTCTGAAGTGCTTCGGCTGATACCACGACGTCGGGATACCCATAACTACTCCCACGTAGATGGTTAGTGCGTATAGGCTCGTAGCCAGACTCAGATCAAATACCAAGATCTCGTTAAGCGTGTTAAGTATCCGCGAACGCCGAACAGGGCCAGGCCCACCTGTCTCCTAGGTGGTCTCAACCTGCCCTGTCGCTCCGCCACAAAGTAACAGTCGGGGGCCGTCGGGAACCCAGGCCCACCTCTACCGGGATGGAACCACCTGTCCTTTCAGCCCCCTCGTCAGAATCACTTGCGGGTACTCAATGAGCTGACCCGACTTTAGTCACCATCTGTATAGTATGTATGTATGTATAGTATATACCCGTGATCACCTCCCAAGTGATCACGGCCCGATAGTATAGCAAGGCAGACTGACAAGAATGTAGGGCCAATGATGATAAACTAGCATCCTATACTAAGCATTTAGGATTGCGGGTAAGGTATCAATGACTGTAGCAGCAATGACAGGCTATGCATCAGAATAGGATTAACGGAAAGCAGTAACATGCTACACTACTCTAATGCAAGCAGTATAGAGGAGAATAGGCGATATCTGGTGATCAAGGGGGGGGCTTGCCTGGTTGCTCTGGCAAGAGAGAGGGGTCGTCAACTCCGTAGTCGAACTGGGCAGCAGCAGCGTCGGTCTCGTAGTCTACCGGAGAGAAGAGGGGGAAGAAACAATGAATACCATGCAAACAAATGCATATCGATGCATGACATGACAAGTAACGATGCTAGGTGTGCCCAATCGCGATAGTAGGTGATACCGACGAAAGGGGGAAACATCCGGGAAAGTATTCCCGGTGTTTCGCGTTTTCGGACTGGTGAACCGGAGGGGGAAAGTTGCGTGTTCGGTATGCTAGGGGTGTGTGGCGGACGAACGGACTGCGTACCCGGAATCGTCTCGTCGTTCTGAGCAACTTTCATGTTGAAAATATTTTAATCCGAGTTACGGATTAAAAGATATGATTTTTAAAAGATTTTAACAATTTCTGGAATTTAATTAATTATTTAATTAATTCGAAAAATGGATTTATGACGTCAGCATGATGTCATGCTGACGTCAGCAGTCAACAGGGGTTGACTGAGTCAACCCTGACATGTGGGTCCAGTGGGACCCACCTGTCATTCTCTATTTAAATTAATTAGGGTTTAGGTTAATCTAATTACAGTTTAATTAAACTAATTAGTTAATTAGGTTAATCTAATTATGATTAATTAACTTAATTAATTCCTTAATTAATTAATTAATTTAATTATTATTTATTTATTTAATAAATATTATTTTTATTTTTTTTATTTTTTTAATTCTTTTTTTTTTAATAAAACGTTCTGATCGTGGGGGCCCCCATGTCAGTGGCCCTGGGGGGGCCTTAACGGGTGCGGGCGCATGGGCGCACGGGTGCAGGGGGCTACGGGGCGCCCGTTAGCGGGTCGAGCCCCTGACCCAGCGCCGCAGGTCGCCGGCCAGGGGAGTCGTCGCGGGCGGTCTCGAGTAGAGACAGCGAGCGGGGCGATGGTGGTTGCGTCGGAGGCAGCAGGGGCTGCGGTGGTGCGGGACGGCGAGGTCCGGCTGGTGAGCAGGGCAGCGAGCGCGGGGTCATGCGCGCGCGGGCAGTGAACGGCGCCGGCGACACAGATCGGGGGGGGAGAGGCCGAGGGCCTCACCAGCGTTGAAGAGAAGCGGGGCGGCGAGGCTCGGGGGCGACCCGTGGGGAGGAGATGAGGAGGCCACGGCGAGGTCGACCCGGCACAGGGCGGCGGCGGTGGGGCAGCGCCAGCGAGGAGGAGACGAGGAGGCGACAGCGGAGATGGGCGGCGACGACGTCGGGGGCGCCAGAGGCGCGACCCAGATCCGGTCGAGGAGGTGGAGGCGTTGAGGAAGAAGCGGTCCGGTGCGGGCGGTCTAGGACGGGGAGGTCGAGGTGGAGAGCAACGATGGCGGCTCCGGCGACGCGGTCTCGGGCGGCGGCGGCGGCGAACGCCCCGATCCTGAAGAGGGGGAGTGAACGAGTGGGCCGATTGGGGGAGGGGGTGGTTAGCCCCGATCTAGAAATCGGGGGGAGTGGGGGAGCGAGCGAGAGTGGGGGGTTCGGGGTAGTGGGGAAGAGGGGCTAGGGTTTCTGGCTCCCGGTGGGGAGTAGTAGCGGGCGCGGTTGGGCCGGCCTGGCGGCCCAGTAGCCTGCTGGGCCAAGGCCCAGCTAGGGGGGGTCCTTTTCCCTTTTCTTTTTTTTGTCTGTTTAGTTTTTCTCTTTTGTATTTTCTTTTCTGTTTTATTTTAAGTTCCCTTTTGTTTCATTTTATTTTAGTTTTATAAATCATAAAGGTTGCACCTAAATTAGTACCACTAATTATACCTCTACTACAAAAAGTTTAGACCTCCAATTAAAATAGTTTAACATTTTAATAATTATAAAAGGCATTCAATTAATTCGTTTGCTGTTGTTTTATTTATTTTAGAGCATTCAAACACTTTTAAAGATGTTGGTTTCTCCACCATTACTACTTATGCATTATTTGCCACTACCATAACAATTTGGTTTTAATATTTGAAAACTTTTATTTGCTTGCCTTTGTTTTCAATTTTAACTGGGTTTCAAACAGACACGAGTTTATCCACACTAACCGAGGTGACGTGGCATCCTTAGCGAGGGATCACTGTAGCTTAATTATCCGGGCATCACATGGAGGATCCCCTAGGATTTCAACAGGCAAGTTGTGTTTCAAAATAGGTCCCTGCTTAAAGAATACTTCATCTATTTCCCTTCTTTCATTCATAAACATATCATTTTCATGGTGTAGCAAATATTGTTCTAAAGGATCATTAGGAGGCACGGCAACAGAAGCAAGACCAATAATTCCATCCTTACTAGGCAATTCTTTATCATGAGGTTGTCTACGAAATTTAGCAAAATTAAACTCATGAGACATATCCCCTAAGCCAATCGTAACAACATCCTTTTCGCAATCAATCTTAGCATTAACAGTATTCAAGAAGGGTCTACCAAATATGATGGAACAAAAGTCATCTTGTGGGGAACCAAGAACAAGAAAATCAGCAGGATATTTAACTTTCCCACACAAGACTTCAACATCTCTAACAATCCCAATTGGTGAAATAATATATCTATTGGCCAGCTTAATTGTAACATCAATATCTTCTATCTCAGCAGGTGCAATGTCATGCATAATTTGTTCATATAAAGAATGAGGTATTGCACTAGCACTAGCACCCATATCACATAAGCCATGATAACAATGATCTCCTATTTTAACAGAAATAACAGGCATGCCTACAACGGGTTTATGTTTCTTAGCATCGGTTCTAGCAATTCTAGCAGCTGCGTCACAGAAATAAATAACATGCCCATCAATATTATTAGCCAAGAGATCTTTAACCATAGCAATACTAGGTTCAACTTTAATTTTCTTAGGAGGTGTATATGTTCTAGTATTACTCTTACGAACCACAGTTGACGCTTTAGCATGATCCTTTATCCTAACAGGGAAAGGTGGTTTCTCAATATAAGTAGTAGGAACAATAGGATCATTATAAGAGATAGTCTTTTCTTCAACTGTAATAGGTTCAGCTACTTTTACTTCAATGGGAGGATTATATTTAAACCACTTCTCCTTAGGGAGATCAACATGAGTACCAAATGATTCACAGAAAGAAGCTACTATCTCAGAGTCAAGTCCATATTTAGTGCTAAATCCACGAAAAGTATTGATATCCATAAATGATTTAACGCAATCAAACTTAGGTGTCATACCTGACTCCTTACCATCGTTGGAATTCCAATCTTCAGAGTTGTGTTTAATTCTTTCCAATAAATCCCTTTTGAATTCAATAGTCTTCAACATAAAAGACCCAACACAAGAAATGTATCAAGCATGGTGCGATTGTTGAGAGAAAGCCGATCATATAAATTTTGAATAGTCATTTCTCTTGAGAGCTCATGATTGGGGCATAAATATAACATTGACTTAAGCCTCCCCCAAGCTTGAGCGATGCTTTCTCCTTCGCGGGGCCAAAAATTATATATATATAATTACGATCACGATGGACAAGATGCATAGGATAAAACTTCTGGTGAAATTCCAATTTCAATCGTTTATAGTCCCAGGATCCCATATCATCACATAGCCTATACCATGTTAATGTGTCTCCCTTCAAAGATAAAGGGAAAACCTTCTTCTTAATAACATCATCAGGTATACCTGCAAGCTTAAATAATCCACAAACTTCATCCACATAGATTAGGTGTAAATCAGGATGCAATGCTCCATCTCCTGCAAAGGGATTAGCTAGCAGTTTCTCTACCATACCCGAAGGAATTTCAAAGTAAACATTTTTAGTAGGTTCAGTAGGTTGAGGAGCAACTCTTTGCTCTACTGGTCGGGGTGAAGATACCCCGAACAAGCCCCTCAAAGGATTATGTTCCATAGTAACAAGTGACAGTAAATTTCAGCACACTATATAAATGTTCCCTTACAAAGTTCCACTTACCAAAGGCGCTTCACTCCCCGCCAATGGCACCAGAAAAGAGTCTTGATGGCCCAAAAATGTAGGGGATCTATCATAGTCCTTTCGATAAGTAAGAGTGTCGAACCCAACGAGGAGCAGAAGGAAATGACAAGCGGTTTTCAGTAAGGTATTCTCTGTAAGCACTGAAATTGTAGGTAACAAATAGTTTTGTGATAAGATAATTTGTAACGGGTAACAAGCAATGAAAGTAAATAAGGTGTAGCAAGGTGTCCCAATCCTTTTTGTAGCAAAGGACAAGCCTGGACAAGTTCTTATAATGAGAAAAGCGCTCCTGAGGACACATGGGAATTATCGTCAAGCTAGTTTTCATCACGCTCATATGATTCGCGTTCGTTACTTTGATAATTTGATATGTGGGTGTACCGGTGCTTGGGTACTGCCCTTTCTCGGACAAGCATCCCACTTATGATTAACCCCTATTGCAAGCATCCGCAACTACAAAAGAAGTATTAAGGTAAACCTAACCATAGCATGAAACATATGGATCCAAATCAGCCCCTTACGAAGCAACTTATAAACTAGGGTTTAACCTTCTATCACTCTAGCGACCCATCATCTACTTATTGCTTCTCAATGCCTTCCTCTAGGCCCAAATAATGGTGAAGTGTCATGTAGTCGACATTCACATAACACCACTAGAGGAGAGACAACATTCATCTCATCAAAATATCGAACGAATACCAAATTCACATGACTACTAATAGCAAGATTTCACGCATGTCCCCAAGAACAAATGTAACTACTCACAAAGCATATTCATGTTCATAATCAGAGGAGTATTAGTATGAATTAAGGATATGAACATATGATCTTCCACCGGATAAACCAACTTGCATCAACTACAAGGAGTAATCAACACTACTAGCAACTCAGAGGTACCAATCTGAGGTTTTGGTACAAAGATTGGATACAAGAGATGAACTAGGGTTTGAGAGGAGATGGTGCTGGTGAAGATTGACCCCCTCCCGATGAGAGGATTGTTGGTGATGACGATGGTGATGATTTCCCCCTCTGATACGTCTCCAACGTATCTATAATTTATGAAGTATTCATGCTATTATATTATCCATCTATGATGTTTTATATGCATTTATATGTCACTTTATATGATTTTTGGGACTAACCTATTAACCTAGAGCCCAGTGCCAGTTTCTGTTTTCTCCTTGTTTTTGTATTTTACAGAAAAGGGATACCAAACGGAGTCCAATTGACATGCCAATTTTTGAGGATTTTTTATGGACCAAAAGAAGACCACGGAGCATTAGAGTTGGGCCAGAAGAGTCCCGGGCTGCCCACGAGAGTGGGGGCCGCCCCCCCCCTAGGGCGCGGCCCCCTATCTCGTGGACAGCCCGGAGACCTTCCTGACGTGAAACCAACGCCAAAAATTCCTATAAATAGAGAAACCTTTGGGAATTAACCTAGATCAGAAGTTCTGCCGCCGCAAGCCTCTGTAGCCACGAGAAATCAATCTAGGCCCTCTCTGGCACCCTGTCGGAGGGGGCCATCATCACCGGAGGCCATGGAGGAGGATCTCGGAGGGGCCATCATCTCCATGAAGGCCAAGGACCAGAGGGGGAAAGCCATGGAGGAGAAAGCACAAGGGGGAGAACCTCTCCTCCTCCCTCTTGGTGGCACCGGAGTGCCATCGGGAGGGGAATCATCGCAGCGGTGATCGTCTTCATCAACATCACCATCATCATCATCACCCTCATCTCTTTTACGCGGCCCACTCTCCCGCACCCCGCTGTAATCCCTACTTGAACATGGTGCTTTAGGCTACATATTATGATCCAATGATGTGTTGCCATCCTATGATGTTTTGAGTAGATATCTTTTGTCTTTGGGTTGATTGATGATCTAGATTGGTATGAGTTGTATGTTTCACTTTGATGCTGTCTTATGGTGCCCTCCATGTAATGCAAGCGTGAGGGATTCCCGCTGTAGGGTTTTGCAATACATTCATGATTCGCTTATAGTGGGTTGGTGAGTGAGTGAAACACAAACCCGAGTAAGAGGGGTTGTTGTGTATGGGAATAAAGAGGACTTGATGCTTTAATGCTATGGTTGGGTTTTACCTTAATGATTTTTAGTATTTGCGGACGCTTGCTAGAGTTCCAATCATAAGTGCATATGATCCAAGTAGAGAAAGTATGTTAGCTTTTGCCTCTCCCTCATATGAAATTGCAATAGTGATTACCAGTCTTGTTAACAATTGCCTAGGACAATTCCGCACACCAATCCACCATTATTCCACACTCGCTATTTATATTATTTAGTAATATATTCTAACCTTATGATAACAGCACCTACTTTTATATTTTAGCTTTCCGATTTCATGCAAAGTTATCCTCTTTATACCCACAACACAGTTTTATTTCTTGTTTCTAGTTGAAACCAAACGTTCAGTGCACGTAGAGTCATATCAGTGGAAGATAGGGCGTGAGAGAACATTGATCTTACCTTCGGCTCCTTGTGGGTTCGACACTCCATACTTATCACTTCCACCTTCGGGAATTGCTACGATGATTCCCTGCACTTGGGGATTATCAAGCTCTTTTCTGGAGCCGTTGCTGGGGAGCAATAGCGTGGGGTTGATATTCTCGTGTGCTTGTTTGCTTTCTTCACTAAGTAGATTTTGTTTTTACTTTTTGTTTCTGTTTAGTTGTGGGTGAAACATACAAAAAAAATTAAATAATGAAAATACCAAAAAATATTTACTTGCCTCTCATGCCTAAAAAAGTTTTTCAAAAAGAGAAGTGATTGGAAAGTTATGCATTGAAGAAGTGAGGGTCGACCTTGAGCACTTGTGTTCATGCTCACGGAAACAATGTAGAATTTTTCATGTAAGTTTCTCTGTAAATAATTATCCCCTTGTATATATTCATTGTATTATAAAAATAATGTGCCAAGCTTTGGTTGTAGGATGATAAAATAGCTTGCTTACTATGTGCAGACCAAAAACAGAAACTTTGGCTGTAGTGCATGAATTTACATTTTTTACTGGAAAGTCAAATGGGTATGAAACATTTTGCACATTACTTCTGTACAAAATTTTCAAATTTTCAAATTTATTTCATAATTTTTGGAGTTACAAAAGTTTACTAAACTTCTAGATTACTACAGACTGTCATGTTCTTAAAAGATTCTGTTTTTCGTGTGTTGTTTGCTTATTTTGATGCACCTATGGCTAGTATGTAGGGTATGAACCATAGATAAGTTGGAATACAGTAGGTTTAACACCAATATAAACAAAGAATTAGTTAATTACAGTACCTTAAAGTGGTAGTTTGCTTTATTACACTAACGGATCTCACAAAGTTTTTGTTTAAGTTTTTGTGAATGAAGTATTTGAAGAACGAGGAGTTACCGATGTGAGAAGAATAAAGAGAGACAAGAGTTCAAGCTTGGGGATGCCCAAGGCACCCCAAGTAAATATTTCAAAGGATACTCAAGCATCTAAGCTTGGGGATGCCCAAGTTGGCATCCCATCTTTCTTCTTCAACAAATATCGGTATACCTCGGTTTTTGTTTTGTTCACATTATTTGTGCCCTTTGTGTTTTTGTTTTTCTTTAAGAATCATGCTAGTATGAGATAGCTCTTCATTGATTTATAGAATACTTCATGTGCTTCACTTATATCTTTTAAGTATGATCTTATAGAATTGCTCCTTGTGCTTCACTTAAATCGTTTGAGTATGGTTTTATAGAATGCTTCGTGCGCTTCACTTATATATTTTGAGCTTGGACATTGGTTAGTCTATATTAATTGTAGAATGCCCCATTAACTTCACTTATATCTTTTGGAGTATGAATAATTCTATAATTTAAAGTGGGTTTGGAAGAGTGTCAACTTTAGGAATTAGTGATCCCACTATCTTGGAGGGTGTTGAATCTTCGTACGAAATTTATGGAAGTGGATTTGGAAGAGTCTCAACTTTAGTTAGTATTCCACTATTTCGGAAGAGGTTCCAATTGAGTATGAGAACAAAGTAGATATCCATGATGCTACTATAAATTATTATGAGGGAGGAATATGCGTTTGTAGGAGTTGCAGTAATATCAAGTTTCCTCCCTATGTGCTTCAAAGTTTTGAAGTTATACTTGTTTTGCCTTCCTATGCTAGTTGACTTTTGTTCCTATAAATTGTGTGCTCACAAAATCCCTAGGCATAGGAAGTGAGTTAGATTTAAATGTGCTAGTCATATTCTTCATGATGCTCTCTTTGTGTTTCAACTCTTATCTTTTGTGTGAGCATCATTGAAATCATCATGCCTAGCTAAAAGGCATTAAAGAAAAGCGCTTGTTGGGAGACAACCCAATATTTATCCTTACTATTTTTGTGTGCCCACATGATTAAGATATTGTAGTAATCATGTTTTATGCTTTTTGTTTCAATAAAGTGCCAAGTAAGACCTTTGGGAAGACTTGGGTGAAAGTTAATGTGATCTTGCTGTAAAAAACAGAAACTTTGCGCTCACGAGATTAGCTGTCATTTTTTACAGAAGAGTGCTTTTGAGTTGATTATTTTTGCAGAAGATTAATAGACAAATTCCTCACGTCCCCCAATTTATTTCATAATTTTTGTAGTAGCAGAAGTATGGTTATTGTTCAGATCATTACAGACTGTTCTGTTTCTGACAGATTCTGTTTTCATTGCATAGTTTGCTTGTTTTCTAGTTTCTATGGCTTATATTTCTCAATATAAATTGTAGAAATGATATGGTACAGTAAGCATTATGTGAAAACAATTATGAACCTTGTCTTTTACAGTACCAAAGTGCATGGTTTACTCTTTATCATACTAACCTATCTCACGAAGTTCCATTAAGTTTTGTGTGATTGAAGTTTTCAAGTTTTGGGTGATATATCAATATGAGGAGAATAAGGAGTGGAAATACCATAAGATTGGGGATGCCCAAGGCACCACAAGGTAATATTCAAGGAAAACTCAAGCGCCTAAGCTTGGGGATGCCCCAGAAGGCATCCCCTCTTTCGTCTTCAAAACTATTGGTACACCTTACTCGGAGCTATATTTTTATTCGTCACATGATATGTGTTTTACTTGGAGTGTCATTTTCTTTTGTTAGTATTAGCTTGCTGTTATTTATAATAGTGTTTTGCATCTTTATTTTCAATAAAAATGTCAAGGATAGCCTTTACCATGCTTATTTTGCTAGTATACATGTTGCTGTTTGAAAACAGAAAGTTTACCGCTGTTGCAAAAATTCCCTAGAAAAGTCAGAGCATGATATAATGTTGAAACTTTTTGCATAATGAGCTCTGATAAATATACTACAGTGGGAAGTTTCTCTCATAATTTTTGGAGTTAGGGAAGTATTGATACCCTTGCATTCTTTACAGGTTGTACTGTTTTGACAGATTGTTGTTATGTTTGCATTGTTTGCATATGTTTGCTTGTTTAATGATTCTATTTGAGGATAGGAGTATTAAATATGCAGAGGCATTTAGTATGCAATGTTGAATAATAATTCAAGTGATTTGTTACAGTAGAAAATGATAAAGTTTTGCATTGGTTTATACTAACCTATCTCACGAGTTTTTGTTGAGTTTAGTGTGGATGAAGCTTTTGATAAAAAGAGAAACCATGATATGAGAAGAATTAAGGAGACACAAAAGTTAAAGCTTGGGGATGCCCAAGGCACCCCAAGATAATATTCCAATAAGTCTCAAGCATCTAAGTTTGGGGATGCCCCGTTAGGCATCCCACCTTTCTGCTTCAACAACTACCGGTTAGTATCGGTTGAGCCTAAGTTTTTTCCTTCTTCACATGAGTTGTGCTATCCTTGCAATGTCATTTTATTTTGTTTTACTTGCTGTTTGAATAAAATCATTGGATCTAAATTATTGAATAAAAAAGGAACCCTCCCATGGCTAGTTAATTATTTGGCTACTCAGTGTCCTTCACTCATATCTTTTGGAGTAGTTTGTCATTTACTCTTGTGCTTCATGTTTACTCTATGAGTAGATGGGGGGAATGAATTGAATGTCATAAATCTGAATTTATATATGTTTCATATGCTTATAACATGGTTAGTGATGACTTCACACATAGAAAGTATGAGGCATAAAAGTTGTTGAGAGTTGGCAAACGTAGTTTTGGTCATCGTTGCAATTAATAGGAAGTAATAATGAAAGAGAGGTTCACATACAAATATATTATCTTGGACATCTTTTATGATTGTGAAGCACTCATTAAGTATGACATGCTAAAAGAGTTGACGTTGGACAAGGAAGACAACGTAATGGTTTATGTTTTCCGACATCTCAGTTAAAGTATATTGTCATTGACCTTCCAAACATGTTGAGCTTGCCTTTCTCCCTCATGCTAGCGAAATTCCTTGCACCAAGTAGAGATACTACTTGTGCTTCCAAATACCCGTAAACCCAATTTTGCCATGAGAGTCCACCATACCTACCTATGGATTGAGTAAGATCCTTCAAGTAAGTTGTCATCGGTGCAAGCAATAAAAATTGGTCTCTAAATATGCATGACTTATTAGTGTAGAGAAAATAAGCTTTGTATGATCTTATTGTGGAAGTAATAAACCGACGGACTGCATAATAAAGGTCCACATACAAGGGGCAATATAAAGTGACGTTCTTTTGCATTAAGATTTTGTGCATCAACCCTAAACGCGCATGACAACCTCTGCTTCCCTCTGCGAAGGGCCTATCTTTTACTTTATGTTTTTGTTTTATGCTTGAGTCAAGGTGATCCTCACCTTTCCCTTTTTCATTTTATCCTTTGGCAAGCTTCTCATGTTTGAAAGATCATGATGAATATATCCAATTGGATGTAAGTTAGCATGGGCTATTATTGTTGACATCACCTAAAGGTGAATACGTTAGGAGGCAACACAATAAGCCCCTATCTTTCTCAGTGTCCGGCTGAAACTCCATAACCACAAGTATTGCGTGAGTGTTAGCAATTGTACAAGACTATATGATAGTTGAGTAGGTGGACTTGCTGAAAAGCTCTATTCTTGACTCTTTCTGATGTTATGATAAATTGCAATTGCTTCAATGACTGAGATTATAGTTTGTTAGTTCTCGATGAAGTTTCTGAACTATACTTGACATTGTGAATAGATTGTTACTTGATCATGAAAAGTTTTATGGATAAGCTACCATTATGACACATATTGATGCTAGAAAAGGTGATTGAAATTATCATTGATCAAACTTGTGCACTTTCTAGCATTCACACTTCATAAATTATTTCTTTTATCATTTACCTACTCGAGGATGAGCAGGAATTAAGCTTGGGGATGCTGATACGTCTCCAACGTATCTATAATTTATGAAGTATTCATGCTATTATATTATCCATCTATGATGTTTTATATGCATTTATATGTCATTTTATATGATTTTTGGTACTAACCTATTAACCTAGAGCCTAGTGCCAGTTTCTGTTTTCTCCTTGTTTTTGTATTTTACAGAAAAGGGATACCAAACGGAGTCCAATTGACGTGCCAATTTTTGAGGATTTTTTATGGACCAAAAGAAGACCACGGAGCATCGGAGTTGGGCCAGAAGAGTCCCGGGCTGCCCACGAGAGTGGGGGCCGCCCCCCCCCCCCCCTAGGGCCCGGCCCCCTATCTCGTGGACAGCCCGGAGACCTTCCTGACATGAAACCAATGCCAAAAATTCCTATAAATAGAGAAACCTTTGGGAATTAACCTAGATCAGAAGTTCTGCCGCCGCAAACCTCTGTAGCCACGAGAAATTAATCTAGGCCCTCTCTGGCACCCTGTCGGAGGGGGCCATCATCACGGAGGCCATGGAGGAGGATCTCGGAGGGGCCATCATCTCCATGAAGGCCAAGGACCAAAGGGGGAAAGCCATGGAGGAGAAAGCACAAGGGGGAGAACCTCTCCTCCTCTCTCTTGGTGGCACCGGAGTGCCATCGGGAGGGGAATCATCGCAGCGGTGATCGTCTTCATCAACATCACCATCATCATCATCACCCTCATCTCTTTTACGCGGTCCACTCTCCCGCACCCCGCTGTAATCCCTACTTGAACATGGTGCTTTAGGATACATATTATGATCCAATGATGTGTTGCCATCCTATGATGTTTTGAGTAGATATCTTTTGTCTTTGGGTTGATTGATGATCTAGATTGGTATGAGTTGTATGTTTCACTTTGATGCTGTCTTATGGTGCCCTCTGTGTCGTGCAAGCGTGAGGGATTCCCACTGTAGGGTGTTGCAATACGTTCATGATTCGCTTATAGTGGGTTGGTGAGTGACTGAAACACAAACCCGAGTAAGAGGGGTTGTTGTGTATGGGAATAAAGAGGACTTGATGCTTTAATGCTATGGTTGGGTTTTACCTTAATGATCTTTAGTATTTGAGGACGCTTGCTAGAGTTCCAATCATAAGTGCATATGATCCAAGTAGAGAAAGTATGTTAGCTTTTGCCTCTCCCTCATATGAAATTGCAATAGTGATTACCAGTCTTGTTAACAATTGCCTAGGACAATTCCACACACTGATCCACCATTATTCCACACTCGCTATTTATATTATTTAGTAATATATTCTAACCTTATGATAACATCACCTACTTTTATATTTTAGCTCTCCGATTTCATGCAAAGTTATCCTCTTTATACCCACAACACAGTTTTATTTCTTGTTTCTAGTTGAAAGCAAACGTTCGGTGCACGTAGAGTCGTATCAGTGCCAGATAGGGCTTGAGAGAATATTGATCTTACCTTTGGCTCCTTGTGGGTTCGACACTCCATACTTATCACTTCCACCTTTGGGAATTGCTATGATGATTCCCTGCACTTGGGGATTATCACCCTCCCGGAGGGAAGTTTCTCCGGCAAAACAGCTCCGCCAGAGCCCTAGATTGGTTTCGTCAAGGTTCCGCCTCGTGGCAGCGGAGTTTCGTCCCGTAAGCTTGCTTATAATTTTTTTCCAGGGTAAAAGACTTCATATAGCAGAAGATGGGCACCGGAGGGCTGCCAGGTGGCCCACGAGGCAGGGGGGCGCGCCCAGGGGGGTAGGGCGCGCCCCCACCCTCGTGGGTGGTGGGTGGCCCCCCTCAGGTATTTCTTCCACTCAATATTTTTTAGTAATTCCCAAATTGACTTTCGTGGAGTTTCAGGACTTTTGGAGTTGTGCAGAATAGGTCTCCAATATTTGCTCATTTTCCAGCCCAGAATCCCAACTGCCGGCATTCTCCCTTTTCATGTAAACCTTGTAAAATAAGAGAGAATAGCCATAAGCATTGTGACATAACGTGTAATAACAGCCCATAATGCAATAAATATCGATACAAAAGCATGATGCAAAATGGACGTATCATGGATCAGACGACCCCCCATTTCACCGGTGACTGAGATCATCGGCAGAGGGGAGCCGTCGAAGGACGGCGCTGGAAGATTGGCCTCCTGGCGGCGGCTAGATTTTTTGCATGGCAATACGTGTCTCATTCATATTATAAAGATCAAAGTACAAGGCACGTAAGGACCAACATGACAAAACTGAAAAGATAGTAGAACATCTCTGATCTTGACACCAACGCCCTTCACCTGTCTCCGGCACCATCATAGTAGCCATCGAAGAAAAGAATGACGGATCACCTCCTCACCCGTGCTCGACGTGGCTCCATCGCTGATATGCAGCTTTGCGGACCTTCAAGGTGGCTCACCAAATGTGAAGCCCTTACTGTTGAACGAATCAGATCGGGGCAACACCCCAGAGACGCCATCGAACTCCAAATCTAGCACCCCGCCACGACTAGGACGTCGAAGGAGGAAACCATACCTGTCATCCACGAACCTTGAACCCAGCACATGTTTCGTGTTCCAAATGTCGTTGATGCAGACCACAATCTGCATCCACTCCTGGACTACCTCCCAAGCTCTGCGTCGACGCTGGAGCAAACGTTGTCGCAATGGCGGAGCCCGAGGACGCAGGTCCACCGCAATGATGCCGCCACCACGCCATCCTTGCTTGAACAGTTTCCAAATTCATCCCCAACTATAGGACCGATGCCCTTGTCAGGGATGGATCCGAAGAATCTTTATTCAACGACTTATCATCGCCGCCGAAGCCAAGGCTATGAACAACCCAAAAACTTGAACTACGAGAGTGTAAAAACGATCCACACGCGTGGATCCGGCGACCCCCCTCACCACCGACGGTCGAGGCCGCCGGCAGTGGGAAGCCTTCGAAGGACGGCAGTAGAAGATTGGCCTCCTAGCGGCGGCTAGGGTTCCAGCTGCCTGGACGCGAGAGGAAAAACGATAGGGTTCCAGCCCACCAGGGACGAGAGGAAAACCGTAGCCGCATGACTGTTTACATCCAGCAATTAGGTAGACATGGCAACAAAACCGTAGTAGTTGTGTGCGTAGCTCGTACGGAGTGGTGCACTGCAACAATCTTTCCACACGTTTATTCCGGTCGTTCCCTCCTCATCATAATCAAAAGGTAAACGTTTCGCTTCGGCGCACCGGCCGAACGCTCGGCCGGTCGCGAGCGCCACTTACGCGCCACACGGCCACAAGATCCCGCACGCAGCCGTTCTTATCCCCTCGCCTCTTATCCCTTTACCCATGCTCGCTTCTCCTCCCATGTGCCTCTGCATCTCGCGCATATCCATCCCCTGCTTACCTCTTTCCATCTGCCTAGCTCCGGCCAGTGCCGCGGTTTCTCCGGCGAGCCCACCACCTGAGAGGCATCCCCTGCTCCTCTCTTCACCTCTCTCCGACAAGGACTTTCTCCTTTTATCTTGTAGAACTCGTTGGCCGTTCCCTTCCCTGCTCCCCAACGCCCCCGTGTGACGGATCACGGGTTGGAGGTTGACGGAGGAGGAAGCACGCTAGGGGAGCTGCACCTGGTGGATGGGAACAGCTGCAACCGGTGTTGCAATTAGCGCTCGTCGCCATGGCCGCCCGCAGCTGATTTGCGCTCCTCTCCATGGCCGCCACAGCAAGATTTTGCTACAACCATTATATTTTTTTGCTGGAGCCAACCCATGTTTTTGCTACCACCCACTCACCCCAAATTTTGCTATCGTGGTGATTTTTGCTGGAACCGGTGAACCATTTTGCTACAATTGTTTTGGGTTTTTGTTACTACCGGTGTTTTGTGGAGTCTTTGCTACATCCATCTCCATGACATCGCTTGTTTCTTTTCAGTCGATTTTTTGCTACAACCATGTTTTGATTTTGCTGGAACCGAAGATAAATTTTGCTACAACCGTATTTTCATTTTGCTGGAACCAAAGACAATTTTTGCTACATCCTCCCACGGCGGTGTTGGTCGACGGCGGCGGCAGTTTTTTTTTGCTGCAACCGTCTCGGATTTTTGCTACTACCGGAGACGTCATTTGCTACCACCAGAGTCTTGCTGTAAGCATCAGGAGTTTTGCTATCACCCTTTTGTTTTTTGTTTTGATTTTTGCTGAACTAGCCTAAAAATTGCTACCGCCCGTCTTTCGATTTTGCTGGAACTGGCATTTTTTGCTTCGCTGCGGCGGTGAAGGCGGGTCGTGTTTTGCATCGCCGGCGGCGAGCAGGGGCAGCGGTGGTCCAAATGAGGGGCAGCGCGGGCTAGTGTGCGGGATCCCGCGAGCAGCGGCGGCGCTCCCTTTTTTTCTCCTCTTTTTTTCCCGTGGGGAAAGATAACGAAAGGGGATGCGGAACAGATCTGACGGTTATGCCCTTCCGGATCGAACGACGCAGGATGGACCGGCCGAAACTTGCGCCGGCGCACCGGCGCAGAGTAGTGCCCTAATCAAAAGGATAATGCAGAGAGTACACTCCATGACAAATGGTACTTAAGGACAGCGGCCATAAAGGGTTTTGCCTTTTCCATTCAGTAGCCATTTATCAATCAGTAAGTTGACCTGTAACTACTCCGTTCAAGCCAGCTTTGTCCATCAAGCTAACCCGAATGATTCGAGGATAGGATCGAAAGACCTTTCGCCAGCTTTAGTAAGTAACATTTTCGGAGTATCAATTTTGTTTTGTTATCTTGCCTTCCGTCAATGTGATTTTGCGATGAATTTTTGCATGCATGACAAACATTTGCGAAAGTATGTCACAGAAACAATTCAGAATTTTTTAAATTATTTTTCAATTTACTGTTCACACTAGAAGCATTTGGGTGTAGAGACTCCACGTCCGGACAGGATAACCTACCCCGCGGACGAATCTGAACAAGGCCTGGGGTATATACCGCTGTTCTGTTTCCGGTGGAGATGCCCGTCCCGTCCGGGTGGGAGCTATGATGAGGCTGGCCAACTCCATGGACCATCGTTCTTGGGCCGTAGCAGCGGGCAGGTTTCTCCGACACACAACAAACAACAGCATGGATGCTGGCGAGCCGGAATAATAATACTGCGATCCAGCTTGCACGTGATGCGTGCTACGATCTCGTCGCTGACTTTTCCCCGAATTATGTAACAGAAAAATAAGAATCTCATCGCTGGGGACAGGCAGGGCGAGTGAATTGCAAAAAACATCGACATTGAAGGCTAGGGTTGCAGAAACCATACTTCTACTCCCTTCGTCTAGGTGAGTAAGTCATTTTAGGTTGTGCACCGTGACCAAGGAGGAGGAAAAAACAAGAAAACTTAATGTTTATTTGCTAATTAATAGCATTGCATGCAATAAACTAACCACATATCGTGTTTGGTAGTCTCAAGTTATTAAAAGCATGCACACCTTACTTCTCTTATTGGTTGATATGTCAAGAAACAAGAAACGAGGTAGAATTTAATGCACCGCGCCTAAGTGTTTTGGGATTATTTGGTTTTCGTAAGATGACTTACACATCTAGACGGAGGGAGTACAGTTTTGTGTCAAAAACCACTAATTTCGAGGCTATTTTTTTGAAAAAACACTAGTTGACGGATTTGACTCATTTGATGATGATTATGACAGGTCGAGCCCACAAAAAGCTGAGGTGGCGTAACAGTTGACATTTGACGGTGTTCGACGGTGGATTTATACAGATTTACAAAACAGTCCCCGTAATTTCACAAAGACACCCTCACTCAAAAACGAAAAAAAGCAATCAGCCCCGGTCGCCTGCCTCCTCATCTGTCCTCCACGGAGGTGGCAGCGGCGTGTGCTCGCGGCCAGCGCCGGCGCCGGCGGCCCGAGTCCCCACCCTCAGCCGTCTCGCCTGCTATCTCCCCAACACGCGCACCTACATCGTTGTCGTTTCTCACCTCGCCTTCGCGGGGTCTGTCGACCAGGCGCTCGAGGTCTCCGGCTCCCGCCGTCGCTGCACACGCGGATATGGCGGCCGTCGATGGGGACCATGGTGGTTGTTCCGCGAGCATGACCCGCACGTCGTGCTTGAACGCCATGACGCGGTCGAATTCTGCGAGGTCCAGGTCACTGAGAGGGACGGGCGCGACGACGAGTTCCACAGCCATGGCGACGGGCGGCGGCGGCTCGCTTTCTCGGTCGAGTTCCTCTGGATCCGGTGCGTAGGAGGGAAAGGAGGTCGGAGCTGGAGCCGCGCCTTGCAGCCCTCCCAGGCGTGCGCGTCCTCGCCGGATCCAGTACCGGGCGGGAGCATTGGAGGCCACGGCAGCGGCTAGATGTGGCCGGATCCGCCTTGGGGACGGCGGCGGCCCGATGTGGCGGGGAGATGGCGGCGGCGCACGAGTGATATAGAGGGAAGGAGGTCAGTTGTGGCGTTGCAGCTCCGGTGGCTCGCCGGCCGGACGAGGACTTGCGGGGGCTCCTGGACGGCGGCGGGATCGGGCACCTCTGGAGTTGGCTGTTTGTTTGTTCGAAGGAGTTTTTTTGCAAAAAAAAGAAGAAGAAGTCTAACAACGTTAGTCCGAACCGTTCTGCCACGTCAGCTTTTGTGGATGCCACATGTCATAATTGTCATCAAATGAACCAAATCCGTCAACTAGTGTTTTTTGCAAAAATTAGCCTCGAAATTAATGATTTTTGGCACAAAACTGTAGAAGTGTGGTTTCTGTAACCCAACCTTCAATGTCGATGTTTTCTACAATTCACTTCACGCAGGGATACGTCGATGGGGCACGCAAGCTGAAGACGAATATCCGTACGTATTGGCGCCTCGGCTTGGCATGTCCGGCCACGATGGTGGGTGCATGGACATGGGCTGGACTTTTCTTGTCTGCGCCATCGACCTGTGAGCGCAGTTTTTCCTTTTTCTTTCTGCGAGCTACAGCGTCCCGTTGCACGGTACGGCGGCACGGCGGGGCCGATTGATTACGTGAGTTAAGCCAGAGACTTAGCGCCTACACGCACGGGGGCTGTACTGCACGGGGACGGGGGCATGCTTGATTAGGAGCACGGGTACAGGTGGTGGACCGCTGGTTACTACAGGACTCGAACCAACAGCGCCATCTAGGCCGTGACGCCGTAGAAGCACGTTGCGTCGGTGACCGCCACGCCGAGGGTCAAGATTAATCGCTCCTCGCCTCATGTACAATGGTTGATAAGATAGTCTTATTTTAAATTTTGCATGTGATTTAAAGATGACAAATAAAATTGTCTATAAGGGGTTATTCTTAGCCTTATCTTCAATAACTAGTAAGTCCTAAAAATATAGTGAGACATATTGTGCTAAGAGATCACATCTTGTCTTCTCTTAAATAAGAGAAGACAGGTCTTTTCTTATGAGTTCTCTCTCATCCACCTCATCATCTATCCTACGTGGCACTCCTAAGATAGCACCATTGTACATGCCCTTAGCGCCACGGAAGAGGCAGCGCAGCCACCCAGACACGTCCGCTCACCCAACGGATCAAAAAGACCGGCGGGCCAGGTAAACATGGCCGTAATCTTGAATTGCTACCTGCTGGGTAGTCTTATTTGTCCGTGGGCTTAGGTACAATTTTTGTTTTTTGGAAAAGCTGGGCGGGCCACGGCCATGTTTGGCCCTAACGTAGCTCCGCTGGTGCTTGCACTGGTGTGAAGATTGCCCCTTCTCAGGATTTATCGGTGTTGAATCTTTTTTTTTCTTTGAAAGGATCATGTATAGTATAGAAGTTCATCGGAATCGGAGGTACAAAGCATCTTGAACACAATAAAAGTT
The DNA here is from genome assembly GCF_018294505.1 of Triticum aestivum. NCBI lineage: Eukaryota > Viridiplantae > Streptophyta > Magnoliopsida > Poales > Poaceae > Triticum > Triticum aestivum. The sequence goes on along the minus strand of NC_057810.1, from coordinate 194,748,802 downwards.
ATATCAACATTCCGAGACCATTGATCGGCCACTACTATCGTCGGAACGAACCACTGACGTGTCGCTATCGCGCTCCCCTACCGGAGCCGCCTTCGACCTTGTCGATAATAGTTGGGAAGTCTTCGTGCGCGCCCCCCTAACGACCAACGTCCTGGAGCCGCAGTCCTTGTCGTTCAACCCTTGCATAGATCTAAAGCCACGCCAAAACTTCCTCGACTACGTCCAAGCAGACAAACTCGAGGAGGATCGAAGCCCAGAAGATAAACTCAAAGAAGAAATGTCGGACATGCGAGGACTGAAAAAACCTAATATAAACTACTTACCAGAGCAGAGACACCGGGGCTCTTTTCTCCATGAGCGGCCGCCGGAACTTCAGGCAGAGGGGAGGCGAATCCACGGCTCACGGGTGAAGTCTGGACGAAAAAGTTTGCCCTAGCCGCCTAAGATTAGGGGAGGAAACAAGAACCGGTGTCCTATCTGCTATTAGACCCTGGTGAGAGGGACAATCATTGTTTTCACGGGTCATTGCACGAGTCAGCGTATGGTGGCGGTGTCGGCTTACGAGGCCATCAAATGTGACAAGACGTCATTTTTTGACACATAACCACATAAGGCCTTGTTCGGTTACACTCCTCCACAAGAGGATTGGAGGGGATTTGAGGAGGTTTTGACTTGTAGGGGATTAAATCCATTTCAATCCCTGCCAAACCCCCTTCGAATCCCTCTCAACCGAACATAGCCTAAGGCATTGACATGGCGGCTTTTGTAATCACAATCTTTTTAGGGTTTTGCTACATTTCATCCCAAAAATGTGTGTCCCTCTAAACATTATTTTCACACATTTCTTTTTGTATAGCAAGACAAAGCTCCTACTGGTTTCTAAAATAAAAGTTTCTCATTTGTGTGTGTGTGGAGGGGAGGGGGGGGGGGGGGTGAGATAAAAGTTTCTCTCTCTTCTTTTTACCAGCGGATGGACAAGTTTTCCTTTGACTTTCTCGTATTTGTTTTGTCATAATGGTTTTTACAATAACAACCTAAACATGGTAATAAATACCTTGATTACTCCTTTGCCCGAGGATAAAGTAGTAAACAAACACACATTGCTACAAGTCCAAAATTGTTGTCAACCAAAGCCTTGACGCCGTACAAATCATGGCACTTGCCCATTGCAGAATTAAAAAACGCTAAATACCCCTCCCCCCTTCCCGACACTCCCATTGGGTCGACATGTTAGTTTTTTCCTTTATCTTTGTATTTTCATTATAATTTTGGCTATATTTTTATTTTCATTTTCATATTTATATCATTCATTTTACTATGCATTTCCCATTTGTATTACCAATTCATAATCCATGATAAGTCATTATATATAAATGTTTAGCTAAATGTTTTTCCATTGATCCATATAACTTTTCTATAGGAACTTTTTTCTGATATGTTAAATTGTAGAGGAAAAACAAGGATTGTAGCCCTCATATGTTTGCACATGTTGGAACAAGTTATGGTATTTTTATTTTATTCTTAATTACTCCATCAGTTTATTTTTACTCCTCGTGTTATATTTGTCTTACTCCCTCCATTCATCTATATAGGGCCTAATGCCTTTTTTGAGACTGTCTTTGACTATTGATAAGATTAATAGTATATGTGATGTATAATATGAAAATTATATCATTGGGAGCTCTTTTTCATGTATGAATTTGATGGTATGCTTTGTGTAACTTGCATCTTATATATTATTTCTCTAATATTTAATCAAAGTTAGCCTCGAAATATTCATTAGGCCCTACATGGAGGGATTAACTCAAATTTTGTAAGGATTAACCAGCTTATATTAAATTATATAATATCTAAAATACCAAATATATACAACATTAAAAGTAAATTAATTTATGGATTTTAAGATATTAACTTGGTGTTGTGAACGTTTGTACCTTTTTTATAAACTCAGTCAAACCTCTAAAAGCTAGACTTAAAACAAACCTAAAATGCGACGTAAAAATGAAGGCTTTAGCCCGAATTTTATTAAAATAAAGATGTTTTCTGAATCTTCACTTAAAATACCGTGGGACATATTTTCAAGGGACAATTAGCTTTGTGCCCCTGGTTGTGTCCCCCTCGTCTGTTTTACCCCTAGTTTGATAAAGTCACCGATTCTGTCCACACCACTTTGGAATTCTTTCGTTTTTGCCCTTCCGTCACGGCTCCGCTTGGTCAGCGCCGTTTGACCACATACGACGCTCCGTTTTGGACCCTGCTTGCCCCCGCTAGGAGAGAACCCACTCGGGCCCATATCACTCTCATCCCCACTCTCTCCCGTTCCCCACTCTCTCCCTGTTCCCACTCTCACGAGCCCTGGCTAGGAGGCGACGGCGGCGACAGTGTTGACGACTGCGGTGCCCACAGTGACTGCTGCAGATGGTGGACGACGGCGACGGCAGCGGTGCCACCTGCGGCGACCGCGGCCGCAAGGCAAGGATGGTGGACGACGGCGACGGCAGCGGTGCCACCTGCGGCGCCCGCGGCCGCAAGGCAAGGATAGTGGACGACGGCGATGGCAGCGGTCCCACCTGCGGCATCCGCGGCCGCAAGGCAAGGACACGGTCGCAGACAACATTAGGGTAAGTCCCCCCATCCCAGATCTGCTGTTTCTTCCTCCCCTAGATCCCAGATCTGTTGTTGTATGTTGATATCGTGCCCTGTTTGCATAGGATTGATCCGGCTAGAGCATTTAATATCAGTGTTAGAATGGAGACATGCACTTTAACTGCTGTTGGTACAGAAGGAAAAGAAACTGGCTTCACATTTCCATTAGTGGTGGACAACAACAGCACATTTGAGCAGTTTAGGGAAACAATATTTGCCAAATATCCATGGGGATTACATGATGCTGTTGAGCTAAGGTACTGGGATGTGTCGAAAGTTGCTTGGGTGTCTGTTCAGTCTGATAATGAGTTAGGTGCCATGTTTGCAAATAATGCACAAACCATGTCATGCAATCTAGAAATCACTATTATTCAGAGGCATAGGCCCCCCTCTGGTTCAGAAAATAATTCAAACCCCACTGCTTCAAGGCCCTCTGGTTCTAAAGAGTCTGCAAAACCTAGGACTAACACAAGGGGAACAAGTAGCAGTTGCAGGCCACCTACAACCCCAAGTGCAAATGCTCAGTCTGAGCATTCTTGCAGTAAAACCCAAGCTAAACCTAGCATACCAGTTGATCCTGTTGTGGAGGAAGCAAAACCTGATGCAACACTTTTGTCTGATGAAGAAGATGAGAAACTTTATCCAGGCTATGGTCAGCACAACAATGAGGAAGATCATGTAGATGATGAGTACATTCCTGCTGAATTCTCTGATACAGATGAAGATGAGAAGCAGGAGGACCTGGACAATGGAGATTTTCAAGCTGAAGATGAGGACAGACCTGTCATGATGTATGACAGAGGTAATCCCTCTATTGGGGAAGGTGTAGTTTTTCCTTCAGTAATTGACTGCAGAAATGCAGTTGCAACTTTCTCAATTACCACTGAAACAGAGTACATCACTTTGAAAAGTGACCAAAGAAGGTTTACTGTAAAATGTGCCTCTGATAAATGTAAGTGGAGGCTGCATGCTTCTTTAATGAGGAGAAGCACATTATTTCAGGTACTAATGCATTTTCTGTTTTACTTTCTATAATTATTGTTCAAAATTTATGTTTCATGTACTAATTGCTTGTTCTTTTTTAACAGATTAAGGTCAACCCTTACCCTCACAACTGTCCAAGTGTTAACAGATCTTAGAGATTGAGGACTGCAAAGAGAAGATGGATAGCAGATGCTTCTATTGGCTTGGATTAGAAAAAATCCAGGGTTAGGTCCAAGGGAAATTCAGCACAGGTTGACAGAGAAGTATGGTGTGGAGGTGCCATATAGTAGGTGTTATTTTGGTAAAGAGATGGCACTAGACAAGATGTTTGGCAAGTACAGTGATAGTTTCAATTTGATTTATTCATTCAAGGCTGAAGTTGAGAGAACATCACCAGGCAGTGTAGTTGAAATTGACAAGCACACTGTGGAATACTCATTGAGAGGAAAGAAACTGCACAATGAGTGTTTCAGAAGAGTGTTTGTGTGCTTCAAGGCATGTCAGACAAGTTTCTTGGAGGGGTGCAGGCCTTACCTTGCTGTGGATGCAACAGCCACTGTTCAAGATATCTTCCGATATGCCGATAAATCGGCCGATTTATCGCTTACCGCTGTCTGACCGATAAGAGAAATCGGCCGATAATCAGATGATATGGCGATAAATTGGCCGATATGCCGATAAACTGGCCGATTTACCCCTTATCATGGGTCGACCGATAAGTTCCCGATAAGCGATTCCCCAACATTGGCAACAACACTGACTGGTAGGTACAGGGGCCAACTTGTTTCTCCTTGTGCCCTTGATGCACACAATTGGTTATTTCTAGTTGCCTATGGTGTCATAGAAGCAGAGTCAATTGAGAGCTGGACTTGGTTCTTCCAACAACTGAAGAAAGTAATAGGACATCCAGAAGGTTTAGTCATACATACTGATGCATGCAAAGGATTGGAGACAGCTGTTGATGATGTATATGCTGGGGTGGAGCACATGGAGTGTATGAGGCATTTGGCTCAAAACTTCAACAAGAAATTCAAAGGCAAGTTCTATGATGAGAATTTGTGGCCATGCTCACTTACATACAACATTAAAAAGCACAACTATCATCTGAATCAGTTGCACAGTAGGCCCAAAGTTAAAGAATATTTAGAGGAGCATCACACAAAAATATGGGCTAGAGCACACATCAATGACATTTGCAAGGTAGACTATGTGAACAACAACCTTGCTGAAGCTTTCAACTCAAGGATCAAGAAATACAAGGGGCTTCACATAGTTGACTTGTGTGACAAGATCAGGCAGTACATTATGCAAAAATTTGATATAAGGAACATGATTGCCATTGATCATTTTGAAGGCCATCTCATTGTTCCATCTGTGATGAAGGCCTTAATGGCAAAAACAAAAGGTTTAGAGATGAGTTTGATTAGGAGAAGCCTAGCAGAGGCTGAAGTTACTGCTACTGACAGAGAAAAAAGAGAATGGAGGTACCCTGTTGACTTACAGAAGTGGTCTTGTAGTTGCAGACAATGGCAAGTAACTGGTAAGCCATGTATCCATGCTCTGTTCTTTATCACTTCTCTTAGAGGTGAAGCCAGTGGAATAGATCAGTATGTGCACAAGTTTTCTTCTGTTGAGAAATTCAGAGCTACTTATGCTGACAACCTTCCAGCTTTGGAAGGAAAGTAACAGTGGGAAATTGTGAATCCAGGATTTAAACTTTCTGCTCCAGTTCAAAACAGAGCACCTGGCAGGCCGAGGAAAACTAGAATTAGGTCCAGAGTGAAGGAAAAGAACTAGGTCCTAGGAGTAAAAAATGTGGCACGTGTGGAGGACGATGACACCATGCCAACAAATGCAAAAATTCAGTTGATGCAGCCTTTGGTGAAGATGAACATTGGGGAGCTGAGAATGCAGAAGAGCCAGCAGTGCAAGTGGAAGCAGTGGAAGTAGATGATGGAACAGATGCAGAAGATCCACCACAAGAGCAACCTATAGAGCCAACACCAACATCTACACAAGCTACTATAATCAGGTGATGTTTGTGTATGTTTGTGTATATATGTTTGTTTTCATGCACTATCATATGAAATGTGACATGCTTGCACTTTTCACAGCCCAACAAAGAATTATAAGAAGGCAGCAGATAGAGGAGCTTCTCCAGCTAAGAAGCAGACAACAACAATTGAAGTTCCTGGTGTGCTAGCCCCCAACCCAGCAAAGAACACCAGGAGTAAAACAAGGCCAGCCCCCAATCCAGCTGAGAACACCAGGAGCAAAAAACTCAAGTTTTAGTTCTTCATTTGCACTTGCTGGTGACTATTTGAGATGACTGTATGTTGAACTAGTATTTTCACTTGCTGTTGAACTACTGTTTGAGATGTCATGATGTTGAACTAGTATTTTCACTTGCGGTTGAACTACTATTGAGATGTTGGCTATGTCATGCTTTAATTTGAAGTTGTTTGATCATCTGCCAATATGATCCAAATTGTCATCGACGATGACAATTTGGTCATCTCCCTAGTCATCTGCCAATATGAACCAAATTGTCGTCGACGATGACAATTTGGGCATCTCTCTAGTCATCTGCCAATATGAACCAAATTGTCGTCGACGGCGACAATTTGGTCATCTCCCTAGTCATCTGCCAATATGAACCAAACTGCATAAATTTAGAACACCAAATAGCATTACATGAAGATTGGTACATTACAAAGTTCATCCATATCCTGCACTATAACAACAATAAACATACTTGCTTCACTTAGTGGCTTCATTCTGTGATAACACTGATAAAGCCACAACTACAACACATACAACAATTCCACTAAACAACACTGCCCAAACATTGAGCATCTCATCTCTCTCCTTCAGTTTCTTGTTCAAAGCACGGTTCTTCTTTGACAGCTCCATATTTTCCCTCTGCAATTTGTGAGACTTGATCCAGCTATGTTCAATATATGCATGTAGATCTTCAAATGCAAGGGCCACACGCAGTGGAGGAGGAGGGTCAACCCAAACCACCCACTTGCACTCATCTGGCAACTAATTAGATGAACAAAATTAGAAATTTCAAAATAACAACAACCTCCCAAATTGACAATGAAATTGACAAGCAACTACTTACATTAAGAGGGCAACGCAAAAATCGTCGGCCCGTGCTAGCCCCTCCCCAAGCCACCCGACGAGCAGGAACTAGGCAATGTCTAGGGCAACGGTGCTTAGATCTGGGCTCCAAGCCGGAAAATGATTCATCTGAGTGATGGTACTCCGAGACGAGCTCCACAATCCCCATCCCATCGATCTAAATCATAAGAAGAGCAAAAAAATCCCCAAATCAGAGAAACCCTAGAATGAGGGGGGTCAAATGGTTGAAACCCTAGAAAATCCCCAAATCCCCACGGAGTGCTCCACTTACCTCTGCGGCAGTAGAACCGGCCGTCGTCGAGGAGTTTGACGACGGGAAGCTTGTCGTCCACATCTTCTCCTCCCGCTCGGGCCTCTCCCACGGCGGCTCTCGATCCCGTTCTTCATGAGCTCTCCCACTCTCTGTTTGTTTCTGCACGTGAGCTCGAGGAGGACGAAGGGGTATCTGGGCTGGGGACACAGGGGCAAAAATGTCCAAAATGGAGCGCCGTATGTGGTCAAACGTCACTGACCAAGCAGAGCCGTGACGGAAGGGAAAAAACGAAAGAATTCCAAAGTGGTTTGGACAGAACCGGTGACTTTCTCAAACTAGGGGTAAAACAGACGAGGGGGACACAACTAGGGGCATAAATCAAATTGTCCCTATTTTCAAACAAATATTTTATCTAATTTAATTTTGGGAATTCTGTTTGATATATGTATATCATTTTTGGTAATATCCGAGAATATATTTATGAAACAAACTACTATAAAATATCAGAAATATCTACTATTAAAGGGCAATCGAACTTCGTGATGGTTCGACCTCCTCCCTCCCTTCCCCCTACGCTCGATCGACAAAAAAAACCTCGCCTCGCGGGAGAGGCACTATCCCAACAACCGAAAAAATTGGACCTCCTTCTCACCCAGCCCCGCACGAAAAAAGAAACAGGAAAGTAAACAGCCCACATACACACGTCATGTTCCCACCTCCCACTCCCTTCCCCAAATCCCTTGTTCCTGAATCGCCACCGCCGACGGCTACTTCTCTCCTCTCGCCCATGGGATCTCTCTTTCTCGCCGTTGAGCACTGCTTGCCCACGCCCGCCATCACCTTGCTGGAGCTCGACGAGGCAGAGCGGCAGCGATTAACAATGGCCTGATAACCCTGACTCCCTACCCTTGCTCTCCAACCAATCTTCTCACCGTAGCCTGTAATCACAAACTCCTCGTGATCCTCTCCCATGGCGCCTCCTCCATGAATAGGGGAAACTACATGTGTTTTTCGGGTCCTATTTATAACTGGCACTTTGGCAATGCAAACCTCCAATCGGGAGGAGGAGGATCGCCCAAACGTCACTTGTGGCCAGTAGCAGAGGAGAGATCGGTGATGGTGTCTGGCAGCATGCCCTCCCTCCAGCGCCACCTCCCCCTTCCAATGGATGAGCCCTTTGCCGATGTGGCCTCCCTCTGTTACCTTCCCACGCTCGTCACCAGCAGATCTCCAGATGCCGCAGACCGCACTGCTTGTTGGGCGATGATTTCATCGCCACAGCCCTCAACGACGCGATGACTCCGCTGCCGCAAAAAGGCTAACTGCTGCTGCAATTCTAGTTGTGTGAGACTTCAGTTTTGCTATTAGTTGCTTGCCAATGCATGTATGTTGTTAATGCAGGAGAAGCAAGAGCCTTACAAGGCCCAACCATAAGACTAGCCACAGTGGGAGTAACTTCAGCAATAATGTCGAGTCCGACTCAGCAAATTTGCTTATGTGCCAATGATTTAATGAGGAGAGAGGTAGTTATATTAAGTTAGCTAGTTATTGTAACATCACATGTCTCAATGCAATATGAATCTATAACCTAATAAATGAAGCTTTACATGTTACCACATTACTACCCACTATGAAAGTAGTAACATAGTTTAGGAATATGTGTATGTTACTAGTGTATGTTACTCATCACTGTGCCTAGTCTAAGAGCTGGCAAGTATTGCATGGTAGCAGCAGGAACCTTGTCCGACAAGGTGAGGGGCGGCAGGTTCGTGGGCTGTTGCGACTTTGCTGCATGCCCCGCCATTGCTAGGCACAGGAACGAGAGATATAAGGTGAGGGGCAGCAGGACCGTTGGCTGCAGTAGCTGTGCTTTTGAAGAAAGAGGATACAGGAAACGTTTCTTGCTCGTGGTGTGTGCCATGCATTTTGGTTTTCTACTCGTGCCAGCTAACCACATGGATTATGTTGGACTGCCTCCCTGTATTTCTTTTCTGAATTTGCTTGCTTAAATAAGAAAATCAGCACATAATAATCTGATGTATACAACCATGGGATAGTTCAAATATAATGTAATAAATAGAATTGCATGGTAACTTTTCGACAAAATTTGTTACATGGCCAAAATGATACAGAAGAATATTAGCAAATATTGTGCCCTGAATTTTTCAGGTAAGAGCATCTCCTATATGACGCACGCGCGTCGCATACAGAGCAGCCGACTGGGCCGGCCCATTCGCGCTGTAGGGAACCGCTGTACTGCAGGGCCTAAAAAGCTGTCAGTACACTCCTTCAAAAAAACTGTTAGGACACTGCAGCTTTTTCTTTTCTTTTCCTGGTACATTTCCACACTAAAATAGGGAAAACGGTTTTAAAAACAGTATCATATTTTGAAAATTTCCAAGAGAAAGTATATGAAATTTACGTTTTTTTAATTCCAAACAAACTTTTGTAATCCCGAATATATTTTGAAAACACAACCATTGTTTCAATTTTTAGGAAAAAAATTCAAATATTCAAACAAAATTTGAAATTTCTATACAACTTTTGAATATCTCAAACCATCTGTAGTAGACGATTTACTTTCCGTTTTTTCAAATTATTTTTGAAAATTTCAAACAATTTTAAAGTTTCAAAACATTTAAATTGCTGGAAAAAACCAGAATCCCCAATATTTTAAAAATGCGAACACTTTTTGATTTCCAAACAAATTTGAAATTCCTAAATTTCATTCAAATATGACTACCAACCCGTCGGCCTTCGCACTCGTCGGGGCCTCATGACTACGACGCTTCTAATATGGCTTTGTGGAGTCTGCAGCGTCGCGTGCGGGACTCTGGTCTCTTTGAGCTACCCGCTGAACGGGTTTTCCTCTTTGGCGCGGCGGTCGCGCGCGAGCGAGAACGACCGTGCGCATACCCCTTGTTCCCTCGCAGCATACATGTGGGCCCGCCCAACTGCTCATGTCCGGTTTTGGGACCTGGTTTTCTTGTTATTTCTTTCCTGTTTTCTACTTTCCTTTTTCTTTTTTCCTTTATCTTTTAGTTTTCACTTTTTTCCCCTTTTTCCAAATTTCACAAATATTTTGTGAAATCTGGAAACATTTTTTCCAATTTGGTGAATATTTTTGAAATTTGATTATTTTCCCCAATCAGGGGAACATTGAATACAAAATTTGTTCATCAAATTAAAAAAATGTTCATATACTTTGATATGGCCAACATTATGTAAATTCATGAACATTCTTTTTACAAATTCTTGAATGTTTTCTAAATCGTGAACATTTTTTTAATGTTTTCATTTTTTTTTAAACCATGACATGTTTTTGAAGCCAAATTCATGTATTATTTTCCAAGGCATGAACAGTTTTAAACCCACGATTGTTTTTACAAGTTCGTGGACATTTTAAAACCGTCAAAAGTTTTTCATTTTTCATGAACTTTTTTTGTTTGAAATTGCATACATTTTTTGAATATTTGGAATATTTCATGAACACTTTCACAATGTACGAACATTTTCTTGAAATCGTAAAACTTTTTTAATCCATGAGAATTTATGATTTTCCTAACATTTTTTAATTCACGAACAGTTTTTTGACAATTCACAATTTTTTGAAATCCCAAATTATTTTTAAATAAGAAAAAAACTAAAAACAGAAAAAAAAAAGTACTCCCTCTGTCCTAAAATAAGTGTCTCAACTTTGTATTAAGTTTAATACAAAGTTATATTAAAATTGAGACACTTATTTTAAAACGAAGAGAGTAGCCCCGCACTGTTGCCATTTAGGAATTCCCCGGCTGAATTCCTTCATCCGGTACTTTTAACGTCGGCTTTCGCTTCACAGGCCATGATTGAAGGCAGTAGCCCATGGCACATGCAATTTTCACCGCCTTCTTTGATTTTGCGCCATGCTATGGTTAATTAATTTGCGGAGTTCACCTAAAAATATTAATTTTGTGGAGTTACCCAGGTTGGGTAGTTAATGCCAGCAGTAATGGGGACTGTTTTGCGGAGCTGTTGTTAAATCAACCGCGAAAAAGAACTACTCCAGGCAAGGAAGAAGACACCAGGATTGAATGGATGAGCGAGCCGTCGTTTTACGGCGGCTGTCGCAGAAGACAACAGAGTATAGTTTAGCACGGCGTGGTGAACTGTAATTGACTACGCCGTCCGTCCGTCCGTGGCGTGCGCGATCGCGGGACGGATCCGCGTGCCGGCGGGACGGTCGGCCGGGCCCCAGCGGCGCCCCGCCACCGGTGGACGGCGGCGGGCACGGCGCCAACGGAGACGCCGGAAGCCATGCACGTACGCGCGCGCATTAAGTGGGAGGCGCCCGTCCCTGTGAGCGCCACCAACCGGCTTCAATTCCGGTCGTGGCCGTGGCCTACGTACACGCTCGCACGGTCGTACCGGCAACCACTGTTCACCGCGTCCTCTCCGTCTCAAGGCCACCGGCTCAGAAATCAAGATTGTCGAAAGCTCTACGCTGTGATGGGAATTATCGATCTGGTTAGGGACACGCAGCGCCGGCGTACGACCGAGGACGACGTCTCGAGTGGGGGCGTACAGCAGCAGCTGCTGACAGCGGGGCCGGCATGGAGCGTACTTCACCTGTTGTGCGTGCGTCCTGGGTGCAGGGCCATTTTGTAGGCTCGCGTGCGCTGGCTGCTTTCGGTCGCGAGCCGCCCAACCGTCAGGCCTGACCAGAGTGGGTTCAATGAGGACTCGACACGGTCGATCAGGTACGTGCCTTGTCCCTTTTTTTCTTTTTTTTTATAACTTACTTGAAACTTTATTTAACCGTCCCATGCAGGGATTTCGTCCGAGATAACACTCAAGATACAGTCAGGAGGAGATTGTAACCAAACCATACATAAATTATTGACAACACTCCCCCTAGCAAACAGATGTGCCGCTTTATTTGCAGATCGTTGAGCCCAATTAACCCTCCATTGTCCCCGCGTGCCCAGCATCTACTTCACTTCTTCAATGACTGGCCCCATCAATGACAGGTCCTTTTCCTTACTCTGAAGCTTGCAGACGACCTCACGACAATCCATCTCTACATGCAGGTTGTGTATATTCAGCTCAATGGCCAATTGCACAACCCTCCTACATGCACTAAGTTCCGCTCTTGCTGGCTCCTGGCATCGTGGAAAGATTTGACATGCACCGCCCAGGAAGGCACCTTCCTGGTTTCGTAGCACAATGCCCGCAGCACCCCCCTCTCCTGTTTTGGAAATAGCAGTATCGACATTAGCTTTCACCCATCCCTCCTCAGGCGGATTCCATTTCTCGCATGGTGCTGGGTTAGATTGTTTGCTCTTGCGGCCATGAACAACTTGCCACTCGCCCATCAGGTGGAACACTCTCCTGGCAATCGCCTCTGCTTCTTCTATTCTCTGCCCGTCTCTTGCGTTGTTCCGTGCCAACCAGAGCGCATACACCCCCTGAGCCATGACTGCCCTCTCATCGTCCGTCGCCACCGCAAGCCAAGACAGGAGCCACCTTGATAATGCACTCTGAGGGCTAACTGACTCCGGTGGGATCGCCACCGGTACCCCCAATTCCGAATGCATAATCTTCCAGAATTTCAGTGAGTGAGAACACCCCCAGAACCTATGAAAGATGGATTCTTCTCTGCCGCATGCCACGTAGAACACACCATCCTTGATCTTCCTGTGACGGAGTTCCATCCCCACCGCCAAGCCATTACGTATCAGCCGCCACATATGAATCTTAACCTTCCCTGGCGCGACAGTGTCCCACAGGTTCATCCATGACTTGTGCTCCTGCACCCCGGAAGATGTTTCCGGCCGGCCAGTTTTGAGACGCTTCTGTTGCATACGCAGATGGTAGGCCGACCATACAGTAAAGACACCATTTTTGGTGTAGTTCCAGGCCAGATAATCATCCACATTTGGCCCCCCCGATAGGAATCCGGAGTATCTCTTCAGCATCGTCCGGGGAGAACATTGCATGTACCTTTGCCACGTCCCAAACAGAGCCATTCGCTGCTAGCAGGTCGCACACCCGATTTATCCCTTGGATATAAGTTTGGCCCAGTGGCCTTAAACTTCCACTCCTTGGTATCCAATTGTCATGGTGCACTTTGATCGACGTTCCATCCCCAACTCTCCAGATGAGTCCCTCCAAGAGCAGGTCCCTCCCATGAAGTATGCTTCTAAAGGTGAAAGAACCCCCACTCGGGCAGGTTGCATTAAGAATCGAACCCTCCACGAAATATCGTGCTTTTAGGACACGAGCACATAGAGTCTCCGGTTGCTGTAGCATTCGCCACGCCTGCCGCGCAAGCATAGCTTGGTTGAACGCTTTCGGGTCCCGAAATCCAAGGCCTCCCTCCTGTTTCCTCGTACACATTTTGTCCCAGGCAATCCAGTGCACCTTCTTCTTCCCATTTGCTTCCCCCCACCGGAAGTTTGATGAAATGGTCGACAGATTCCCGCACATTTTCTTTGAGAGTTGGAAGCAACTCATGGTAAAAGTCGGCGTTGATTGGAGGCACGACCTCACAAGCACCTCTCTGGCTTTTTTGGATAGCCCTTGTCCCTTCCATCCAGATACCTTGCCTCTTGCGCATTCCTTTACATACCTGAACGTACCTTCCTTTGACTTTCCCACTATAGTTGGCAATCCCAAGTACCTCTCGCTAAGAGCTTCCTCGACGATGCCACTCACCTGGTGCAGCTCTATTTTCCTCCCATCAGAGATTCCCTTACCAAAAAAGATAGCAGATTTTTGTAGGTTTACTTTCTGACCAGATGCCGCTTCATAGTCCTGCAAAATGATTCGGAGTGCATCAAAGTTCTCAGCTGACCCCTCAAGGAATACCACACTGTCATCAGCAAATAAGAGGTGTGTGACAGTCGGTCCTCCACTCCCAAAGGACACCCATTTTATATCCTTTTTTCTTTGTGCATTCTTGAGCATTGCAGAAAATCCTTCCACACAAAATAGGAAGAGATATGGGGAGAGTGGATCCCCTTGCCTAAGCCCACGAGAAGGGAGGAAACCGTAGGACAGGCCCCCATTTAACTTCACCGAGAAGGATGCTGTTTTGACACATCTCATGACCATCTCCATCCAGTGACTAGAGAAGCCAATTTTCATCATCATTTTCTCCAAAAAACTCCACTCAACTCTATCATAGGCTTTCATCATGTCAAGCTTTACACCGCACAAGGGTTTCTTCCGCTTCCTCCTTCTAATCGCATGCACACTCTCATAGGCCACCAAAACATTGTCCATGATTAACTTGTCAGGTAGAAATGCGCTTTGTTTTTCTGAGATCATGAAGGGTAGAACCACCTTTAGCCGGTTAGCCAGTGCTTTTGCGGCGATCTTATATAGAACATTGCATAAGCTAATCGGAATTGCGAAAGCAACTCCGGTGAGTTTACTTTCGGAATCATCACAATGACCGTGTCGTTAAACCCCGTCGGGACTGCCTGCCCAGCCAGGAACTCCCTGATCGCCTCACACACGTCCTCCTTTAATAAAGCCCAATGTTTTTGGTAGAACATGGCCGGAAGCCCGTCAGGCCCCGGGGCCTTCGTGGGACCCATTTGGAAGAGAGCAGCCTCTATTTCCTCATCAGTGAAGGGCGCACACAGCTTGGTGTTCATTGCATCTGTCACAACAACTTCTATGTGACGCAACACTTTCTCCGTATCCCGCGTGCCTTCCGATGAGAACAACTGTGAATAGAACCGCGCCGCCATTGCCCTCATTCCGTCATCATCCTTGCACTTAGTCCCATTATCTCTGAGAAGAGCTTTTACTGTGTTCTTCCTCTTCCTGTGCGAAGCTCGGTTCTGAAAGTACTTTGTGTTTTAGTCCCCCTCAGTGAGCCAGTCAACCCTCGATCGTTGCTTGTAGTAGATCTCTTCTCGCTCATAAATCTCATGCAACTGGTCCTCGATATCCTTCACCTTCGTTCTGTAGCCAGACCGCGCAGCCCTCTCCTTCGCCTCCACTAGCTGCACTTTTAGATGGGCAATCTATTTTTTGATGGATCCAAAGACCTGATGAATCCACCTTTGCATGTCCTTGGACGTGGATTTAATGCGCCTGCATGCATCTGCAAGAGCACCAGCCCCGTGGTTGGTTGCATGGGAATCGGCCCATGCAGCAGCCACCATCATTTCATATCCCTCATGCCTTGCCCATGCCGCCTCATATGCAAAGGAGCGCTGCCCACCCGGGTGCATCACAGCCAGTGCTGCTTGCACCTTGACCACAATCGCCTGGTGATCCGACTCCTCAGTCATGACATGTAAGACTTCGACCGCTGGGAAGATCTGTGCAAAGTCGGCGTTGCATGTAGCCCGATCAAGTCTCACTTGCACATTGTCAATGCTGTCTCTTTTATTATCCCATGTGAATGGATATCCTGAGTAGCCTAAATCGGCGAGCCTGCAGTCGGACAGGTAATCGGCGAAATCCCCCATTTGGTTCAAACTCCTCGGTTTACCACCCAACTGTTCTTTCTGAACCAAAGCCTCGTTGTAGTCCCCAACACAAAGCCATGGGAGATTATCCTAGGCTCGAAGGTAGCGAAGCACCTCCCAAGTGTACGTGCCCTTTTTTTGCGGGTGGTATACGTGCCTTGTTGATTGCCTGTAACTTTCGACCAGGGCTTCCTCAAAGAAAAAGAAAAACTTCTAACCCTGTCTGGAATCCCCTGGTCGAAAGTTAGAAGTTTCCGCAACACCACTCCTCCTCCGCCTTTGCCTCCAGTCTTGGATGTGGCACCGTCGGTGTTGGCCTTGATCCAACCCTCCTCTGGCACTGTCCATCTTTGCAGAACCGCAACTTTGGTCTCCCGACTCGGCTTCTCGTGAACCTCCCTCCATTCTCTCATATAAGAGCAAACCCTGTCTATTATTTCATGTGGTTCATCAATCCTCTTGCCATTTTTTGTCTCGTTTCGTGCCAGCCATAGATCATAAACTGCATGGATCATCACCTGTCTCTCATCTTCATGAGCTTCAGCAAACCACCCAAGCAGCCAATTCGCCAGCTCGCCGTGGGAGCAAGTGAAACTCGGTGGGGCCGCCACCGTTACTCCCTTTTCTGAACGCAACTGGTTTCAAAACTGGACTGAATGTTGGCAAGTCCAAAATTTGTGTATGATAGTCTCCTCGCGGCCGCACACTGCACAGAAACTCCTGGTTTTGTACTCCGTCGCAGCAGCTCCGCACCCACCGCCAAGCCATTCCTAATCACTCTCCACATGTGAATCTTAGTCTTGTTTGGTGCGCTTGTATTCCAAAGGCCCAAGTAGCCTGCATGCTTGTTGAGTGAACTAGCTGATTCCGACCGTCCGGTTTTCAGTTTATTCACAATCATTCTCAGATGATACGCTGAACACACCGTGAAAATGTCGTTCTTTGTATAGTTCCAAGCTAAGCAGTCCTCCATCGATGGCCCCCCAATAGCTATCTGTTTTATGTCTTGCGCATCATCCGGCGAGAAAAATTCATCAATTCTGATATTGTTCCAAGCATCGCGTGACGCAACCATCAGATGTGCCACATTCGTCACACCATGCTCAAACAAAGCCCCTAGTGGCTTCATGCTACCTCTTCTCGGGATCCAGTTATCATGGTGTATATTGATACTTGTTCCATCACCGACCCTCCAAACAAGTCCTTCTCTCAACAGATCACGCCCATGGAGGATGCTCCGAAAAGTGAAAGAGCCCCCCGAGGGACATTTGGCTGACATAATCGTGGTATCTGGAAAGTATCTTGCTTTAAGAACTCGAGCACATAACGACGTTGGGTATTGTAAAATCCTCCATGCCTGTTTGGCCAATAGGGCTTGGTTGAAAGCTTCCGAATCACGAAAGCCTAGACCCCCATCCCGCTTTGCCTCACACATCTTCTCCCAAGAGATCCAATGCACCTTCCTATCACCATCTGTTGCCCTCCACCAGAATTTTGACAAGATAGAAGTCAGGTTCCGGCACATTTTCTTTGTGAGGTGAAAACAACTCATGGTATAGGTTGGTGAAGCTTGGAGTACTGACTTAACAAGTACTTCCCGCGCCGCCTTTGAGAGACCCTGGCCCTTCAGACCGTTAACCTTTCCTTCGAACACTCCGTGACATATTTGAAAGTGCCATCCTTTGATCTCCCAACCAGTGTGAGGAGACCCAAATAACGCTCGCCAAGTGCCTCATTATGAATAACCAATATGTTTTGTAACTGGCCTTTCATCATGTCATCATTAGTGCCTTTGCCAAAGAAGATGGCAAATTTTTGTAAGTTAATCCGTTGACCCGACGCCTCCTCGTACTGCCTCAAGATTTCCTTCAACTCCATCATTTTTTTCCATTGATCCCTCCAGGAACACAATACTGTCATCGGTGAACAATAAGTGAGTCACATTGGGGCTAGTGCTCCCAAAGGATACTCCTTTGATTCTGTTATCCTCTTGTGCTCTTTTAAGCAGCGCCGAGAACCCCTCCACACAGAACAAGAACAAATAGGGTGCTAATGGGTCCCCTTGTCTCAGTCCACGAGAGGGAACAAAACCCCTAGATAAACCACCATTAAGCCTCACTGAGAACCTCGCCGATGTCACACATCGCATGATCATAGCAATCCATGAAGTATCAAAACCCACTCTACTCAAAATCTGCTCTAGAAATATCCATTCAACTCTATCGTATGCCTTCATCATGTCTAGTTTTACCGCACACAGTGGCTTCTTTCTCTTCCTGTTCCGAATGGCGTGCACACACTCATATGCCACAATTACATTATCCGTGATCAACCTCCCCGAAACAAAAGCACTTTATTGTTCTGTGATCAGAAGAGGAAGTAAGCCTTTTAATCTGTTTGCCAACACCTTCGTGGCTATTTTATAGAGCACATTACATAAGCTGATCGGTCTGAACTATGAAAGCAACTCCGGTGAGTTGATTTTGGGAATCATGACAATAACCGTATCATTAAAACCCTCAGGTGTTGACACCCCGTTCAGAATGTCCTTTACCGCTTTGCACACATCCTCCCTAACCAATGACCAGTGTCTTTGGTAGAAGAGAGTCGGGACCCCATCAGGCTCGGGTGCCTTTGTAGAGCCCATTTGGAACAAAGCTTTCTCTATCTCATCATCAGAAAAGGCTGTCGTCAGCCTTTGATTCATCTCGCAGTAACCAGTGGTACTATATTTTGTAACAGCATGTTGGCACCGGCCGATCCGTCGGACATGAAGAGTTGTTCGTAGAAAGTGTTGGGGATCGTTGCAGAAATTAAAAAAATTCTACGCATCACCAAGATCAATCTATGGAGAGACTAGCAACGAGAGAGAGGGGAGTGCATCTTCATACCCTTGAAGTTCACGAAACGGAAGTGTTGCAAGAACGCGGTTGGAGGAGTCGTACACGTAGCAATTCAGATCGCGGTCGATTCCGATCTTAGCACCGAACAACGGCGCCTCCGCATTCAACACACGTGCAGCCCGGTTGAAAGGATCGATATAATTGACTAGAGGGGGGGTGAATAGGCAACTGACAATTTTTAGCTTTTCTTTACCAATTTCAACTTTGCATCAAAGTAGGTTGTCTAGATATGCAACTAGGTGAGCAACCTATATGATGCAATAACAACAAGCACACAAGCAAGCAAGAGATGCAACACAAAGTAAGCTTGCACAAGTAAAGGTGAGAGATAACTAAAAGGGGAACCGATGGAGACGAGGATGTGTTACCGAAGTTCCTTCCTTTTAAAGGGAAGTACGTCTCCGTTAGAGCGGTGTGGAGGCACAATGCTCCCCAAGAAGCCACTAGGGCCACCGTATTCTCCTCACGCCCTCACACAATGCGAGATGATGTGATTCCACTATTGGTGCCCTTGGAGGTGGCGACCGAACCTTTACAAACAAGGTTGGGGAAATCTCCACAACTGAATTGGAGGCTCCCAACGATACCACGAAGCTTCAACACAATGGACTTTGGCTCCGAGGTGACCTCAACCGTCTAGGGTGCTCAAACACCCAAGAGTAACAAGATCCGCTAGGGATTAGTGGGGGGAATCAAATTTCTCTTGGTGGAAGTGTAGATCGGGGCCTTCTCAACCAATCCCGAGCAAAACAACAAGTTTGATTGGCTAGGGAGAGTTGGGAGAAAATGGAGCTTGGAGCAACAATGAAGCTTTGGGGGAAGAGGTAAGTCAACTTTGGGAAGAAGACCTCCTTTTATAGTGGGGGGGGAACAATCCAACCGTTACCCCCCAAAATAGCCCCGCAGAGGGCGGTACTACCGCTGGCACCAGCGGTACTACCGCTCCCCCTCGTGGTACTATCGCGCAGACAAGGAGGGCAAACAGATGGGCAGACAAAGGACCCAGTGCGGTACTACCGCGGAGGTAGGGCAGTACTACCGCTCGGGAGCGGTACTACCACAACTACTGCCGCTGCCTAGTACCGCACAACCCAACACGAGAGGCGACCTCCTCGAGTCAAGGCGATAGGAGCTCGGTACCGCAGCGGTACTACGGCTGAGGACCCCCAAGCGGTACTACCGCTGCAGAGCGGTACTGCCGCCTGAGGCTCTTGAGCGGTACTACAGCTGGGCACCGCGGTACTACTGCTGGGACCAAGAAAAAACACCTGGGAAGAGAATGGAAGCTCCATCGAAGCGGGAAGGTTCTGAGGGTGCAAAGAGGATGTGTACGTGTTGATTCCACCCTAGCCTTACCAAAGCAGACCCCCTCTTGATAGTACGGTGACTCCTACGAAACATATCCACCAAAACATAAACGAAGGAGCTACACCGTCTTAGATTAGAACTCCGAGGGAAAAGAATCGTCTTGTGCCAAAGGATGAATCTCTGAAAAGCTCAAAGCACATGATTAGTCCACAAACGTGTTGTCATCAATCACCAAAACTACATCGAGAGAGATATGCCTTAAAAATCTCCCCCCTTTTGGTGGATTGATGACAACTAGGGATTTGCACAAGGAAAGAACAAGAAAGACACGATAGTAAACAGAATTACAAAATATAGACGGGCTCCCCCTGAACGTGTGTACCTAATAATTGGTGCTTATGGAATGCAAGGCACACACATCAAGATCAACACTCCCCCTATATTTTATAGTCCAACAACCTAAGCAGAAGGGTACATGTGAGCAGGGTATATATAACAGAATAAGCATGCATCTCACAAATTACCAAAGTACTTGATGGACATAGATAATAATAGATAAGGTAGCATATGTCTCACACCATATGAACTGGAACTAGGTCTCACAGACAGAAAACCAACCAAAGCAAACGATGAGAGAAAAGTGCAAGAAAGACAAGACAAACAGACCACAAACACACACTCACAACTAAGCAACGACACAATCCCTAGACTCTCTCCCCCTTTGGCATCGAGACGCCAAAAAGGCAAAGAGCGATGCTATGACTCCAGGTGACAGAAAACTGAGGATCTCGAGCATCACATCCATGCGGGATCGTCTGCACCACCGTCATTGGTAGGAACCTGCTCGGTGTCAGAATCAGTCCACGGGCAGTGCTGCTGAACCCACTCCTCCTCATCAGTGATCCTATCCTCAGAACCGCTGGCAACTGTTGCACCCAACTGACGCGTGAGATCCTTGTGACGGCTCCGGGCCTTCTTCTCAGAGACATGTACTGCCCATGAGACTCCATGCAGAAAAGTTTCTTCATCTTGCGCTTGATCTTCTTGGCCCAAGAGGGCTCCACTCCGGAGGGCTCATAGTCCTCATCATCATCGGCCTCAGCCTCGCCCTCGGTCTCCATGTCAGCAGCTATAGATGGACGTCCAGACTTAGGAGCCGGGGTGCCCCAATTATCCTTCTTGCTCAGACGCTTGATCTCATGAGAAACCAACTCTCCAGTTTCTAGCAAAACTCTAGGATAGGTATGTGCCCAGGCCTTATCAATGAGCAACATGATAAACGGACCATAGATCGGGCATTTTCCCTCAGAAACGGCAGAGAGAAGTTCAAACCACATGACATGGGAAATGTCCAGGGACTCGCAAGTGTTTGTATCCTTCTCATGCTGGCAGAAGAGAAGCCCCACTAGGTAGGAGTGGACCATATCCAGATTCCCGATACGAGGGAAGAGAGTCTCTCGAAAAATGCAATGAAGGATGTCCAGAAAGGCAGGCAACTCATAGGTCTCCTTCTCAGTCACGGGGTGAATCTTCACAGTACATAAGGGCCATAGGGCTTTCTTGTGAGTGGAGGTAGCATTGCGGTGAGGGCGGAAGCCAACTGGAGTCTCAAGCCCATGATCTTCCACCCCAAGCAACTCCATGAAGGCCTTCCACTTGACAGAAAGCAGCTTGCCATTTGTCATCCAAGTCAGAGTCCTTTCTTCATCAGTCCCTAGATGGACAGTGGCATAGAAATGAGCCACCAAATCTGCATCATAGTCCTTGTTGAACTGCATGATTCTGAGAATGTTCAGCTGAGTGCACATTTGAAGGGCTTCGCCAAAGTACTCAGGGTCCTTCTCCATAGCATCCATGTCGATGGAACACACATCAACATAGAGATTCTTTTTAGCCTTGATCACATCAAAGTAGATGGCAAACTGAAAACGGTTCCAAAACGGGCGGTTGACCAAAGTGGGTTCTTGGTCTTCCGCATAGGGGTTGCGGCGACGCCTTTCCCAGAATTCCTCGGTAGTCATTTTAGTCACAGTCTTGCCCCTCGGCTTCGGCTTGTTGGCAGGCTTCTTCTGAAGTTGAGGCGGAGGTTGAGCACTTGAGGAAGCACCCGCTGTCTCAGAGGTACGGTAGCGCTTGGACGTTGAACAGCCGAGATTGACACGGCGGGCTTGCTGCTCAGGATGTTCATCACCTACTACCATGGGCAGATCCGGCACTACCGGTGATGCCAAATTCAAAAATACACCTACCAAACTTCAATCCACAAGGTCTAGATGCCATCTCCAACCTACTCAAGCCTCGATTTAGCCAAAAATCGAGCAAAGCAATGCCTATTGCCCCTAACAACTAGATGTGAAATCTAGGCAAAAAGAGAATGGGAACATGGGCAATACCAGCATCCATGGCAAGAGGACGCGGTGGGGATCGATTCCACCGAAGGAAATGGAGAGGAACGACACGAAGACGGCGGACTGCCGAATCCCTCCTACGATGAGGCGTCGCTGGAGCGACGAGGAAGACGGGCGAGGGGAGCGAATGGGTATGGGGGAGAAAAGCAACTCCCCCTGCCCCCAACATAACCCCCATGCCCGCCCCGGAGTTGTAGTACTGCTGTGGTGGGCGGTAGTACCGCTTGATGATCATCAGCGGTAGTACCGCGCACCCAGCGGTAGTACCGCTCATCCGCAAAAAGACTGGCTCAAAGAGGCTTAGCGCATGAAAAAGAAGACGACTAAACACAAGAGCAAAACACACAAGAAAACCAAGCAAAAATAAGACGAGAAACACACTCCTCTTCAAGAGAGGGCGGTGGCCGAGGCGACCTATGTTTCAGTTCGGAGGTATGGCACCGTGAAGATTTTAACCTTGGGCCCATGACCAAAACTCATCTTTGAAGCACAAGTACCATAAAAAATGGCTAATGTGAAAGAGTTTGATTAGTTTATGCATAATGGGGGGAGGGAAAGTTCATTGAGAGAACAACACTCCCCTATGTCCATGCCTACATCTAAACTAGACAACAAGTTGAGTGTGGTGGGGTGTGCTAGGGTTCAAGTCACATTGCTCGAATCAATGATATTTAGCTCTTTCCTTAACTCGCGAAATCTTGCTTCATCCAAGGGCTTCGTGAAAATATCTGCAAGGTTATCATGAGTGTTGACATAGTTGAGCTTGATCTCCCCTCGCCTAATATGATCCCGGATGAAGTGATACCGAAACTCAATATGCTTCGTCTTGAAGTGTTGCACCGGGTTGAGAGAAATCTTGATGGCACTTTCATTGTCACACCAAAGAGGCACTTTGTCACAAATGACACTGTAATCCTTTAAAGTTTGCCTCATCCATAAGAGTTGTGCACAACAACTACCGGCCGCCACATACTCCGCTTCGGTGGACGAGAGAGACACACACCTTTGCTGCTTGGAAGACCAACTAACCAAAGAGCAACCAAGAAATTGGCACCCTCCGAACATGGACTTCCTATCCACTTTGTATCCCGCCCAATCGGAATCCGAATATCCTTCAAGTTTGAAGTTTGCTCCTCTTGGGTACCATAAGCCAAAGTTTGGGGTATGACCCAAATATCGAAAGATTCGCTTGACCGTCACCAAGTGGCTTTCCTTCGGTGCGGCTTGAAACCGTGCAAAAATTCCCACACTCAACATGATATCTAGTCTAGATGCACAAAGGTAAAGCAAGGAGCCAATCATGGAGCAATATACCTTTTGATCCACCGCTTTACCATTTGGATCAATGTCAAGTTGGCACTTGGTGGGCATTGGGGTGGAGGCCGGCTTTACATCACTTAGCTTGAATCTCTTTAGCATGTCTTGAGTGTATTTGGCTTGGTTGATGAAGGTTCCTTCTCTTCTTTGCTTGATTCGAACCCGAGAAAGAACTTCAACTCTCCCATCATAGACATCTTGAACTTTGAGGTCATGAGAGCGGAACATTCTTCATTGAAAGCTTTGTTAGGGGAACCAAAAATAATATCATCAACATATAGTTGGCACACAAACAACTCCCCTTTGACCTTCTTAGTAAAAAGAGTGGGGTCAATTTTCCCGATTTCGAACCCACGATCTTGTAACAACTCCGTAAGATGCTCATACCACGCACGTGGGGCTTGTTTAAGGCCATAGAGCGCCTTATGGAGTTGGTACACATGATCGGGGAAGTAGGGATCTTCGAACCCGGGGGGTTGTTTGACATACACCAACTCATTAATGGGACCATTAAGAAAAGCACTCTTCACATCCATTTGTTGCAACGTGAAATTATGATGAGAAGCATAAGCAATCAACAAACGAATAGATTCAAGGCGAGCAACGGGAGCAAAGGTTTCGACGTAGTCGATACCCTCGACTTGGGAGTAGCCTTGTGCCACCAACCGAGCCTTGTTGCGAACAATGATCCCATGAGCATCTTGCTTGTTCTTGAATATCCACTTGGTTCCAATGACATTATGATTCTCGGTTGGCCTTGGCACTAATTTCCACACTTGGTTATGCTCGAAGTTGTTGAGTTCTTCATGCATGACATTGAGCCAATCTGGGTCCTCGAGGGCCTCATAGACCTTTTGGGGTTCGACACAAGAAACAAACGCGTGATGTTCACAATAGTTTGCTAATTGTCTACGAGTGCTTACCCCCTTTCTTAGGCTTCCAACCACATTCTCCATGAGATGGCCTTTGGTAGTGAGCTTGGAGCAATCTTCACGGCACGACGCTCTAATTCCTCCTCGGATGTGAAAAAAGGAGGGGTAACTTGTTCATCTTGAGCACCATCTTGAGCTTTTATCTTGATCTTGAACTTGCTCAAAGAGTCAAACTTGACCTTAGGCATCATTTGGTGGTTCACCATCATCTTGAGGTTGATCTTGCCCTTGACCTTGTTCACGAGGTTGAGGACCTTCACTTTGTTCTTTGGAAGCGTGTGGGTCTTGGGTTGGTGATGGATCCACTTGAGTGGAGAACTGTCCTTCTCCTTCGGCCACAAGGGGTTCCTCAATTGGTAGGATATGACCAACGACCATTCTTCTTATGGCTTGGGGAGGAATTTCATCACCTACATCACAAGTACCACTTTTCTCCACTTGGGAGCCATTATTCTCGTCAAACTCCACGTTACACGTCTGCTCAATGAGTCCAGTGGACTTGTTGAGGGCACGGTAAGCATGAGAGTTTGTAGCATAACAAACAAATATGCCCTCATAAGCTCTAGCCTCAAATTTATACAAACGAACACCTTTCTTTAGAATGAAACACTTACACCCGAACACTCGTAAGTACTTGAGGTTGGGCTTGTTACCGGCAAGTATTTCATAGGGAGTCTTGTTCAAGCCTTTGCGGAGGTAGAGCCAATTGGATGCATGGCATGCTGTGTTGATGGCTTTGGCCCAAAAGTTGTAAGGAGACTTGAACTCCGCCATCATGGTCCTTGCCGCATCCATCAACGTCCGGTTCTTCCTCTCCGCTACACCATTCTGTTGAGGGGTGTAAGGTGCAGCATATTGATGCTTGATCCCCTCATCACTGAGAAACTCATCCAAGGTGTAGTTCTTGAACTCGGAGCCGTTGTCACTCCTTATAATCAAGATCTTTGCATCATGTTGACGTTGAGCTTCATTTGCAAAGTCAATGACGGTTTGTTGAGTCTCGCTCTTCCTCTTGAAGAAATATACCCAAGTATATCTTGAATAGTCATCCACGATCACCAAGCAGTACTTTCTACCCCCAAGACTATCAAAGGATGGAGGCCCAAAGAGATCCATGTGAAGGAGCTCCAAGGGTCTCTTCGAGTAGATGATAGTCATGGGAGGGTAAGCCGTCTCATGAAGCTTTCCTTTGATACAAGCACCGCAAGCACGATCTTTGGCAAAATTAACATTTGTTAGTCCACGGACATGGTCCCCCTTGAGAATACTTTGCAAATATCTCATATTGACGTGGGCTAAACGGCGATGCCAAAGCCATCCCACATCAACTTTAGCCATTAGGCATGTCACGATCTTAGTGGGTCGCTCCGAAAAGTTAATCACATAAAGACCATTCTCGACATGCCCAACAAAGACTACTTTAAGAGTCTTGCTCCACAAGAGGGCCACGGTATCAATATCAAAGAAAGTGGCAAATCCCATGAGTGCAAGTTGACGAACAAAAAGTAGATTGTAGGCAAGGGACTCAACAAGCATCCCTTTCTCGATCGTGAGATCATGAGAAATGACAACCTTGCCAAGACCCAATACCTTAGAATACGAGGCATCACCCCACTCGACGTTGGTGGGCATAGATGGATTTCTTTGCACATCCACCATCAAGTCCTTGCTTCCGATCAAATGATTTGTGGCTCCACTATCGAGCAACCATGATCCTGCACTGGAAGCAAACACCTACAAGAGATCAATGCTTGGTTTTAGGTACCCATTGAGTAATGGGTCATTTGATGTTAGTAACAAGGGTCTTGGGAACCCAAATAGACCATTCAATGTACTCATAAGAAGAACCAACAAATTTAGCATAAACATGACCATCACTAGAACGGCATAACACATAAGAAGGGTTAAAGTCGCCGGCTTTGTTGGAAGGGGTGGCATTGCCCTTTTTGACATCTCCACCCTTCACATCGTTCTTCTTCTCCTTAGGAGCAACCTCTCCCTCCTTCACAAACGTTTGCTTAAGAGCGGGAGGTCGTTTGGTCTTGTCGTTCTTCTTCTTGTTCTTGGACTTGGGTGTGAACCCAACTCCCTCCTTGGCCACAACTTCCTTTTGATTGCTCAAAAGGTCATTGAGGTTCTTCTCACCTTGAATGCATGTCACAAGGCCTTTTTCCAGTTGCTCTTTCAGCTTGGCATTTTCCTCCACAAGATGCACATGCTCACAACACGGGTTAGTAGCATTTGCATTAT
Source organism: Triticum aestivum (assembly GCF_018294505.1). Lineage (NCBI taxonomy): Eukaryota > Viridiplantae > Streptophyta > Magnoliopsida > Poales > Poaceae > Triticum > Triticum aestivum. Next base: position 194,722,186 of record NC_057810.1, on the reverse strand, counting down.
CAATTAAGACCATATGAGGAAAGGTGGCTTTCTCCTTGGTTAGCTTCACTTGGAGTTGATCATGAGACTCCTTGAGGCTAGCATGAGCACCCTTCAAGGCCTTGTGAGCCTTGTCAAGTAAATCAAACTCCTCTTTAAGTCTAGCAAGGTCAACCCCAGGTTTAGCCTTCTCGGAGTTTAGCACACAAGAGACAACAAGAGCATGATCAAGATCTTTCTTTAACTTAGCATGGTCACCATTGTGTGACTCCTCAAGAGCATTAGAGAGATCTGATATCTCGAATATGACCTTTCATCTTAGAGATGGTTTCTTCATGAGCCTCGATCATGTCACTGGCTTCACCAAGTTGTTCCAAGAGAACAATGAAGTGCTTCTTGGATTTGCCCTTGAGTTTACTCATAAAAGACTCAAATTCATTTATTTCTTCATTAGACCCCTCATTTTCATCAATGCAATCTGTCAAGGAGGGATTAGTAATGATGGTGGTTTTGATGTTTGGGGTTACCTTGTTAGTGGCTTTAGCCATGAGGCACTTGGCGGTGATGTTCTCGTTGGGTGAATCGAAGAGAGACACCCGGGGAGTTGTGGCAATGGCAACGGAGGCCATGGCCATTGCTTCACCATCTTCATCATCATCGTCATCCTCATGGTATTCTTCTTGAACCACCAACCCTCGAGTAGGAGTCTTTTTGGTGAAGTTGTTCTTGTTGGGGAAGGACTTGGCTTTGTCTTTTCGGATGAGCTTGCCACCATTGTCTTCCCGCTTCTCGTACGGACAATCCACAACAAAGTGGCTCACATTGCCACAATTGTAACAAGTTCTCACTCGTTGCTTGCCCTTGAAGCCACTTGAGTTGTTCTTGTTGAAGTTGGGCCTTGTGTTCTTCTTACTCCAAAATTGCCTTAAAGCAAGAGCCATGTGCTCATGATAATCATATTTTGTATCTTCGGGGTTGCCCTCCTCATCTTCCTCTTCTTCCTCTCTTCCGCAATAACCTTGGCCTTCAAGGCAAGGTTGGGCTTCTTTGATCTTTGATAATGCAACACCGCATTGTCGGCGGTCTTGTCCAAGATGCTCATTGCCACGAACTCATCCAACACTTCATTTGAGGTCATGGAGTGGAAGTCTGGTCTTTGACGGATGACGGAGGACATGGCCTTGTTGTAGGGCATCATGGCCTTGAGGAACTTGCACTTGATCCAATTATCATCCATGTCCTTGCTCCCATGATCTTGGAGTGAGACAATGAGTTAAGTTATGATACATCTCCAACGTATCTACTTTTCCAAACACTTTTGCCCTTGTTTTGGACTCTAACTTGCATGATTTGAATGAAACTAACCCGGACTAACGTTGTTTTCAGCAGAACTGCCATGATGTTATTTTTGTGCAGAAACAAAAGTTCTCGGAATGACCTGAAAATCCATGGAGATCAGTTTTGGAAAATATAAAAAATACTGGCAAAAGATGAAGGCCAGGGGGCCCACACCCTGTCCATGAGGGTGGGGGCGCGCCCCCTCCCCCTGGGCGCGCCCCCTATATCGTGGGCCCCCTGCAGCTCACCCAACCTCAACTCCATCTCCATATATTCCGTTTCGCGGAGAAAAAATCAGAGAGGAAGTTTCATCGCGTTTTACGATATGGAGCCACCGCCAAGCCCTAATACCTCTCAGGAGGGCTGATCTGGAGTCCGTTCGGGGCTCCGGAGAGGGGGATTCGTCGCCATCATTGAGGGAGTCCTTGATAAGGGGGTATCCGGACAGCCGGACTGTACACATCGTCCGGACTATAGAAGCGTCAAGATACAAGACTCAAGACTTCGGCTCGTGTCCGGATGGGACTCTCCCTTGCGTGGAAGACAAGCTTGGTGATCCGGATTATATTTCCTTCCTTGTAACCGACTCCATGTAAACCCTAGCTCTCCGATGTCTATATAAACCAGAGAGGATGGTCCTTAGAAGGCCAATCACAATTACAATCATACCATCATAGGCTAGCTCTTAGGGTTTAGCCTCTACGATCTCGTGGTAGATCTACTCTTATACTACACATATCTTCAATATTAATCAAGCAGGAAGTAGGGTTTTGCCTCCATCGAGAGGGCCCGAACCTGGGTAAACATTGTGTCCCTTGCTTCCTGTTACCATCAGCCTAAGACGCACAGATTGGGACCCCCTACCCGAGATCCGCCGGTTTTGACACCGACATTGGTGCTTTCATTGAGAGTTCCTCTGTGTCGTCGCTTCAAGGCTTGATGGCGTCTTCAATCGTCAACAACACAGTCCAGGGTGAGACTTTTCTCCCCGGACCGATCTTTGTGTTCGGCGGCTTCGCACTACGGGCCAATTCGCTTGATCATCTGGAGCAGATTGACAGCTACGCCCCTGGCCACCAGATCAGGTTCAGAAACTTGAACTACATGGCGGATATTCACGGAGACTTGATCTTCGATGGATTCGGCCCTGTGCCAGGAGCGCCGGATAGTCACGACGAGCACGGCCTAGACCTGCTGTCGGACAATGCTCGGAACATCATCCCTGCAATAGCCCCGGATCTAAATCCGGAACAGGTTGCTTTGCCCGAGGACGGAGGGATGGACCCCGCCCCGCAGGCCACACGCTCATCGGCGGTGGAGCCGAACACAGGTCACATCTCCGTGGAGGCCTGTAACCCTGGGCCCCCGGACTCATATTCGGTTGTTGGCTCACGTCCGCACACTCTCAAGCCAGCCGAGCCAGGTTGGGCTCCGGTAATGGAGTTTACCGCTGCAGACATCTTTTAGCACTCGCCTTTTGGCGACATGCTGAACTCATTAAAGTCTCTCTCTTTGTCAGGAGGGTCTGGGCCGAACTATATCCGGCTCGAGTGGGAAGCCGGCGATGAAGGAATTCGCTGCCCACCCACCACCCACTTTGTCGCCACGATCGATGATTTAACCGACGTGCTCGACTTCAACTTCGAAGACATCGACAGTATGGACGAGGATGCAGGAGACGTACAGGAGCCACCAATCACAGGACGGTGGACAGCCACCTCTTCATACGATATATACATGGTGGACACTCCGAAAGAAACCAATGGCGATGAGGCAACGGAGGATAACCCCTCCAAGAAGAAAGCAAAGCATGGGCGTTGCCCGCGCTGCTCCAAGCCCCGCCAAGGCAATACCGGCACCGGAGACGAAGACAATCCGAACGGTGCCGATGATGAATACAACCCCGAACAGCCCGCCTTCGAGCAGGCCGAACAGGAAGATGGGCATGACAGCCCAGATGAATAGGCGACGAACGGGTATCCGAAGGAGGACAACTACATGCCCCTCTCCGAAGACGAGATTAGCCTCGGCGAAGACGAGTTCGACGTACCCGAAGACCCCGTAGAGCAGGGGCGCTTCAAGCGCCGGCTTATTGCCACTGTGAGAAGCCTGAAGAAGAAGCAGCAGCAGCTTCAAGCTGATCAAGATCTGCTCACAGATAGATGGACAGAAGTCCTGGGAGCCGAGGAATATGGACTCGAACGCCACATGGCTGACCGGCCGCCTCGAGGTCGGGATAAATCGGCATATCAGCCCGAATACCAGCCCCCACCCCCGCGCCAGTTTACCACGGCCCGGGGCAATATTCAGGACCTGCGCAATAAACTTGATAACACTGCAGGATAACCAAGATCAATCTACGGATCACGGGGGCGCACCGCAGCACATGACGATGACTGTCATACCGGATACACTACCAGCAAATCCGGTCGGGCCGAATATAACTAGTCAAACGCAACCGGACTGTGTCGCGACATAGCCCGGCACAGAGGCGCCGCACACCCCCTCTACTTCACCGATGAAGTGATGGATCATGAATTCCCAGAAGGGTTCAAACCCGTAAGCATCGAATCATAATGGCACAACAGACCCCGCAGTATGGATCGAAGATTTCCTTCTCCACATTCACATGGCCCACGGAGACGGTCTCATGCCATCAAGTATCTTCCCCTTAAGCTCAAAGGACCCCCCGGCACTGGCTAAACAGCCTGCCCGCAAATTCCATTGGCAGTTGGGAAAACCTGGAAGACGCATTTCTTGACAACTTCCAAGGCACATATGTGCGACCTCCGGATGTCGATGACTTGAGCCACATTACTCAACAGCCCGAAGAATCAGCCAGGAAATTCTGGACTCGGTTCCTAACTAAAAAGAACCAAATAGTCGACTGTCCGGACGCCGAAGCCCTGGCGGCCTTCAAGCATAATATCCGTGACGAGTGGGTCGCCCGACACCTCGGCCAGGAGAAACCCAAGTCTATGGCAGCTCTCACGACACTAATGACCCGCTTTTGCGCGGGCGAGGACAGTTGGTTGGCTCGCAGCAGCACTACACCACATTCTGGCACGTTAGACGTCTGTGACAACAATGGCAAGCTACGGTACAACAGACACAAGCGACGGAACAACGGCGACAACACCGAAGACACGGCGGTCAATGCCGGATTCAACGGATCCAAATCCGATCAGCAGAAGAAGCCATTCAAACGCAACAATCAGGGACCATCCAGTCTAGACCGTATACTGGAGCGCTCGTGCCAAATTCATGGCACCCCGGACAAGCTAGCCAACCACACCAATAGAGACTGATGGGTATTTAAACAGGCCGGCAAAATAAACGCCGAAAACAAGGACAAGGGCTACACAGCGACGATGACGAGGAGCCCCGGCATCCGAACATGGGGGGACAGAAGAAATGTCCCCCCAGGTGAAAACGATCAACATGATCTACGCCACCCACATCCCAAAGCGGGAACGGAAGCGAGCACTAAGGGACGTCTACACGATGGAGCCAGTCGTCCCCAAATTCAACCCATGGTCAGCTTGTCCGATCACCTTTGATCATAGGGATCATCCTACTAGCATCCGTCACGGCGGTTCAGCCGCATTGGTTCTAGACCCAATCATAGACGGATTTCACCTCACAAGAGTCCTTATGGACAGAGGCAGCAACCTGAACCTCCTTTATCAGGACACAATGCGCAAAATGGGCATCGATCCTTCAAGGATTAAGCCCACCAAAACCACCTTTAAAGGTGTCATTCCTGGAGTAGAGGCCCGCTGTACAGGCTCTATAACATTGGAAGTGGTCTTCGGATCTCCGGATAACTTCTGAAGCGAAGAGCTAATCTTTGATATCGTCCCTTTTCCGCAGTGGCTACCATGCACTGCTCGGACGAACTGCGTTCGCTAGATTCAATGTGGTACCACACTATGCATACCTCAAGCTCAAGATGCCAGGCCCACGCGGGGTCATAACAGTCAACGGAAATATGGACCGCTCTCTCCATAGAGAAGAGCACACTGCAGCCCTTGCGGCAGAAGTACAATGCGGCCTCCTCCGGCAAACCACCAATCCGGCGACGACAACCTCAAGCTCTGTCAAGCGAGGACGGAACACCCAGCAACAGGATCAGCAGGCACGCCAAGAGCACGACTAGCAGTCCGACCTCCGCTCAAATCCCATCAAAGCTGCATCCATGCCACGCGTACACAATTACACACTCAAAATATCATGGGCACAGGCGGAGGCGTAGCAGTGGCTTAGTCAACAGTACGGTATCGCTTCGTAACCTTTCCATTTACCCTTAAGGACATTGCTTTAGTGCAGCTTTTCCAGAAGAGCTGGATTGTCGGACTTACATAGGTGAGGAAACCCAGGAGGCAACAGGCTTTGGGCACAGCAGGAAACATCAAGGTGGAATCTATTTACGATCGTTGTTTCTGCTTTATCTATCTGTATGTAGCCTGTCCCTGGATAGGATATGTCAAATAATCCTATTTATCTCCGCTTAATGCATTCATTGTAAACATATGCTTAAACGTATTATTCCTCAATGGGAGACCATATATAGCGTCAGCTTATTATTCTTATTTGAGCATTTTTTTACAAATGTCTATTTGATTTTGCATCCGTACACTTTGGTATGCTTAGTTTGCCAGGGGCTTCTTATGACGCCCCATAATACGGCAAGACAAGTCCGAACACTTTCATTAGTGCGGCACCCCAAACTTATAGCATTATATGCATCAGCTCCGAATCATGTCTTGGGTCTACAGTTGGGATAGCCCGGCTCCCTTGTTTTGGTGCCTTACGTTCCGTTAATTCGGCTAAGGTAGCGCAGGGAGAACTACTACGATTGTGCCCTGGTTCTTCCGGACGAGCACCTCAGTAGAGAAAGCACAAAACTGACTGGCATGATGTGGCGAGAGCTGGTCGCTGTTCGAGAGGTCTTAAAATCCTTAAAGATTTTTCCGCTTTAGGCGATAATTCGGCTTTGTCCAATATAGGCGTGTATAGCGCCCCATCGGCCTTCCAGATTCTAGGGGCTTCGCCGAAATTTAAAATTGTAGACTTCTATGGCTAAGTGAAGGTTATAAAGCCATATAGTCCGATTGCCTTGTTCGCTATGCTGGACACCTCCTTAAGGGACCAAACATTTGGATAAAGAGTGTCCGGGTTTTCCACGAACACCCCAGTACTAGTAACACGGGGGCGGAAGCCAACGACTGGCCTACTTTCAGAATTTGATAAACAGCCACACTGAAGGTAATATTTTAAATAACAAAAGCGCTACATAGCGCAAGTAACTTCGTCTTTAAATTACAAACATGACAGAGGTGAATTCATTCAAAAATTATGTCTTTGGTACATTCATCAGCCACGAGGCAAGCACCCTTCATAACGCCATCAGAATACTTCTCGGGGACGCGATGCGGCTTGCCCTCTGGCGGCCCGTCCTTCACCAGCTTCTCCACATCCAGCTTTCCCCAATGCACCTTTGCACGGGCAAGGGCCCGGCGGGCACCCTCAATGCAAACGGATCGCTTGATGACTTCCAGTCGCGGACAGGCATCCACCATCCGCTTGATCAGGCTGAAGTAGCTGGTGGGTAGAAGCTCACCAGGCCATATCCGGACTATGAGATCCTTCATAGCCACTTAGGCCGCCTTGTGGAGTTCGACCAACTGCTTCAGTTGGTCACTCAGAGGCGTTGAATGTTCGGCCCCAGCATACTGGGACCAGAACAGCTTCTCCGTTGAGCTCCCCTCCTAGGCACGGTAGAACTCCGCGGCATCTGATACGCTGCGTGGCAAATCTGCGAATGCCCCTGGAGAGCTCCGGACTCGGGTAAGTAAAAGAAACACCTCCTCCACATGTTTGCTTTTCATAAAGAATTTCTTAACCGCCGTTATGTTTTTGGCCTCCTGGATCTCCTGCTGTGCCCTATCGGCTTCGGCCTTGGCGTCTTTTATATTTGTAAGGGCCTTCGCAAGCTCGGCCTCTTTTGCTTTAAGCTCATGCTCCACGGACTCGAGCTTCATGCCGAACTCCCGGAGCTCTTCGTGTACTTCGCCCACTCGGGCTTCTTGCTTTTTGTGCTCCTTGCGCTCCAAGGCTGCTTTGTGTTCGGCCTCGGACAAAGGCTTCTTGAGAGACACCACTTTGGTGGTGGCCTCTGTTACCACATCACGATGTTTCGTCATTAGCATAATCAAATTTTATTTATACTTTACTATATGAGAGAGGGGAATCATTCACCTTTGCTCTCCTCGAGCTGCCTCCTCGTGAGGCTGGGCTCTCCCTGCGCCCTCTCCAAGTCCTGCTTTAGGCCAGCGATTTCGGCCGTACGGGCGGCAGCGGCCAGCAGCACAACCTGTTTATTCACATTAAAACTTACTATTAGACTCCTGCGGATTATAATTGACCCTCCGTTTGGTTTTTTCTTCCGAACACCAAACAGAGTATCAGGGGCTACTACCTATCGGGTGGTAATTTCACACATTTTTACTACTTACCTCAAAGCCTGTTAGTAGGCTGGTGCAGGCTTCGGTTAGTCCGCTCTTGGCGGACGAAACCTTCTGAATCACCGCACTCATGAGAGTACGGTGCTCTTCATCTATGGAAGCGCCACGAAGCGCTTCCAGCAGACAATCCGGCGCCTCGGGCGCAACGGAAGTCCTCGATACAGACAGCCCTCCCTCCCTAACGAGGGGCTGCCCGCCTGAATCCGAAACCACTGAAGGCTCCGGGACAGTGTTCCGCTGAGAGTCCGGCTTACTTCGGCTCTCACCAACACGATCCGCGGGGATCTTGATCCCCGCGAGTCCGACGTCTGGAACGCCGCCTTGAGGCGCCTCCAGGGCCACCTCCCCCATCTCTAGGAGCCTTTGGGACAACACCCCCGTGTCATCCGCAGGCCGAGGAGAAGTGGCTGTCCAGAGTGAGTTCATTGCTGACTCACTCAAGGACCCGTCCGAAGACGACACCTCGGGATGGGCCCTGGCCAGACTGCATACAAGTTTGGCGTTATAACAAAACTATGAAGCAAAATTATGATTGAGTGCGGATACTTACGATCGCACTAGGGGCTTCTTCCTGGGCAGCCACCCTTCCTCGCTATCGGTGGCGGTGGCGGAGTAGTCCGGAAGGGACACCTTTCCCTTCTTGGACGTCCCCGTCTCTCCCACCGGGGCGGCCTTCCTCTTCTCCCCCCCAACACGAGGAGGTGGAGTTTCTTCTTGTTCCTTCCCGCCTCCACGGGAGGAATCTACCTCGTCGTCATCAGACAACACGGGTATGATGGCCTTGCGCCGGGGGCCTCTCCTGGCCCCCTGGTCCGCCGTCTCAGGCCCCCCATCCTTTCCAGATGGGGCGGCCTCCTCTTCTTCTCCTTCTTCCCCTTCGGGGGAGGAGTCTTCCTCATCCACTTCGGACGAGGCTTTCGGCGCAACCTTACGCCGGAGAACCTTTCGGGTCCCTAGGGCCTTCTTATCGGCCTTCTTCTCTGGCCCCTTGTAGGGCGCTGGGACCAGCATCTTCGTCAGGAGATCAGTAGCTGAGTTTTCCGGCAGAGGAGCCGGACAGTCTATCTGCTCCGCTATCTGCACATACTCCTGAACAAATATACACAATCACTCAGGAATTCTCCATGAATATATTGGGAAGAACCGAACCCGGTGGCAGTTGCTACGTCTTGAGCTAGCGTTGGTTTTCCCTGAAGAGGAGAGGGTGATGCAGCAAGTGTAGCGTAAGTATTTCCCTCAGTTTTTGAGAACCAAGGTATCAATCCAGTAGGAGGCTCCTCAAAAGTCCCACGCACCTACACAAACAAACTGAGAACTCACAACCAACACAATAAAGGGGTTGTCAATCCCTTCGCGGCCACTTGCGAAAGTGGGATCTAATAAAAATAGTATGATAAGATAAATATATTTTTGGTATTTTATGATATAGATGCAAGAAAATTAAAGATGCAAATAAAAGTAGATTGAAAGCAAATATGATAAGAGATAGACCCGGGGGCCATAGGTTTCACTAGAGGCTTCTCTCGAGAGCATAAGTATTACGGTGTGTGAACAAATTACTGTCAAGCAATTGATAGAAAAGCGAATAATTATGACATTATCTAGGCATGATCATGTATATAGGCATCACAGCCAAAACAAGTAGACCGACTCCTGCCTGCATCTACTACTATTACTCCACACATCGACCGCTATCCAACATGCATCTAGAGTATTAAGTTCATAAGAACGGAGTAACGCATTAAGCAAGATGATATGATGTAGAGGGATAAACTCATGCAATATGATATAAATCCCATCTTGTTATCCTCGATGGCAACAATACAATACGTGTCTTGCAACCTTTTCTGTCATTGGCTAAGAACACTGCAAGATTGAACCCGAAGCTAAGCACTTCTCCCATGGCAAGAAAGATCAATCTAGTAGGCCAAACCAAACCGATAATTCGAAGAGACTTGCAAAGATAACGCAATCATACATAAAAGAATTCAGAGAAGATTCAATTAATAACCATAGATAAATCTAAACATAAACTCACAATTCATCGGATCTTGACAAACACACCGCAAAAAGAGATTACATCGAATAGATATCCACAAGAGAGGGGGAGATCATTGTATTGAGATCCAAAAAGAGAGACGAAGCCATCTAGCTAATAACTATGGACTCGTAGGTCTGTGGTAAACTACGCACAACTCATAGGAGGGGCAAGGATGTTGATGTAGAGGCCCTCCATGGTCGATTCCCCCTCCGGCAGAGTGCCGACGAAGGCTCCAAGATGGGATCTCGCGGATACAGAAGGTTACAGTGGTGGAAATTGTGTTTCGTGGTGCCCCTGGATGTTTTCGGGGTCCGTAGGTATATATAGGAGGAACAAGTACGTCGGTGGACGCCCGAGGGGCCCACGAGACAAGGGCGCGCCCTACAAGGGGGGGGTGCCCTCCTATCTCGTGGGGCCCTCGGAGCTTTCTTGACTTGCACTCCAGGCTCTCCGGATCAGATTTGTTCCAAAAATAACGCTCCCGAAGGTTTCATTCTGTTTGGACTCCGTTTGATATTCCTTTTCTTTGAAATACTGAAATAGGCAAAAAAAACAGCAATACGGGCTGGGCCTCCGGTTAGTAGGTTAGTCCCAAAAATGATAAAAATATGTAGAATAAAGCCCATAAGCATCCAAAACAGGTAATATAATAGCATGGAACAATCAAAAATTATAGATACGTTGGAGACGTATCAAGTATCCCCAAGCTTAATTCCTGCTCGTCCTCGAGTAGGTAAATGATAAAAAGATAATTTTTGATGTGGAATGCTACCTAGCATAATTGATAATGTAATTTTCTTTCATTGTGGCATGAATGTTCAGATCCAAGTAATAGAAAATAAAAGTTCATATTGATATAAGAAATAGAAATACTTCAAGCATACTAAGCAAGTAATCATGTCTTCTCAAAATAGCATGGCCAAAAGAAAGTTATCCCTACAAAGCTGGGTAAGCGAACAATTTCACTTGCCTATCCGTTTTTACATTCCCATAGTTAAGTTCTTAGTCTAGCAATTTCAACGCAGGAGCTACGCCAGACTGTAAAGGAGATAAACAACCCTCCTCCACAACCCAAGGACCCAGAACGATCCCTCGATCCGGACTCCCAAGAGGACCCGGACTTATGTGTGGAGCTGATTGATGGGGTGTTTCATCAATTGAGCAAGGACAACACCTTGGTGGCCATTACGGCCGATTATCCTGGACTACTTCCAGCCTCAAAGGTAACCAAGATCGAAGTCTCAGTACTTTCAAGACGATCCGTCCGTGCTTATTTTTTATCGCTGTATACCAATGGCGTTTTACGCAGGGGAAATCCTTGAGGCGGAGGGCCGAGCCCGTGGTGGCTAGCCAACAAGGGCCATCGAGGCCCAGCGGGCTAAAAAGAAGTGTGGACCGGATCGAGACACCGACGCAACGGTACGACATGTAACTTTAATGCCCAGGGCTTATGCCTTCAAGGCATACTAACGCTCGTGCTCTCTTTAGGAAGAAGAGCGCCCGCCGGACTATATCCACCGGCCAGGCTTCAAGGCCAGGTCCGGAAGCGGAGGCGAACATGGGGCGTGCACCGGACACTCCTCCGACAGAGGACGCGGACGGGCTATCTACCACCAATTCCGAGGTGGAGAGTGTCATGAACCACAGGCGTCGCCGGACTGTTCTTCGTGACGCTTGTTTTTCCCAAGAGGCGTTGGACGCCTTTAATACGGGAGATGCGTACCTCCATGCCGCTCAAAACGGTCTAGCCAGAGCCACAGAGCAGTATGCGAAAGACATACGGGTGAGAAAATTTGATGGTTATATATGCCAGTAGCCCCCGAGACTTGAACAGTTAGAACAACTGATTTAAGGATCATTTGTTATGCAGGATCTTACAGAAAAGAATACCCAACTGTCCCAGGAGCTGGAAGAGTGCAAAGCCCAACTTGAGGCCGCATTAGCCACAACAGGGAAGGCCACTGAGACCCCCTCTGGTAATATACACTTCAAAAGATAAGTATGTTGCGAAGTGCGGCATGTGTGCAATTCTGACAATAACAGTGCAGATAGCGCCGGAGTGGATCCGGACAAGCAGCAACTCCTGCGCCAGTTAAAGGCCGGCGAGAGCGTGCTTACGAGGGTGAGGCAAGAGAAGAACAAGCTTCAAGACGCCAATACCCAGCTGGGCGAGGAACTAAAGGATGTTCGTGCTCAGCTGTCGGACTCCGTGAAGGAGAATCGGCGGCTTCGACGCGGCATTTTCAGTAAGTGCTTGAACGAACTATGAAAAGAAGAGTTCGGCGAGGAAGTCAAAATGACAGAGTTATGTCTGTAGGTATGCTGACAGGTCGACCTGAAGAGGAAATGCCCGGTTCTACGGGTGACCATCTTCCCGAGCTCTCACAACTGCACGAACGAGTTCGGCAGGTGATGCAAGGCGTCACCCAGGCCTTGTGTCCGTCCGTCTCCATGCCCGAAGGCCTTGGAGAGCTTGCAGAGAAGCTGAAGGGAGCGCGGCGGCGCTTACGATTATGGAAGATATCGGCCTGTCGTCAAGGCGCCAGGGAAGCCTGGGCCATGGTGAAGACGCAGTACACAAAGGCTGACCCAAACCATATGGCCGAGGTCGGACCTATGGGGCCCGATGGGAAGGAGATCCCTGTCAGTTTAGTGTACGACCAGGTAGAGTTGGCCGCAAAATATTCCCAATAGGACTGTAAACTAGACAGCCTGTTGGATGGTATTGAAGAGGAATATACCCAGTCAAATTGACTATGTAATTTAAAATGACATGTAAAATGCCTTCTAGCCAGATTGTAGATCGTTTGTCATAGCGGACGTTTTTGCTTCAACCTCGGGACCCGATAGTCCAGAGTGTGTCCGAATACCCTCTCGGTTATGTAAGAACTGGGGCATGCGTGGAGACCAGGCGTAGGGGTCATTAGTGCTTTATCAGACAAGTGCCCAACTAGTTATGTTATATTACATGGTTAGTAAGAAACATCTTCCAGGGAGAATAGTTCCGTTAGGGGTTCCTTTCCCTGGGAGGCATGCCCTAAAGTGCATGTCCGAACTGCGAAAAAAGCAGAAAAGCATTCGGGGTGGATAAATAAACAAGGTAAAAAGTATCTTTTAGTTCACCGACCGAATATTCCCTTAAGAACGCTAGCTTTTGGCTTCACCCAGTCTGAGGTATACATCCGGCTGACCCGGCAGTAACAATCGCAGAGGTGCTCCCTTTACCACCTAGCCGAACAATCGGGAACGTAGGGGTAAGCACAGGAGCCAGGCGACCCAGCTTGGCCAAAACTTAAGTCATATCGATGCATATAATGGTGAATAAAAGGTACATGCGGAAGTGTGACGCACGTCTTGGGCACAAGGCCTGTATGAATAAGCTTCTGTTAAAGAAGCCCCCAGGTGTAATGAGCGCGGATAGCACGTCAATTGTGTGCGAATGAGGCGCAAATGAGCCCTTAAAAGGATGTAAGAGAAAAGGAGGGGGAAGGAGAGAAATATAAGAGAGCTAATGTGTAAAAAATAGACAGAGGAAGGAGGCGAACACAGAGTCTGGCGCTAGGCGTAGAATCTTCGTAGGCGTGCGACGCTCCATGGGTTCGGCTCAAGTCGGATATCCGATGCATTTCGCAGACGATACACTCCACCAGTCAGGACTTGGTCGATTATGAAGGGACCTTCCCATTTGGGCTTGAGTTTGTCCTTTTTCTTGTCTGGCAGGCGTAGAACTAATTCGCCAACATTGTAAGTTTTGGCCCGTACTTCTCTGCTTTGATATCTTTGAGCTTGCTGTTGATAGAATGCGGAACGGGCTTTTGCCACGTCACGCTCCTCCTCCAATGCGTCCAAACTGTCCTGCCGATCAAGTTCAGCTTCTCTTTCTTCGTACATGCGCACGCGAGGTGAGTCATGAATTGTGTCGCAGGGCAGTACTGCCTCTGTGCCGTATACCATAAAAAATGGTGTGAATCCGGTAGTGCGGTTCGGCGTAGTCCGCAGCCCCCAGAGTATGGAGCCGAGCTCCTCTACCCAGTGTGTGTTAGATTCCTTGAGGGACCGCACTAGTCTGGGTTTGATGCCGCTCATGATTAGACCATTTGCCCACTCAACTTGACCGTTAGTTTGTGGGTGATAGACTGAAGCGTAGTCGAGCTTGATGCCCATGTTTTTGCACCAGAGTTTTACCTCGTCGGCCATAAAGTTCGTGCCGTTATCAGTGATGATGCTGTGAGGGACGCCGTAACGGTGTACGACCCCTGATATGAAGTCTATCACTGGTCCGGACAGGCTTGGCCTCTATCCATTTGGTGAATTTGTCAACCATGACCGATAAGTATTTTTGCTTGTGGGTTCCCCCTTTAAGGGGTCCAACCATGTCAAGCCCCCAGACCGCGAAGGGCCAGGTGATGGGTATAGTTCGGAGGGCGGTGGGTGGCATATGGCTTTGGTTAGCGAATAATTGGCAGCCGACGCATCGTTGGACTAAGTCCTGAGCATCTGCCCAGGCCGTAGGCCAATAAAATCCAGTACGGAAGGCCTTGCTTACAAGGGCCCGGGCTGCGGCGTGGTGCCCGCCGAGTCCGGCATGAATTTTAGCCCAAAGGTTTCGCCCTTCCTCTTCGGAGATACACCTTTGAAGGACTCCGGTGGTGCTTTTCTTATAAAGCTCTCCTTCGTGGACTTTATAGGCTTTAGACCGCCGCACTATGCAGCGTGCCTCGTTTTGGTCCTCGGGAAGTACCTGCCTAGTTAAGTAGGCTAAGAATGGTTCTGTCCACGGGGCAATGACTGCCATTATTACGTGGGCTGAGGATGTTACCTCGTTGGCAGGGCCTCCCATTGAAAATGTTGGATCCGGGTTGTTATTTCCGGATTCCCCTTCCCATTGTACGGATGGCTTGCATAGCCGCTCCAAGAAAATGTTGGGGGGGGGGGGACTGCATCGCGTTTTGCGCCGATGCGTTCCAAGACGTCTGCTGCCTGATTATTTTCCCGAGCTATATGGTGAAATTCGAGCCCTTCGAACCGAGCTGATATTTTTAGGACGACATTGCGATAAGCTGCCATTTTCGGATCTGTGGCGTCAAAATCTCCATTTATTTGGGATATCACGAGGTTCGAATCCCTGCGCACCTCCAGGCATTGGATGCCCATGGAGACTGCCATCCGGAGACCATGCAGAAGGGCCTCGTATTCGGCTGCATTGTTGGAGTCCGTATACATTATCTGGAGTACATATTGAACAGTATCTCCTGTTGGGGATGTCAGAACGACGCCAGCCCCAGACCCGCTAGCATTTTGGAGCCGTCGAAGTGCATAATCCAGTTGGAATATGTGCCGTACTCTTTAGGGAGTTTGGCTTCAGTCCATTCAGCGACAAAGTCGGCCAAAACTTGCGACTTGATAGCTCGCCGTGGCTTATAGGTTATGTCGAACGGGAGGAGCTCAATGGCCCATTTGGCAATCCGGCCCATCGCGTCGCGGTTGTTTATAATATCATTAAGAGGTACTTCGGAGGCTACTGTTATTGAACACTCTTGAAAGTAGTGTCGTAGCTTCCGGGATGCCATGAACACCATGTATGCTATCTTTTGATAATGCGGGTACCATGACTTGCATGGAGTGAGGACAGTGGACACGTAGTAAACTAGTTTTTGAAGGGGGAGTTTGTGTCCGTCCGTTTCTCGTTCGACGACGAGAACTGCGCTTACAACTTGATGAGTTGCTGCAATGTATAATAGCATTGGTTCGCCGATATTAGGCGCGGCCAGGACCGGGTTTGTTGCCAATATGGCTTTTATTTCTTCGAGTCCGGCCGTGGCAGCATCCGTCCACTCGAAGTGTTCGGTGCGCCGGAGGAGGCGATAAAGGGGTAATGCCCTTTCTCCCAAGCGGGAGATGAAGCGGCTTAGAGCCGCCACGCATCTAGTCAATTTTTGTATTTGTTTGAGGTCCTTTGGAATATCCAATTGTGACAGAGCTCGGATCTTGGCTGGGTTTGCTTCAATTCCTCTACCGGATACAATGAAGCCCAAGAGCTTTCCGGCTGGTACGCCAAAAACGCATTTTTCCGGGTTAAGCTTGATGTCATATGTTCGGAGGTTATTGAACGTGAGACTCAAGTCGTCTACTAGAGTTTCGACGTGCTTGGTTTTGATGACCACGTCATCCACGTATGCTTCAACTGTTTTGCTGATCTGGTTGGCCAGACATGTCCGAATCATGCGCTGATATGTTGCGCCGGCGTTTTTGAGCCCGAAGGGCATTGTGTTGAAGCAAAATGGGCCGTATGGGGTGATAAATGTCATTGCGGCTTGGTCTGGCTCTGCCATCTTAATTTGATGGTAGCCAGAGTATGCATCGAGGAAACACAATGAATCGTGTCCTGCGGTAGCATCAATGATTTGATCAATGTGGGGGAGGGAGAAGGGATCCTTTGGTTAAGCCTTGTTGAGGTCCTTGAAATCGACGCATAGGCGCCAGGATTTGTCCTTCTTTGGTACCATCACCAGGTTTGCTAGCCAGTCCGGATGTTTAATATCTCTGATGAATCCGGCTTCCAGTAGTTTGGCTAGCTCCTCTCCCATGGCTTGTCTCTTAGGTTCAGAGAAACGCCGAAGAGCCTGCTTAACAGGCTTCAATCCTTTTAGGATGTTTAGGCCGTGCTCGGCCAGCCTGTGTGGGATTCTTGGCATATCTGATGGGTGCCAGGCAAAAATGTCCCAATTTTCGCGTAGGAATTCTCGTAGTGCAGCGTCTACATCAGGGTTTAATTGTGTCCCGATGGAGGCCGTTTTTGTAGGGTCCGCTGGATGGACTTGGAATTTGACTATTTCGTCCGCCGGTTTAAAGGAGGTGGACTTGGATCTTTTGTCGAGTATCACGTCGTCCCTGTCCACCGTGGAGCGCAGCGCGGTCAGTTCCTCGGCCGCTAGGGCTTCGGATAACGCCTCAAGGGCCAGTGCAACTGTCTTGTTTTCGGCACGGAGTGCTATGTCCGGGTCATTGGCAAGAGTGATGATTCCGTTGGGTCCGGGCATTTTGAGCTTCATGTACCCGTAATGGGGTATAGCTTGAAAACTTGTGAATATCTCTCGCCCTAACAGAGCGTGGTATCCGCTGCTGAACGGGGCCACTTGAAATGTGACCTCCTCAGACCTGTAATTATCCGGCGTGCCGAACACCACATCCAGTGTGATTTTTCCTTTACAGCATGCTTCCCGACTGGGGATTATTCCTCTAAAGGTTGTGTTGCTTTGCTCAATGCGGCTCCAGTCTATTTCCATTTTTCGAAGGGTTTCTTCATAAATGAGGTTCAATCCGCTGCCACCATCCATGAGTACCTTGGTAAGTCGAAAGTCGTCCACTATCGGGCTGAGGACCAGTGCGGCTGGTGCTCGGGCTGTTCAAAATTTAGGTTCATCACTGGCATTAAAGGTAATAGCCGTGTCACTCCATGGGTTTATTGTTGCTACCTGGTAGACTTCCGTAAGGCTGCGGAGTGTTCGTTTCCGCATATTGTTTGATGCGAAAGTCTCAAAGACTGTTGATACCGTACTGGTTTTCATGGGCTGGCATTCGGTGGATTCTGGAGTGAGAAGCTCCTCGCCACTTCTGGCCACTTGCCGGAGTATCCAACATGCTCTAAGGCTATGAGTTGGTGTGGCGCCTTCTGTACTATGAATTTTACAGGGTCCATTGAGCCATCCCTCCAGTATGGTTCCATGCCCTATAGAGGGTTTTTTCTTTTTGTTGTTTGGCCCAGGTGCCCGGCGGTAATGCGCCCTTTTATTTCGGACTGGGATTGTATTCAGGGCCGGATTGTCCCAGAATTTTATTTCGGTTTTCCAAACGCTTTCCGTCGCACAGTATTTTTGTACTATGGATGTCAAGTCTGCGAAGCGTGTAATTTCACGGCGACTTATGGCGTTGAGGATCCCGATGTCCGTGCAATTATTGCAGAAGAATGAAATTGCATCCTGCTCGCGGCAGTCCTCTATCCTGTTCATAACCAGGAGGAATCTGGCCCAGTAATGGTGTACTGTTTCTGTGGGCTCTTGCCGAATTTGGGATAGATCCCTTATATTTGGGTGGGCGGGTGGGGTTGAATTCGGAACCTCGCCCAATCTGAGACTCACGGGCCAAGAAGTTTCCAAACTCGAAAGCTTGGGTTCTTGGATGTGGTCCAATGAATCTAACCCGCTGCCTGACTTTAGGTTCAGGGTTTGGGTGACGTCCTTCCCTTCGTAGGTATCTGGTTTGGAGGGATCGGGAATCCGGACATATTTGGTCCTTAGGATGGGTGAAGATTCGCCGCATTGTTCCTCCACCACTTCGACATGGTGGGTGACCTGGGGAGAGTCAATCTCTCTCGGATCGGGTTTGAGCCCAATCTGATCGTAGTCTGTGGCGACTCCCAGGGTGGCGATGCGATCCAAGAGCTTGTTTAAGGGCGAGAGCTCCATCAGATCTAACTGCTGGGCGAGTCCCGAGTTGATGTGGAGATTGCTTTCGATGACCCGAGAAGTCATTGTCGGCGCGGCGGCCGAACATGCGGTCATAAGAAAACTGCCTAGCCGGAGAGTTTGGCCGATAGCCAAAGCTCCTTTGGTGATAGCGCCGTCTTTAAAGATGGGATGCGGCATCCTTCCTGATGACGACGGCACAGTGGAACTCTCAATGAAAGCACCAATGTTGGTGTCAAAACCGGCGGATCTCGGGTAGGGGGTCCCGAACTGTGCGTCTAGGTAGATGGTAACAGGAGACAAGGGACACGATGTTTTTACCCAGGTCCGGGCCCTCTCGGTGGAGGTAAAACCCTACTCCTGCTTGATTAATATTGATGGTATGGGTAGTACAAGAGTTGATCTACCACGAGATCAGAGAGGCTAAACCCTATAAGCTAGCCTATGGTATGATTGTTGTTCGTCCTACGGACTAAAACCCTCCGGTTTATATAGACACTGGAGAGGGCTAGGGTTACACAGAGTCAGTTACAATGGGAGGAGATCTACATATCGGTATTGCCAAGCTTGCCTTCCACGCCAAGGAAAGTCCCATCCGGACACGGGACGAAGTCTTCAATCTTGTATCTTCATAGTCCGGGAGTCCGGCCAAAGGTCATAGTCCAACTATCCGGACACCCCCTAATCCAGGACTCCCTCAGTCCTTATGAAGGGTAAATAGCAATTGGCATATCACGTTGTGGTTTTGGTGTAGGTAAGAAACGTTCTTGCAAGAAACCTATAACAGCCACGTAAAAAACTTGCAACAACAATTAGAGGACGTCTAACTTGTTTTTGCAGCATATGCCTTGTGATGTGATATGGCCAAAATGATGTGATGAATGATATATGTGATGTATGAGATTGATCATGTTCTTGTAATAGGAACCACGACTTGCATGTCGATGAGTATGACAACCGGCAGGAGCCATAGGAGTTGTCTTAATTTATTGTATGACCTATGTGTCATTGAATAATGCCATGTAATTACTTTACTTTATTGTTAAACCATTAGCCATAGTAGTATAGGTAATAGTTGGCGAGAGAACTTCATGAAGACACGACAATGGAGATCATGATGATGGAGATCATGGTATCATGCCAGTGACGATGATGATCATGGCACCCCAAAGATGGAGATCAAAAGGAGCAAAATGATATTGGCCATATCATGTCACTATTTGATTGCATGAGATGTTTATCATGTTTTTGCATCTTATTTGCTTAGAACGACGGTAGCATAAATAAGATGATCCCTCATAAAATTTCAAGAAAGTGTTCCCCCCTAACTATGCACTGTTGCGAAGGTTCGTTGTTTTGAAGCACCATGTGATGATCGGGTGTGATAGATTCTAACGTTCGCATACAACGGGTGTAAGCCAGATTTACATATGCAAAACACTTAGGTTGACTTGACGAGCCTAGCATGTACAGACATGGCCTCAGAACACAAGAGACCAAAAGGTCAAACATGAGTCGTATAGTAGATACGATCAACATGAAGATGTTCACCGATGATGACTAGTCCGTCTCACGTGATGATCGGACACGACCTAGTTGACTCGGATCATGTATCACTTAGATGACTATCTGAGTGGGAGTTCATTAAATAATTTGATTAGATGAACTTAATTATCATGAACATAGTTAAAAGGTCTTTGCAAATTATGTCGTAACTTGCGCTTTAGTTCTATTGTTTTAGATATGTTCCTATAGAAAATTTATTTGAAAGTTGATAGTAGCAAATTATGCGGAGTAGGTCCGTAAATTGAGGATTGTCCTCATTGCTGCGCGAAGGCTTATGTCCTTAATGCACCGCTTGGTGTGCTGAACCTCGAACGTCGTCTCTAGATGTTGCGAACATCTGACATACACGTTTTGATGAGTACGTGATAGTTTAGTAATGTTAAATGATTTAGAATTGAGGCGCCGAAGACGATTTTGAAACGTCGCGGAACATATGGATGTTCCAAGGGCTGAAATTGGGATTTCAGGCTCGTGCCCACGTCAAGAGGTATGAGACCTCCAACGAGTTTCTTAGCCTACAAACTAAGGGATAAAATCTCAATCATTGAGCATGTGCTCAGATTGTTTGAGTACTACAATCACTTGAATCGAGTGGGAATTAATCTTCTAGATGAAATAGTGATGTTTCTCCAAAGTCACTGCCACCAAGCTACTAGAGCTTCATGATGAACTATAACATATCAGGGATAGATATGATGATCCTTGAGCTATTCGTGATGTTTGACACCGCGAAAGTAGAAATCAAGAAGGAGCATCAATTGTTGATGGTTAGTGAAACCACTAGTTTCAAGAAGGGCAAGGGCAAGAAGGGATACTTCATGAAACAACAAATCAGTTGTTGCTCTAGTGAAGAAACCCAAGGTTGAACCCAAACCCGAGACTAAGTGCTTCTGTAATGAGGGGAACGGTCACTTAAGCAGAACTGCCCTAGATACTTGGTAGATGAGAAGGCTGGCAAGGTCGACAGAAGTATATTGGATATACATTATATTAATGTGTACTTTACTAGTACTCCTAGTAGCACTAGGGTAATAGATACCGGTTCGGTTGCTAAGTGTTAGTAACTCGAAATAAAAGGCTACAGAATAAAGGAGACTAGCCAAAGGCGAGGTGACGATATGTGTTGGAAGTATTTCCAAGGTTGATGTTATCAAACATCACATGCTCCCTCTACCATTGGGATTGGCATTAAACCTAAATAATTGTTATTTGGTGTTTGCGTTGAGCATAGACATGATTGGATTATGTTTATCGCAATACGGTTATTCATTTAAGGAGAATAATGGTTTCTCCGTTTATTTGAATAATACCTTCAGTGGTCTTGCACCTAAAATTAATGGTTTATTGAATCTCGATCGTAGTGATACACATGTTCATGCCAAAAGATATAAGATAGTAATGATAGTACCACCTACTTGTGGCACTGCCATTTGAGTCATATTGGTATAAAACGCATGAAGAAGCTCCACGTTGATGGATCTTTGGACTCACTCATTTTTTGAAAAGTTTGAGACATGCGAACCATGTCTATTGGTGTATACGCATGAAGAAACTCCATGCAGATGGATCGGTTGGACTCACTTGATTTTGAATCACTTGAGACATGCAAATCATACCACATGGGCAATATGACTGAAAGGCCTCGTTTTCAGTGAGATGGAACAAGAAAGCAACTTGTTGGAAGTAATACATTTTGATGCGTGCAGTGCAATGAGTGCTGAGGCACGCAGTGGGTATCGTTATGTTCTTACTTCACAGATGATTTGAGTACATTCTAACTATATCTACTTGATGAAACACAGGTCTGAAATATTGAAAGGTTCAAGTAATTTCAGAGTGAAGTTGAAGATCATCGTGACAAGAGGATAAAATGTCTATGATATGATCATAGAGATAAATATCTAAGTTACGAGTTTGGTACACAATTAAGACATTGTGGAAATTGTTTCACGACTAACACCGCCTGGAAAACCATAGTGTAATGGTGTGTCCGAACATCATAGCCACACCCTACTGGATAGGGTGCATGCCATGATGTCTCTTATCAAATTACCACTATCGTTTATGGGTTAGGCATTAGAGACAACCACATTCACTTTAAATAGGGCACCACGTAATTCCGTTGAGATGGCGCCATATGAACTATGGTTTAGAGAAACCTAAATTGTCATTTCTTAAAAGTTTGGGGCTGCGACGCTTATGTGAAAAAGTTTTTGCCTGATAAGCTCGAGCCCAAACTGGATAAAAGCATCTTCATAGGACACCCAAAATAGTTGGGTATACCTCCTATTTCAGATCCGGAAGCAAAAGTAATTGTTTCTAGAAACGGGTCCTTTCTCGAGGAAAAGTTTCTCTCGAAAGAATTGAGTGGGAGGATGGTGGAGACTTGATGAGGTTATTGAACTGTCACTTCAACTAGTGTGTAGCAGGGCACAGGAAGTTGTTCCTGTGGCGCCTACACCAATTGTAGTGGAAGCTGATGATAGTGATCATGAAACTTCGGATCAAGTCACTACCAAACCTCATAGGTCGACAAGGATGCGTACTACTTCAGACTGGTACGGTAATCCTGTCTTGGAAGTCATGTTGCTAGACAACAATGAACCTGCGAGCTATGGAGAAGCGATGGTGGGCCCGGATTCTGACGAATGGCTCGAGGCCATAAAATCCGAGAGAATCCATGTATGAAAACAAAGTATAGACTTTGGAAGAACTACTTGATGGTCGTAAGGCTGTTGGGTACAGATGGATTTTATAAGGAAGATGGACAACGATGGTAAGTGTCACCATTAAGAAAGCTTGACTTGTCGCTAAGATGTTTTCTGACAAGTTCAAGGAGTTGACTACAATGAGATTTTCTCACTCGTAGCGATGCTAAGAGTCTGTTGGAATTATATTAGCAGTTACTGCATTATTTATGAAATCTTGCAGATAGGATGTCAAAACATTGATTCCTTGATGATTTTCTTGAGGAAAGGTTGTATGCGATACAACCAGAAGGTTTTGTCAATCCTAAAAGATGCTAACAAGTATGCAAAGCTCCAGCAATCCTTCTAAGGACTGGAGTAAGCATCTCGGAGTTGGAATATACGCTTTGATGAGATGATCAAAGATTTTGGGTTTATACAAAGTTTATGAGAAACTTGTATTTCGAAAGAAGTGAGTGGGAGCACTATAGAATTTCTGATGAGTATACGTAGTTGACATATTGTTGATCGGAAATGATGTAGAATTTCTGGAAAGCATATAGGATTATTTGAAAAGTGTTTTTCAATAAAAAAACTGGATTAAGCTACTTGAACATTGAGCATCAAGATCTATAAGGATAGATCAAAAACGCTTAATAGTACTTTCAAATGAATACATACTGTGATAAGATTTTTGAAGGAGTTCAAAATAGATCGGCAAAGAAGGAGTTCTTGGCTGTGTTATAAGGTGTGAGTATTGAGTAAGACTCAAGACCGGACAACGGCAAAAGAGAGAGAAAGGATGAAGGTTGTCCCCTATGCTTTAGACGTAGGCTCTACAACATGCTATGCTGTGTACCGCACCTGAAGTGTGCCTTGCATGAGTCAGTCAAGGGGTACAAGAGTGATCCAGGAATGGATCACAGGACTGCGGTCAAATTTATCTTTAATAACTAGTGGACTAAGGAATTTTCTCGATTATGGAGGTGGTAAAAGAGTTTGTCGTAAAGGGTTACGTCGATGCAAACTTTGATACTAATCTGGATGACTATGAGTAGTAAACTGGATTCATATAGTAGAACAGTTATTTGGAATAGCTCCAAATAGTGCGTGGTAGCTGCATCTATAAGATGACATAGAAATTTGTAAAGCACACACGGATCTGAAAGGTTCAAACCCGTTGACTAATAACATCTCTCACAAGCGAGATATGATCAAACCCCATGGGTGTTGTATTCATTACAATCACATAGTAATGTGAACTAGGTTATTGACTCTAGTGCAACTGGGAGACTGTTGGAAATATGCCCTAGAGGCAATAATAAAATGGTTATTATTGTATTTCCTTGTTCATGATAAATGTCTATTGTTCATGCTATAATTGTATTAACTGGAAACCGTAATACACGTGTGAATACATAGACCACAACATGTCCCTAGTGAGCCTCTAGTTGACAAGCTCGTTGATCAACACATGGTCATGGTTTCCACACTATGGACATTGGATGTCATTGATAACGGGATCACATCATTAGGAGAATGATGTGATGTACAAGACCCAATCCTAAGCATAGCACAAGATCGTGTAGTTCATTTGCTAAAGCTTTTCTAATGTCAAGTATCATTTCCTTAGACCATGAGATTGTGTAACTCCCGGATACCGTAGGAGTGCTTTGGGTGTACCAAACATCACAACGTAATTGGGTGACTATAAAGGTGCACTACAGGTATCTCCGAAAGTGTTTGTTGGGTTGGCACGAATCGAGACTGGATTTGTCACTTCGTATGACGGAGAGGTATCTCTGGGCCCACTCGGTAATGCATCATCATAATGAGCTCGATGTGACTAAGTAGTTAGTCACGGGATCATGCATTATGCAACAAGTAAAGTGACTTGCCGGTAACGAGATTGAATGAGGTATTGGGATACCGACGATCGAATCTCGGGCAAGTAACGTACCGATTGACAAAGGGAATTGTATACGGGATTGCTTGAATCCTTGACATCATGGTTCATCCGATGAGATCATCGTGGAACATGTGGGAGCCAACATGGGTATCCAGATCCTGCTGTTGGTTATTGGCCGGAGAGATGTCTCGGTCATGTCTGCATGATTCCCGAACCCGTATGGTCTACACACTTAAGGTTCGATGACGCTAAGGTTATAGGGAAAGTTTGTATGTGGTTACCGAATGTTGTTCGGAGTCCCGGATGAGATCCCAGATGTCAAGAGGAGTTCCGGAATGGTCTGGAGGTGACGATTTATATGTGGGAAGTCATCATACAGTCACCGGAAGTATTCGGGCGTTTGTCGGTATTGTACCGGGACCACCGAAGGGGTTCCGGGGGTCCACCGGGCGGGTCCACCTGCCCCGAAGGGCCCTATGGGTTGTATGTGGAAGGGAACCAGCCCCTAAGTGGGCTGGGCACCATCCCCCCTACGGCCCATGCGCCTAGGGTTGGGGGGGGGCTAAGGGGGACGCCGCCTCCCCCCTTGGCTTGGGGGGCAAGCCCCCTCCCCTTGCCCGCCGCCTCCCTCTAGATCTCATCTAGAGGGGCTGGCCCCCTCCCCCCTTCACCCTATAAATAGAGGGGAGGAGGGAGGGCAACAACGCCACATCCAAGGCGCAGCCCTCCCCCTCTCCAACACCTCTCCTCCTCTGTTTGAGCTTGGCGAAGCCCTGCCGAAGAACCGCTGCTCCACCACCACCACGCCATCGTGCTGCTGCTGGAGTTGTATTACCCAACCTCTCCCTCCTCCTTGCTGGATCAAGGCGTGGGAGACGTCATGTTAAGGCATATCTCTCTCTATGTAGTTTCGGTGATTGATGACAACACGTTTGCGGACTAATCGTGTGCTTTGAGCTTTTCAGAGATTCATCCTTTGGCACAAGACGATTCCTTTCCCTTGGAGTTCTAATCTAAGACGACATAGCTCCTTCGTTTATGTTTTGGTGGATATGTTTCATAGGAGTCACCGCACTATAAAGAGGGGGTCCGCTTTGGTAAGGCTAGGGTGGAATCAACACGTACACATCCTATTTGCACCCTCTGAACCTTCCCGCTTCGATGGAGCTTCCATTTTCTTCCCAGGTGTTTTTTCTTGGTCCCAGCGGTAGTACCGCGGTGCCCAACGGTAGTACCGCTCAAGAGCCTCAAGCGTCAGTACCGCTCTGCAGCGGTAGTACCACCTGGGGGTCCTCAGCCGTAGTACCGCTGCAGTACCGGGCTCCTACCGCCTCGACTCGAGGAGGTCGCCTCTCGTGTTGGGTTGTGCGGTACTAGGCAGCGGCAGTAGTTGCGGTAGTACCGCTCCCGAGCGGTAGTATTGCCCTACCTCTGCAGTAGTACCGCACTGGGTCCTTTGTCTGCCCATCTATTTGCCCTCCCTGTCTGCGCGGCAGTACCGCGAGGGGGAGCAGTAGTACCGCTGGTGCCAGCGGTAGTTCCGCTGCCCCCTGCGGTAGTACCGCCCTCTGCGGGGCTATTTTGGGGGGTAACGGTTGGATTGTTCCCCCCACTATAAAAGGAGGTCTTCTTCCCAAAGTTGACTTACCTCTTCCCCCAAAGCTCCATTGTTGCTCCAAGCTCCATTTTCGCCCGATCTCTCTCCCTAGCCAATCAAACTTGTTGATTTGCTTGGGATTGGTTGAGAAGGCCCTGATCTACACTTCCATCAAGAGAAATTTGATTCCCCCCACTAATCCCTAGCGGATCTTGTTACTCTTAGGTGTTTGAGCACCCTAGACGGTTGAGCTCACCTCGAAGCCAAAGTCCATTGTGGTGAAGCTTCGTGGTGTCATTAGGAGACTCCAATTCAGTTGTGGAGATTGCCCCAACCTTGTTTGTAAAGATTCGGTCGCCGCCTCCAAGGGAACCAATAGTGGAATCACGACATCTCGCATTGTGTGAGGGTGTGAGGAGAATACGGTGGTCCTAGTGGCTTCTTGGGGAGCATTGTGCCTCCACACCACTCTAACGGAGACGTACTTCTCCTTAAAAGGAAGGAACTTCGGTAACACATCCTCGTCTCCATCGGTTCCCCTTTTGGTTATCTCTCACCTTTACTTGTGCAAGCTTACTTTGTGTTGCATCTCTTGCTTGCTTGTGTGCTTGTTGTTATTGCATCATATAGGTTGCTCACCTAGTTGCATATCTAGACAACCTACTTTGATGCAAAGTTGAAATTGGTAAAGAAAAGCTAAAAATTGTTAGTTGCCTATTTACCCCCCCCTCTCTAGTCAATTATATCGATCCTTTCAATTGGTATCAGAGCCTCGTCTCTTTATTAAGGACTTTGTTATCCGAAGAGTATGGTTGACATCACAGACGGTGGGGAGGAGCACTCCGATGTGAATCTGAGCTCGTCTACGGCCGATGGGGGAACCGCGGTCTCTCATGAGGAATTCAATGTGGATTTGGACACACTGAAAACCTCCATGACGACCGAGGTTGAAAGCATGTTTAATAAATTCTTAGAAGGACTTAAACTATCGACCTCACCGATGAAAGTGGGTGATCCCACTAACATGGTGACGGATGCTAACTCCGACAAGGGGGAAGCTAATAGTGAAAAGGGTCCTTCTACAAGTGGTAAAAATGGCACCGACATCTTTGCCCATGTGGAACCTCCCATTTATGGAGGACCAATTCCCTCTACTCATTTAAATCATGCCGACCCTCCTCCTAAGATTGTGAAAAATGAGGACTTTAACTCTTGGGTTTACTACTTCAAGTGTCATTTAAATCATGTGAATACTAATCTTTGGAGAATCATTGAAGAAGGTTTCTATCCACATGACCGAAGCAACTTCACCCCTAGAGAAGCCGTGGATAATCAATTCAATGAGAATGCTCTCTTCATCATCCAAGATGCAATCCCCCCCCCCCCGAAGATCTCCCTTATCTTCGACCCTACGCCATGGCCAAAGACGCATGGCATTGTGTTGTATCTCTCTATCGGGGAAGCGCAAGCATTCAATGCTCCAACTATGAAGTGGTGCAAGATGAAGCCGATGAGTTTGCAATGAAAGAAGATGAAGAACCTCGTGAGCTCTTTCGGAGAGTAACCTGATAACCCACAAGTGTAGGGGATCGCAACAGCTTTCGAGGGTAGAGTATTCAACCCAAATTTATTGATTCGACACAAGGGGAGCCAAAGAATATTCTTAAGTATTAGCAGTTGAGTTGTCAATTCACCCACACCTGGATAACTTAGTATCTGCAGCAAAGTATTTAGTAGCAGAGTAGTATGATAGTAATGGTAACAACGGTAAAAGTAAAGATAGCAGTATTGTAGTGATTGTAACAGTAGCAATGGTAAAGTAAATTAGCGAAACACAAGATGTGAAAAGCTCGTAGGCATTGGATCAGTGATGGATAATTATGTCGGATGTGATTCCTCATGTAATAGCTATAACATAGGGTGACACAGAACTAGCTCCAATTCATCAATGTAATGTAGGCATGTATTCCGAATATAGTCATACGTGCTTATGGAAAAGAACTTGCATGACATCTTTTGTCCTACCCTCTCGTGGCAGCGGGGTCCTAGTGGAACTAAGGGATATTAAGGCCTCCTTTTAATAGAGTAACGGACCAAAGCATTAACACATAGTGAATACATGAACTCCTCAAACTACGGTCATCACTGAGAAGTATCCCGATTATTGTCACTTCGGGGTTGTCGGATCATAACACATAATAGGTGACTATAGACTTGCAAGATAGGATCAAGAACTCACATATATTCATGAAAACATAATAGGTTCAGATCTGAAATCATGGCACTCGGGCCCTAGTGACAAGCATTAAGCATAGCAAAGTCATAGCAACATCAATCTCAGAACATAGTGGATACTAGGGATCAAACCCTAACAAAACTAACTTGATTACATGGTAAATCTCATCCAACCCATCACTGTCCAGCAAGCCTACGATGGCATTACTCACGCACGGCGGTGAGCATCATGAAATTGGTGATGGAGGATCGTTGATGATGACGATGGCGACGAATCCCCCTATCCGGAGCCCCGAACGGACTCCAGATCAGCCCTCTTGAGAGGTTTTAGGGCTTGGCGGCGGCTCTGTATCGTAAAACATGATGAAACTTCCTCTTTGATTTTTTTCTCCGTGAAACGGAATATATGGAGTTGGAGTTGAGGTCGGCGGAGCTGCACGGGGCCCACAAGATAGGGGGGCGCGCCCAGAGGGAGGGGGCATGCCCAGAGGGAGGGGGCGCGCCCCCCACCCTCGTGGACAGGGTGTGGGCCCCCTGGCCTTCATCTTTTGCCAGTATTTTTTATATTTTCCAAAACTTATCTCCGTGGATTTTCAGGTCATTCCGAGAACTTTTTTTTCTGCACAAAAATAACACCATGGCAGTTCTGCTGAAAACAGCGTCAGTACGGGTTAGTTTCATTCAAATCATGCAAGTTAGAGTCCAAAACAAGGGCAAAAGTGTTTGGAAAAGTAGATACGTTGGAGACGTATCAACTCCCCCAAGCTTAAACCTTTGCTTGTCCTCAAGCAATTCAGTTGATAAACTGAAAGTGATAAAGAAAAACTTTTACAAACTCTATTTGCTCTTGTTGTTGTAAATATGTAAAGCCAGCATTCAAGTTTCAGCAAGTATTATGAACTAACCATACTCACAATATCACTTAGGTCTCACAATTACTCATATCAATGGCATAATCAGCTAGCGAGCCATAATAATAAAACTCGGATGACAACACTGTCTCAAAATAATCATAATATGATATAACAAGATGGTATCTCGCTAGCCCTTTCTGAGACCGCAAAACATAAATGCAGAGCACCTTTAAAGATCAAGGACTGACTAAACATTGTAATTCATGGTAAAAGAGATCTAGTCAAGTCATTCCCAATATAAACCAATAGTAATACATGCAAATAACAGTGTGCTCTCCAGCGGGTGCTTTTTAATAAGAGGGTGATGACTCAACATAAAAGTAAATAGATAGGCCCTTCGCAGAGGGAAGCAGGGATTTGTAGAGGTGCCAGAGCTCGATTTTAAAATAGAGATTGAATAACATTTTGAGCGGCATACTTTCACTGTCAATGCAGCAACTATGAGATGGCTATATCTTCCATACTACATGCATTATAGGCAGTTCCCAAACAGAATGGTAAAAGTTTATACTCCCCCACCACCAACAAGCATCAATCCATGGCTTGCTCGAAACAACAAGTGCCTCCAACTAACAACAATCCTGGGGGATTTTTGTTTAATTATATTGATTTGCTTTTATCTTTTTGGATCATGAGACTAGGCATCCCGGTTACCGGCCCTTTCTCGTGAATGAGGAGCGGAGTCCACTCCTCTTGAGAATAACCCACCTAGCGTGGAAGATACATGCAGACCTAGTTGAAACATGAGCTGCTCGAGTATACAAAACACAATTTCATTTGAAGGATTGGAGTTTGGCACATACAAATTTACTTCGAACAGCGGGTAGATACCGCATATAGGAAGGTATGGTGGACTCATATGAAACATCTTTGGGGTTTATGGAGTTTGGATGCACAAGAAGTATTCCTGCTTAGTACAGGTGAAGGCTAGCAAAAGACTGGGAAGCGACCAACTGAGAGAGCGACAACAGTCATAAACATGCATTAAAATTAATTCACACCAAGTACAAGTATGAGTAGGATATAATCCACCATGAACATAAATATCGTGAAGGCTATGTTGATTTGTTTCAACTTCATGCGTGAACATGTGCCAAGTCGAGTCACTCAGTTTATTCAAAGGAGGATACCATCCCATCATACCACATCATAATCATTTTAATAGCATGTTGGCACGCAAGGTAGACCATTATAACTCATAGCTAATCAATCATGGCACAAGCAACTATAATCTCTAAATGTCATTGCAAATATGTTTACTTCATAACAAGCTGAATCAGGAACGATGAACTCATCATATTTACAAAAACAAGAGAGGTCGAGTTCATACCAGCTTCTCTCATCTCAATCAGTCCATCGTATATCGTCATTATTGCCTTTCACTTGCACGACCGAACGATGTGTATAATAATAATAGTGCACGTGCATTGGACTAAGATGGAATCTGCAAGCATTCAACTCAAGAGAGGAGACAAAGTAATATGGGCTCTAAGTTAAATAAACAATCATGCATATGAGAGCCGCTAAACATTTTCAATATGGTCTTCCACTCTCGACTCCCAAAGGAAGGAAAAGAAAATAAAACTATTTACACGGGAAAGCTCCCAACAAGTAAAAGAAGAACGAGAAATTTTTTTGGGTTTTCATTTTAATTACTACTACAAGCATGGAAATTAAACTAACTAATTTTTTTGGTTTTTCTTAAGGTTTATCAAGCACACAAGAAGAAGGCTAGAAAAAGAAAACTAAACTAGCATGGATAATACAATGAAAGAGTATGAGCACCGACAGCTAGAATAGTGTGTGAACATGAATGTAAAGTCGGTGAGAAATACGTACTCCCACAAGCTTAGGCTTTTGGCCTAAGTTGGTCTAATGCCAAGGATAGCCTGGCTGATATCCGTAGTTGTAACTGGAGTCGTACTGAGATGCAGCAGCAAATGCCTCCTGAGCTGCGGTATGCTGGCGAGCCGCCTCTGCTCTCCCCTCGTGTTCAGCTGCCTCCTCCCTGGTAACAACATATCTTCGTTTTTCCCGGTAATCAAAAAGGAAAGGAGCAGGGAGAGTAACAGGGACAGAGCTACGTCTGTCAAAGATTAGTCGATAATGGAGGAACTGTTCATTGCTCAAAAGAAAATGATGTTTGACCATCGCGTCATAATCTAAATAAGCAGGAGGCAACACCATATCCCCCTCCCGTGGGGCTATACCAAGATAATTAGCAACATGGGTCGCATAAATACCTCCAAATAAATCTCCAGACGTACCATTATTATGCAACCTACGTGCGACTATTGCCCCCAAGTTGTAATCTTTATTACCTAACACAACACTCTTAAGGACACAAAGATCAGGGACACACATATGACATGCTTCATCTTTACCGTTAATGCATCTACCAATGGAGAGAGCAAAATAATGTATAGCAGGAAAATGAATGCTCCCAATGGAAGCTTGTGCTATATCCCTAGATTCTCCCACAGTAATACTACCAAGAAAGTCTCTAAATTCAGATTTGTGGGGATCATTAACATTACCCCACTGCGGAAGTTTGCAAGCAGTTGTAAAATCTTCTAAGTCCATGGTATAAGATTTATCATAAATATCAAACAGGACACTCTCAGAATTACGCGAAGATTTATATTTAAAGCTTCTCACAAATGAATCAGTCAATTGATAGTACTGAGGACACTTATCTTGTAAGAAGTCCTCAAGATCGGCATTACGCACATATGCGTCAAATTCATCCTTAATGCCTGCATTGACCATAAAATTGTCTGATGGCCACTCACAGGCTCATACTTCTGCGTCCCTCGGTAGTTCATCGTCTTGCTCACGCATAGCAAGCGTGGGTCCTTTCTTTATTGAGGAACCACCTTGATACATTCTCCTAGACATATTTCTTTTTCTGCAATATTTATGAAATTTTTAGTAACTTCGAAATAAAAGTAAATAAAACTAAACAAGATTGGTAGCAACTACTCCTATAAGTGCGTAGAGACTATATCATGCATTAGAATTGCTTGGGACCTCATAAATTTAACATGCAAGCTCAAGAACAGGGTCACCTAGATAGCAAGAATTTGCAATGAATAAAGCACTAGAACAAAAACTAATTGGACCAATGGAGGAGTCACATACCAAGCAACAATCTCCCAAAGCAGTTTTGTGAATGGGGCTTTGAGCAAGGAGATCGAAAATCGCAGCAAAATGAGCTAGAACTCGTGCTTGAGCTGGATGGGGATTTTTTTGGGAATAAGATGGAGTGTGTGGGTGCAGGAATAAGTGGAGGGGGCCACCATGGGCCCACAAGATAGGGGGCACGCCCAGGGGGTGTGGGCGCACCCTCCACCCTCATGGCCAGGTGCCTGCCCCTCCTGTAGTGTTTTCAGTGCCTAAAATCCTCAAATATTCTATAAAAAATCATACTAAATTTGCAGGGCATTTGGAGCACTTCTATTTTTAGGATATTTTTTATTGCACAAATAATTCAGAAAACAGATGAATAATACTATTTTTGCTTTATTTATTCTAAATAGGAGAAAGTAAAAAGAGGGTACAGTGGTTGTGCCTTCTAGTTTCATCCATCTCATGATCATCAAAAGGAATCCACTAACAAGGTTGATCAAGTCTTGTTAACAAACTCATTCCGAATCACATAAAACCGGAGAAATTACAAAGTGACACTAGGTTACCTCAACGGGGATATGAAAATCCCCAATAATAAGAATATCATACTTTTTCTTTGCAGTAGGAAGAGGAAACTCAAAATCTCCAAATATAATTGATGGAATCTTCCCAATAGAATTTATGCTATGAACTTGAGGTTGTTTCCTCGGAAAATGTACCGTGTGCTCATTTCCATTAACATGAATGGTGACATTGCCTTTGTTGCAATCAATAACAGCACATGCAGTATTTAAAAAGGTTCTACCAAGGATAATTGACATACTGTCGTCCTCAGGAATATCAAGAATGACAAAGTCTGTTAAGATAGTAACGTTCGCAACAACAACACGCACGTCCTCACAAATGCCGACAGGTATAGCAGTTGATTTGTCAGCCATTTGCGAAGATATCTCAGTAGGTGTCAACTTACTTAATTCAAGTCTACGGTACAAGAAAAGAGGCATAACACTAACACCGGCTCCTAAATCACATAAGGCAGTTTCAATATAATTTCTTTTTATGGAGCAAGGTATAGTGGGAACTCCGGGATCACCAAGTTTCTTAGGTATTCCACCCTTAAAGGTATAGTTAGCAAGCATGGTGGAAATTTCAGCTTCAGGTATTTTCCTCTTATTAGTGATGATATCTTTCATGTATTTAGCATATGGGTTTGTTTTAAGCATATCAGTTAAGCGCATGCATAAGAAAATAGGTCTAATCATTTCAGCAAAGCGCTCAAAGTCCTCATCATCCTTTGTCTTGGATGGTTTAGGAGGAAAGGGCATGGGTTTCTGAACCCATGGTTCTCTTTCTCTACCATGCTTCCTGATGTCTACTACACAACCTTCTTCTTCTAGACGTTGTTGGGCCTGCAAGTGCACAGGTTTGTAGGACGGTAGCAAATTTCCCTCAAGTGGATGACCTAAGGTTTATCAATCCCTAGGAGGCGTAGGATGAAGATGGTCTCTCTCAAACAACCCTGCAACCAAATAACAAAGAGTCTCTTGTGTCCCCAACACACCCAATACAATGGTAAATTGTATAGGTGCACTAGTTCGGCGAAGAGATGGTGATACAAGTGCAAAATAGATGGTATATAAAGGTATTTGTAATCTGAAATTATAAAAACAGCAAGGTAATAAGTGATAAAAGTGAGCGTAAACGGTATTGCAATGATAGGAAACATGGCCTAGGGTTCATACTTTCACTAGTGCAAGTTCTCTCAACAATAATAACGTAGATAGATCATATAACAATCCCTCAACATGCAACAAAGAGTCACTCCAAAGCAACTAATAGCGGAGAACAAACGAAGAGATTATGGTAGGGTGCGAAACGACCTCAAAGTTATTCTTTTGGATCAATCTATTCAAGAGTTCGTACTAGAATAACACCTTAAGACACAAATCAACCAAAACCCTAATGTCACCTAGATACTCCATTGTCACCTCAAGTATCTGTGGGCATGATTACACGATATGCATCACACAATCTCAGATTCATCTAGTCAACCAACACAAAGTACTTCAAAGAGTTCCCCAAAGTTTCTACCGGAGAGTCAAGAACGTGTGCCAACCCCTATGCATAGGTTCATGGGCGGAACCCGCAAGTTGGTCACCAAAACATACATCAAGAGGCACATGGTATCCCATTGTCACCACAGATAAGCACGGTAAGACATACATCAAGTGTTCTCATAAAAGACTCAATCCGACAAGATAACTTCAAAGGGAAAACTCAATTCTTCACAAGAGAGTAGAGGGGGAGAAACATCATAAGATCCAACTACAATAGCAAAGCTCGGGATACATCAAGATCGTGCCATAGAGGGAACATGAGATAGAGAGATCAAACACATAGCTACTGGTACATACCCTCAACCCAGAGGGTGAACTACTCCCTCCTCGTCATGGAGAGCACCGGGATGATGAAGATGGCCACCGGTGAAGGATCCCCTCCTCCGGCAGGGTGCCGGGAAGGGCTCCCGAGAGGTTTTTGATGGCTACAGAGGCTTGCGGCAGTGGAACTCCCCATCTATCTTGATATTCGATGGTTTTAGGGTACGTAGGCTTATATAGGTGAAAGAAGTCGGTCGGGGGGTGCTCGAGGGGTCCACGAGACAGGGGAGCGCACCCAGTAGGGGGGGCGCCCCCCTATCTCCTGGGCTCCTCGAGTATCTTCTGACGTGAACTCCAAGTCTCCAGGATGATAATCTTCCAAAAAATCACGTTGCCGAAGGTTTCATTCCGTTTGGACTCCGTTTGATATTTCTTTTCTTCGAAATACTGAAATAGGCAATAAAACAACAATATGGGCTGGGCCTCCGGTTAATAGGTTAGTCCCAAAAGTAATATAAAAGTGTAAAATAAAGCCCATAATCATTCAAAACAGATAATAAAATAGCATGGATGCTTCATAAATTATAGATACATTGGAGACGTATCACTTCCTAGCAACAAAATCTCTCTTATCATAATGTTGATTTCTTGATTATGGGTTATCAAGATCAACAGCAGGTTCACTTTCTATATCATTGTTGTTACTAGGTTGAGCATCTACATGAACATCATTATTAGCATTATTATCAGGTTCATGTTCATCTCCGGACTGTGTTTCAACATCAAAGATAGAAGTATCATTAGGATTCTCAGGTTTTTCTACATTAGGTCCACTAGAAGCATGCAAAGTCCTATCACTTTTCTTTTTATTCTTCTCAGAGGAACTAGGAGCATCTAGATTATTATTCTGAGAATCTTGTTCAATCCTCTTAGGGTGGCCTTCAGGATACAAAGGTTTCTGAGTCATTTTACTAGTTCTAGTAGCCACTCTAACAGCAAAGTCATGTTTATTATCTAGTTCATCTTGCAATTCATTCTGAGCCTTAAGTACTTGTTCAACTTGACTGGTAACCATAGAAGCATGTTTACTAGTGAGTTTAAGTTCACCCTTAACTCTAGACATATAATCACTCAAGCGTCCTATCATATAAGCATTATTTTTCAACTGTCTACTAACATAATCATTGAAATTTGCTTGTCTATCCATAAAGTCATCAAATTCATCTAAGCATTGGCTAGCAAGTCTAGTAGATGGAATTTCAACTTTATCATATCTATACAGAGAATTTACCTTTACTACCTGTGTCGGGTTATCAAGACAATGTGTTTCTTCAGGTGGTATATTAAGACCATCTATCTCTTCAACATGAGGTAAATTCTTAACGTCTTCAGCTTTAATACCTTTTTCTTTCATTGATTCCTTTGCCTCTTGCATATCTTCAGGTCTGAGAAATAGAACACCTCGCTTCTTCGGAGTAGGTTTAGGAATAGGCTCGGGAGTTGGCTTAATTGGTTCAGGAATTGCTTCAGGAATTGGCTCAGGAAGAGTCCAATTATTTTCATTTGTCAACATATTGTTCAATAATAATTCAGCTTGGTCGACTGTTCTTTCCCTGAAAACACAACCAGCACAACTATCCAAGTGGTCCTTGGAAGAATCAATTAGTCCATTGTAAAAGATATCAAGTATTTCATTTTTCTTAAGAGGATGATCAGGCAAAGCATTAAGTAATCAGAGAAGCCTCCCCCAAGCTTGTGGGAGACTCTCTTCTTTGGTTTGCACAAAATTATATATTTCCCGCAAGGCAGCTTGTTTCTTATGAGCAGGGAAATATTTAGCAGAGAAGTAATAAATCATATCATGGGAACTACGCACACAACCAGGATCAAGAGAATTAAACCAAGTTTTAGCATCACCCTTTAATGAGAATGGAAATATCTTAAGGATATAATAATAATGAGACTTCTCATCATTAGTAAACAGGGTGGCTATATCATTTAACTTGGTAAGATGTGCCACAACAGTTTCAGATTCATAGCCATAAAAAGGATCAGATTCAACCAAAGTAATTATTTCAGGATCAACAGAGAATTCATAATCCTTATCAGTAACACAGATAGGTGAAGTAGAAAAAGCAGGGTCAGGTTTCATTCTAGCATTAAGGGATTGCTGCCTCCATTTAGCTAATAATTTCTTAAGTTCATATCTATCTTTGCAAGCAAAAATAGCTTTAACAGCTTCCTCATTCATAACATAACCCTCGGGAACAACAGGTAATTCATAGTCAGGGGGAGAACTTTCATCATCACTATCATCAATAATAGCATCTTCAATAATTTCATTCTCTCTAACCCTAGCAAGTTGTTCATCCAGAAATTCACCTAATGGCACAGTAGTATCAAGCATAGAAGTAGTTTCATCATAATTATCATGCATAGCAGAAGTGGCATCATCAATAACATGTGACATATCAGAATTCTTAGCAGCAGCAGGTTTAGGTGTCGCAAGCTTACTCATAACAGAAGGTGAATCTAGTGCAGAGCTAGATGGCAGTTCCTTACCTCCCCTCGTAGTTGAGGACTAAATTTTAGTTCTTTGATCTTTCAAGTTCTTCATAGTGATTAGCAGATATAAATCCCAAGTGACTCAAAGAATAGAGCTATGCTCCCCGGCAACGGCGCCAGAAATTAGTCTTGATAACCCACAAGTGTAGGGGATCGCAACAGCTTTCGAGGGTACAGTATTCAACCCAAATTTATTGATTCGACACAAGGGGAGCCAAAGAATATTCTTAAGTATTAGTAGTTGAGTTGTCAATTCAACCACACCTGAATAACTTAGTATCTGCAGCAAAGTATTTAGTAGCAAAGTAGTATGATAGTAATGGTAACAACGGTAAAAGTAAAGATAGCAGTATTGTAGTGATTGTAATAGTAGCAATGGTAAAGTAAATTAGCGAAACACAAGATGTGAAAAGCTCGTAGGCATTGGATCAGTGATGGATAATTATGTTGGATGCGATTCCTCATGTAATAGCTATAACATAGGGTGACACAGAACTAGCTCCAATTCATCAATGTAATGTAGGCATGTATTCCGAATATAGTCATACATGCTTATGGAAAAGAACTTGCATGACATCTTTTGTCCTACCCTCCCGTGGCAGCGGGGTCCTAGTGGAAACTAAGGGATATTAGGGCCTCCTTTTAATAGAGTACCGGACCAAAGCATTAACACATAGTGAATACATGAACTCCTCAAACTACGGTCATCACCGAGAAGTATCCCGATTATTGTCACTTCGGGGTTGTCGGATAATAACACATAATAGGTGACTATAGACTTGCAAGATAGGATCAAGAAATCACATATATTCATGAAAAAATAATAGGTTCAGATCTGAAATCATGGCACTCGGGCCCTAGTGACAAGCATTAATCATAGCAAAGTCATAGCAACATCAATCTTAGAACATAGTGGATACTAGGGATCAAACCCTAACAAAACTAACTTGATTACATGGTAAATCTCATCCAACCCATCACCGTCCAGCAAGCCTACGATGGAATTACTCACGCACGGCGGTGAGCATCATGAAATTGGTGATGGAGGATGGTTGATGATGACGATTGTCGGTGTCAAAACCAGTGGATCTCGGGTAGGGGGTCCCGATCTATGCGTCTTAGGCTGATGGTAACATGAAGCAAGGGACACAATGTTTACCCAGGTTCGGGCCCTCTCGATGGAGGTAAAACCCTACTTCCTGCTTGATTAATATTGAAGATATGAGTAGTACAAGAGTAGATCTACCATGAGACCGTAAAGGCTAAACCCTAAGAGCTAGCCTATGATGGTATGTTTGTAATTGTGATCGGCCTTCTAAGGACCATCCTCTCCGGTTTATATAGACACCGGAGGGCTAGGGTTTACATGGAGTCAGTTACAAGGAAGGAAATATAATATCCGGATCGCCAAGCTTGTCTTCCACGCAAGGGAGAGTCCCATCCGGACACGAACCAAAGTCTTGAGTCTTGTATCTTGACGCTTCTATAGTCCGGACGATGTGTACAGTCCGGCTGTCCGGATCCCCCCTTATCCAGGACTCCCTCAGTAGCCCCTGAACCAGGCTTCAATGACGATGAGTCCGGCGTGCAGTCTTGTCTTCGGCATTGCAAGGCGGGTTCCTCCTTCCGAATACTCCAAGGTTATTATCGAACACGTAGGCCGTGTCCAGAGCTGCAAAATGATCTTCACATACCACCATAGAGAGAATGATACTTCAG
Organism: Triticum aestivum; assembly: GCF_018294505.1. NCBI lineage: Eukaryota > Viridiplantae > Streptophyta > Magnoliopsida > Poales > Poaceae > Triticum > Triticum aestivum. Next base: position 194,683,137 of record NC_057810.1, on the reverse strand, counting down.
CTGACAACTTTTAGACGACGTGACATGCCATTATAGCCAGGTCATTGTTCGAACCGTTTTTTCACAACCAGCCACAGCACGCATTGCGAGGCGGTTTCCTTGACATGTCTTGTCAAAGCAGAGATCATGTCCCCTTATCACGGGATTCTCATTAATACGGGTATGGGTAATCCCTCCGTGCCATCAATCGTGGCGCTTGGGAAGTAAGCGATTCTCAACAGGCTAGTGGGGAGGTGCACCGCTTTTATCTCCTCTATAAAGGGATAAGAGTTCCCCATTCTTATCCATGCCTTCTTCCTCCTCTGCCCACTCTCGCCTTCTCGAGCTCCAGCGCCCTAGTTCAAGTCTTCTCCGCACAGCTAAACATGTCCGGAGCAGGAGGCAAATGGGTGGCTTCCACCGTGAAGGAGAAGAACATCGCAAGTCTTCGGGCGGCCGGATACTTGGCCGCAGACATAGCACACCGGCTACCAGACGGTGGGCAGGTCATTCCAACCCCAGGACCCCATGAGAGGGTCGTGTTTCTTGCCCACTTCATCCGTGGACTGGGGTTTCCACTCCACCCCTTCGTCCGCAGGCTCATGTTCTACTACGGGCTAGACTTCCATGATCTAGCCCCGAACTTCGTCCTCAACATCTCGGCGTCCATCGTCGTATGCGAGGCTTTCCTCCGCATCAAGCCTCATTTCGGCTTATGGCTGCAAACCTTCTGCGTGAAGCCGAAGATCATGAGCGTCCAGCAAGCAGAGTGCGGAGGAGCCATGGTGGGCAAAATTCCTTGCGTCACCTGGCTTGACATCTCCTTTGCGGAAATCGTGAAGGGGTGGCAGTCGGGGTGGTTCTACATCACCGAGCCGCGCGACACCAACTGGGTGGCAGCCCCTGAGTTCCGATCTGGAACCCCTATGCAGCTCACCTCCTAGGGACAAAAGGGCCTGTTATGGGGCGAATCTGCAGAGCTGACCAGACTCATCAACTGCATCAAGGGCATGAAGGACAAGAACATCAAGCTTGTCAACGTGATCTAGGTCATGCTCGTTCGCCGGATTCTGCCTTGCCAAAGGCGGGCATTTAATCTGTGGGAGTTCGTCCCGGCCGAACACCAGACGCTCCAGAGGCTCTATGGCATGAAGCACAAAAACACGTGGAAGGTGTTGTTCAAGGCCTCCGAGGTACCTCGTCTCATATCCGATGACCATGGGCTCCACGCCGCGCGGCACCCTATCCAGGTGAGTTCTTAGGCTGCTGATACGTCTCCAAGGTATCTATAATTTTTTATTGTTCCATGCTATTATATTACCTGTTTTGGATGCTTATGGGCTTTATTCTACATATTTTAATCATTTTTGGACTAACCTACTGACCGGAGGCCCAGCCCGTATTGCTGTTTTTTTTTTGCTTATTTCAGTATTTTGAAGAAAAGGAATATCAAACAGAGTCCAAATGGAATGAAACCTTCGGGAGCGTTATTTTTGGAACAAATCTGATCCGGAGAGCCTGGAGTGCAAGTCAAGAAAGCTCCAAGGGCCCCACGAGATAGGAGGGCGCCCCCCTGTCTCGTGGGCCCTCGGGCGTCCACCGACGTACTTCTTCCTCCTATATATACCTACAGACCTTGAAAACATCCAGGGGCACCACGAAACACAATTTCCACCACCGTAACCTTCTGTATCCGCGAGATCCCATCTTGGAGCCTTCGCTGGCACTCTGACGGAGGGGGAATCGACCATGGAGGGCCTCTACATCAACATCCTTGCCCCTCCTATGAGTTGTGAGTAGTTTACCGCAGACCTACGGGTCCATAGTTATTAGCTAGATGGCTTCTTCTCTCTTTTTGGATCTCAATACAATGATCCCCCCCTCTCTTGTGGAGATCTATTTGATGTAAACTCTTTTTGCGGTGTGTTTGTCGAGATCCAATGAATTGTGGGTTTATGATCAAGTTTATCTATGAATAATATTTGAATCTTCTCTGAATTCTTTTATGTATGACTGAGTTATCTTTGCAAGTCTCTTCGAATTATCAGTTTGGTTTGGCCTACTAGATTGATCTTTCTTGCCATGGGAGAAGTGCTTAGCTTTGGGTTCAATCTTGCGGTGTTCTTACCTAGTGACAGAAAGGGTTGCAAGACATGTATTGTATTGTTGCCATCGAGGATAACAAGATGGGGTTTATATCATATTGCATGAGTTTATACCTCTACATCATATCATCTTGCTTAATGCGTTACTCCGTTCTTATGAACTTAATACTCTAGATGCATGCTGGATAGCGGTCGATGTGTGGAGTAATAGTAGTAGATGCAGGCAGGAGTCGGTCTACTTGTTTTGGATGTGATGCCTATATACATGATCATGCCTAGATAACGTCATAATTATTCGCTTTTCTATCAATTGCTTGACAGTAATTTGTTCACCCACTGTAATACTTATGCTCTCGAGAGAAGCCTCTAGTGAAACCTATGGCCCCCGGGTCTATCTCTTATCATATTTGCTTTCGATCTACTTTTATTTGCATCTTTACTTTTCTTGCATCTATATCATAAAATACCAAAAATATATTTATCTTATCATACTATCTTTATTAGATCTCACTTTCGCAAGTGGCCGTGAAGGGATTGACAACCCCTATATTGCGTTGGTTGCGAGTTCTCAGTTTGTTTGTGTAGGTGCGTGGGACTTTTGAGGAGCCTCCTACTGGATTGATACCTTGGTTCTCAAAAACTGAGGAAAATACTTACGCTACACTTGCTGCATCACCCTCTCCTCTTCGGGGAAAACCAACACTAGCTCAAGATGTAGCAAGAACGATTTCTGGCGCCGTTGCCGGGGAGGTCTTCGCTCAAGTCAAGACATACCAAGTACCCATCACAAAATCATCTCCCTCGCATTTACATTATTTGCCATTTGCCTCTCGTTTTCCTCTTCCCCACTTCACCCTTGCCATTTTATTCGCCCTCTCTTTCCCAATCTTCTCCCCTCTTTTTCACTTGCCTCCTTTTGTGTGCTTATTTGCTGTTTGACCTTATGGCTACGCCTAAGGGGCCTGAACACCTTCTCAGAAGGATGGATGAGATTGAATCGAATATTAGAAGTTTTATGAATTTGCAATTTGAGCACAATAATTTCTTAGGAAAAGAGCTTAATGAACAAAAAAGTTTTTTGGGATTTATGAACTAAGAGCTTGATGATATGAATAAAGAATTCTATGGTGTTAATGCTCAAATTACCCGACTTGAAAATGCTATAGCCAAAATTTCTGACAAGCAAGCCACCTTAGTCAATAAGATGGCCGCTAAACCAGAAAAATTACATGAAAATAATGATGAGGATCTTAAAGTTATTGATGCGTCTCCTATTAGACCTATGTTTTGCAATATGAATTTTTATGATTATGGGACTGATGATGAATCAACTTTGCCTAGAAGGCGTCCCAAAAATTCAGAGTCTTTAGATCTTAATGTTAAATTTGGTAAAAGAGAGATTGGAGAATCCTCAACTTCTAATAATATTGAACCTACTATATCGGATTTCAAGGAATTTGATTATGATAATTGCTCTTTAAAAGGTTGTATTTCCTTGTTGCAATCCGTTGTTAATTCTCCTCATGCTTATAGTCAAAACAAAGCTTTTACCAAACATATTGTTGATTCCTTGATGCAATCTTATGATGAAAAACTTAATTTGAAAGTTTCTATACCTAGAAAACTTAACGATGAGTGGGCACCTACTATAAAGATTAGAATTAAAGATTTTGACTGTTTTGCTTTGTGTGATTTGGGTGCTAGTGTTTCCACAATTCCGAAAACTTTATGCGATATTCTAGACTTCCATGATCTTCATGATTGCTCTTTAAATTTGCACCTTGTGGATTCCACCATTAAAAAGCCTATGGGAAGGATCAATGATGTTCTTATTGTTGCTAATAGAAATTTGGTGCTCGTAGATTTTATCGTTCTTGATATATATTGCAATCTTTCTTGCACTATTATTCTTGGTGGACCTTTCCTTAGAATGATTGGTGCGATTATTGATATGAAGGAAGGGAACATTAGATTCATATTTCCTTTAAAGAAAGGCATGGAGCACTTTCCAAGAAAGAAATTCAAATTACCTTATGAATCTATCATGCGTGCTACCTATGAATCAAGTGCCAAAGATGGCACTCGTTAGATCTATCCGTGCTTTTATGCCTAGCTAGGGGCGTTAAACGATAGCGCTAGTTGGGAGGCAACCCAATTTTCTTTATGTTCTTTGTTTTTGTTCCTGTTTAGTGTTAAATTTTGTTTCTACTTTCTGTTTAGATGTGTTTTTATCTTTTGTTTAGTGTTTGTGCCAAGTAGAACCTATAGGATAAACTATGATGATGGTTGATTTGATTCTGCTGAAAAATAGAAACTTTGTGCTCACAAGAAAAAATTCAATAAATCACAAAAAAGAGATTTTGCGTTGATTCTTTTTTCTGCTGATCAATAAACAAATTGTACAGTACGTCCTGTTTTGGTACGAGTTTTAGAGTTACAGAAGTTTGCGTTAGTTACAGATTGCTACAGACTGTTCTGTTTTTGACAGATTCTGTTTTTCGTGTGTTGTTTGTTTATTTCAATGCATCTATGGCTAATAAATTAGTTTATAAACCATAAGGAAGTTGGAATACAGTAGGTTTAACACCAAAATAAATAAATAATGATTTCATTGCAGTACCTTATGTGGTGGTTTTGTTTTCTTTCACTAATGGAGCTTATAAGATTTCCTGTTGAGTTTTGTGTTGTGAAGTTTTCAAGTTTTGGATAAAGCTTTTATGGACTATGGAATAAAGAGTGGTAAGAGCCTAAGCTTGGGGATGCTTATGGCACCCCAAGATATTCAAGAATAGCCAAAAGCTTAAGCTTGGGGATGCCCCGGGAAGGCATCTCCTCTTTCGTCTTCGTTCATTGGTAACTTTACTTGGAGCTATATTTTTATTCGCTACAGGATATGTGTTTTGCTTGGAGCGTCGTGTATATTGGTCTTTGCTTGTTAGTTTACCACAATCATCCTTGCTGTAACACTCCTTTTTGGAGAAGCCTATTTGATTAGAATTTGCTAGAATACTCTATGTGCTTCACTTATATCTTTTGAGCTTGATAGTTTTTGCTCTAGTACTTCACTTATATCTTTTAGAGCATGGTGGTGGATTAATTTTATAGAAATTGCTAGTCTCTCATGCTTCACTTATATTATTTTGATAGTCTCTTAGAACAACATGGTATTTTCTATGGTTTTAATTTGGTTCTAGAATGATGAGCATCCAAGTTGGGTATAATAAAAACTATCATAGAAAGTGAATTGGATGCTATGATCAATTTGATGCTTGATAATTGTTTTGAGATATGGAGGTAGTAATATTAAAGTCATGCTAGTTGGGTGATTATGGATTTAAAGAATGCTTGTGTTGAAGTTTGTGATTCCCGTAGCATGCACGTATGGTGAACCGCTTTGTGATGAAGTTGGAGCACAATTTTATTTATTGATTGTCTTCCTTATGAGTGGCAGTCGGGGACGAGCGATGGTCCTACCAATCTATCCCCCTAGGAGCATGCGTGTAGTGCTTTGGTTTTTGATGACTTCTAAATTTTTACAACAAATATATGAGTTCTTTTGATTAATGTTGAGTCCATGGATTATACGCACTCCTTTCACCCCTCCATTATTGCTAGCCTCTCTTGTATTGTGCAACTTTCGCCGGTACCATACACCCACCATACTCCTTTCTCAAAACAGCCATCATACCTACCTATTATGGCATTTCCATAGCCATTCCGAGATATATTGCCATGCAACTTTTCACCATTCCATTCATATGACACACATTACTTTTGTCATATTGCTTTTTGCATGAACATGTAGTTGACATTGTATTTGTGGCAAAGCCACCGTTCATAATTCTTTCACACATGTCACTCTTGATTCATTGCATATCCCGGTATACCGCCAGAGGCATTCATATAGAGTCATATTTTGTTCTAAGTATCGAGTTGTAATTGTTGAGTTGTAAAAAAAATAAAAGTGTGATGATCATCATTATTAGAGCATTGTCCCAGTGAGGAAAGGGTGATGGAGACTATGATTCCCCCATAAGTCGGGATGAGACTCCGGACGAAATAAAAAATAAACTAAAAAAAGAGGCCATAAAAAAAGGAGAAAAGGCCCAAATAAAAAAATGTGAGAAAAAGAGAGAAGGGACAATGCTACTATCCTTTTACCACACTTGTGCTTCAAAGTGGCACCATGATCTTCATGATAGAGAGTCTCATATGTTGTCACTTTCATATACTAGTGGGAATTTTTCATTATAGAACTTGGCTTGTATATTCCAATGATGGGCTTCCTCAAAATACCCTAGGTCTTCGTGAGCAAGCAAGTTGGATGCACCCCACTAGTTTTCTTTTGTTGAGCTTTCATATATTTATAGCTCTAGTGCATCCGTTGCATGGCAATCCCTACTCACTCACATTGATATCTATTAATGGGCATCTCCATAGCCCGTTGATACGCCTAGTTGATGTGAGACTATCTTCTCCTTTTTTGTCTTCTCCACAACCACCGTTCTATTCCACATATAGTGCTATGTCCATGGCTCACGCTCATGTATTGCGTGAAAGTTGAAAAAGTTTGAGATTATTAAAGTATGAAACAATTGCTTGGCTCGTCATCGGGGTTGTGCATGATTAAATACTTTGTGTGATGAAAATCGGCCCTATGGGTTGACGTGGAGGAATTCCTCCTCTTCCCCCTTGTACAAAGCGGACAAGATCTTCGTTAGAGTGGCAGCCGAATCCGGCCCCTTGCGGCCACACCGGGTGGCGTCATCCTCCCCGTTGAAATCCCACATGGGGTGGCCTCTGTACTGAAGCGGCTGCACCCCCCGCATAATGCATGTGGCCATGACCTCAATCATGGTCAGTCCGGAATGAGCTAAGAACCTTATCCGGCTCATCAGGTAAAGGACGTCCCTGTCATTTTCCTTCTGAGGGCTCCGTGGACGCCAGCTCAGGCGCTTCTTCAAGGGAGCATTATCAAACTCAGGGAGGCCGATCCGTACAGGGTCCGGCAGGGGGACGTCTTCTATGTAAAACCATTCTGAAGGCCAGTCTTCGAACGCCTTCTTTGGGGTCCCGGATAGATATCCGGTCTCGGCGATGTGCCATAGTTCGGCTTCGCCCACTTGATATATCAACCCCCTCTGAGAACGGGGCACGAGGCAGAACAACTTCTTCCACAGCGTGAAATGGGCCTCGATGCCCAAAAACATCTCGCAAAGGGCTACGAAGCCCGCAATATGCAATATGGAGGCAGGCGTAAGGTTGTGTAACTGGAGGCCATAGATTTCCAGAAGCCCCCGGAGAAATGGATGAATTGGGAATCCAAGCCCTCTTATTAAGTAAGGGACAATGCATACCCGCTCTCCTTTGGAGGGATTGGGGACGCTCTCCGCTTGCTCTCTGCCATTATAGGTGGCAATCCCGGCTTGAACTGGGACCATGTAAGCTGGGGGAAGAAGCCCCTTGGTTTGGAGCGCTACTAGCTCGCTGTGCGGGACGGAACACCTCTCCCAATCTCCAGGCTGAAGGCTGGGGGTGCGAGAGGAGGAGCTGCGTTGACCAGCCATGATGGAATGGATCTCTGTCAAATGCACTCCGATGAATGCTCGCGGAGGGGAGATGGTGTGATTCGGATCTAAAATCCCCGCCTCTTTATAGGCGGCCCCTTGGCGCAGCTAGGGGGGTAAATGAAAAAACATCCTATCTTTTCGCATTCTTTTGACACATGGAAGATGGCCATTATTGGGCGCAGAAGCCAAGGAGCACAGCATTCATCAGAAGCCGAACACTGTTCAACAGGTATATGGGATTTGGAGAAGAAACCGCCTTGCAATGCCGAAGACAAATCTGCGCGTCGGACTCATCGTCATTGAAGCCTGGTTCGGGGGCTACTGAGGGAGTCCTGGATTAGGGGGTGTCCGGATAGCCGGACTATGACCTTTGGCCAGACTCCCGGACTATGAAGATACAAGATTGAAGCTTTGTCCCGTGTTCGGATGAGACATTCCTTGGCGTGGAAGGCAAGCTTGGCAATAAGGATATGTAGATCTCCACCCATTGTAACCGACTCTGTGTAACCCTAGCCCTCTCCGCTGTCTATATAAACCAGAGGGTTTTAGTCCGTAGGACGAACAACAATCATACCATAGGCTAGCTTCTAGGGTTTAGCCTCTCTGATCTCGTGGTAGATCAACTCTTGTACTACTCATACCATCAATATTAATCAAGCAGGAGTAGGGTTTTACCTCCACCAAGAGGGCCCGAACCTGGGTAAAAACATCGTGTCCCTTGTCTCCTGTTACCATCCGCCTAGACGCATAGTTCAGGACCCCCTACCCGAGATTCGCCCGTTTTGACACCGATAAGGACCCTTTTCATCGAATCCGATCCGACTAAAGTGGGAGAGATAGACACCCGCTAGCCACCTTATGCAACTAGTGCATGTCAGTCGGTGGAACCTGTCTCACGCAAGCGTACGTGTAAGGTCGGTCTGGGCCGCTTCATCCCATGATGCCGCTGAATCAAGATAAGACTAGTCACAACAAGTAAATTGACAAAATCGACGCCCACAACAACTTCTGTTCTACTCGTGCATAGAAACTACGCATAGACCTAGCTCATGATGCCACTGTTGGGGATCGTTGCAGAAATTAAAAAAATTCTACGCATCACCAAGATCAATCTATGGAGAGACTAGCAACGAGAGAGAGGGGAGTGCATCTTCATACCCTTGAAGATCGCGAAACGGAAGCGTTGTAAGAACGCGGTTGGAGGAGTCGTACACATAGTGATTCAGATCGTGGTCGATTCCGATCTTAGCGCCGAACAACGGTGCCTCCGCGTTCAACACACGTGCAGCCCGATGACGTCTCCCGCGCCTTGATCCAGCAAGGAGGAGGGAGAGGTTGGGGAAGACAACTCCAGCAGCAGCACGACGGCGTGGTGGTGGTGGAGCAGCGGTTCTCCGGCAGGGCTTCGCCAAGCTCAAACGGAGGAGGAGAGGTGTTGGAGGGGGGAGGGCTGCGCCTGCGATGTGGTGCTGCTGCCCTCCCTCCTCCCCTCTATTTATAGGGTGAAGGGGGAAGGGGGCCGACCCCTCTAGATGAGATCTAGAGGGGGGGCAGCCAAGGGGAGGGGGCTTGCTCCCCAAGCCAAGGAGGGCGCCCCCCTTAGGGTCCCCCCAACCCTAGGCACATGGGCCCTAGGAGGGATGGCGCCCAACCCACTTAGGGGCTGGTTCCCTTCCACATACAGCCCATAGGGCCCTCCGGGGCAGGCGTACCCTCCCGATGGACCCCCGGAACCCCTTCGGTGGTCCCGATACAATACCGGCAAACCCCCGAATACTTTCGGTGACCGTATGATGACTTCCCATATATAAATCTTCACCTCCGGACCATTTCGGAACTCCTCGTGGCATCCGGGATCTCATCTGAGACTCCGAACAACATTCGGTAACCACATACAAACTTTCCCTATAACCCTAGCGTCATTGAACCTTAAGTGTGTAGACCCTACGGGTTCGGGAATCATGCACACATGACCGAGACATCTCTCCGGCCAATAACCAACATCGGGATTTGGATACCCATGTTGGCTCCCACATGTTCCACGATGATCTCATCGGATGAACCATGATGTCAAGGATTCAAGCAATCCCGTATACAATTCCCTTTGTCAATCGGTATGTTACTTGCCCGAGATTCGATCGTCGGTATCCCAATACCTCGTTCAATCTCGTTACCAGTAAGTCACTTTACTCGTTGTGTAATGCATGATCCCGTTACTAACTACTTAGTCACATCGAGCTCATTATGATGATGCATTACCGAGTGGGCCCAGAGATACCTCTCCGTCATACAGAGTGACAAATCGTAGTCTCGATTCGTGCCAACCCAACAAACACTTTCGGAGATACCTGTAGTGCACCTTTATAGTCACCCAGTTACGTTGTGACGTTTGGTACACCCAAAGCACTCCTACTGTATCCGGGAGTTACACAATCTCATGGTCTAAGGAAATAATACTTGACATTAGAAAAGCTTTAGCAAACGAACTACATGATCTTGTGCTATGCTTAGGATTGGGTCTTGTCCATCACATCATCCTCCTAATGATGTGATCCCGTTATTGATGACATCCAATGTCCATAGTCAGGAAACCATGACCATCTGTTGATCAACGAGCTAGTCAACTAGAGGCTCACTAGGGACATGTTTGTGGTCTATGTATTCACACATTATTACGGTTTCCAGTTAATACAATTATAGCATGAACAATAGACAATTATCATGAACAAGGAAATACAATAATAACCATTTTATTATTGCCTCTAGGGCATATTTCCAACAGAAAGAGGCAGCAAGTTCGCTCATCTCTTCGTCCACCGTGCAGCGAGATCCATCCTCCCGCCGAAGCGCCCTAATGGTATTTTTCCTCTTTCTATGTGTAGCTCTGTTATGGAAATATTTGGTGTTTTGATCACCGGCTTTAAGCCAGTCCACACGGGAACGTTGATGGTAGAACAACTCCTCCCTTGCATAGATTTCTCTCAACTTTTCCTCAATGGCCCGGGTTTCCAGTGAACACCCCGACACCGCTGCCTGAGTTTTGGCTGCCACAAGCTGGGATTTGAGCTTACTGATTTGACGTCGAATAGATCCAAAGACCGCCCTAGCCCAACGCTGCATGGAGCTTGCTACCCGGCCTAGTCGCTGCATATATGCCTGCACCCCTTGCGCTCCCACATCCGATGAGGACCAAGCTTCAGCCACCATATCGTCGTAAGTCTCATGCCTGGTCCATGCCTCCTCAAAGCGGAAAGGTCTATCACCAGCTGGTCTGCTGGTAGGAGTTGTCTCCACGGCCCGAATCAGAACTGCTTGGTGATCGGACTCCTCAGTCATCACATGCTCAACCATCGTCTCAGGGAAGAGATCAATAAAACTCTCATTACAAGTTGCTCTATCTATCCTGACTTGAACATTTTCAGCTCCATCGCGTTTATTGTCCCACATATAAGGGTAACCCGAAAAACCAAGATCCACTAGGCCGCAATCGGCCAAGCAGTCTCTAAAATCTTCCATTTGCGCAAAACTCCTGTTATTTCCCCCAAGCTGGCCAGTCTGGAACATAGCCTCATTGAAGTCTCCTGCACAAATCCATGGGATATTGTCTTGAGCTCTCAAGTATCGGATTGCATCCCATGATTTCTTACGAAGTTCCGTTCTTGGCTCCCCATAGAATCCAGTGAATCTACAGGTTTTACCCTCTCAAGATATTGCTACATCAACAAAATATTGGCTCCATGGCCGCAAAGTAACCTGCACGCTCTCCCTCCACCACAAAGCCAGACCTCCACTCCTTCCTTGACAATCTACTGCCATGCCACATCTGAACCCTAGACTCCATTTCAATTTCTCCATCGCCCTTGTTGTCTTCTTTGTTTCACATAAAAAAACCACCGCTGGGTTGTAGGACCTTATCAGATCCCTCAGTTCGCCCACTGTCGAGTTCAACCCCAGTCCTCGACAGTTCCAGGCCAAAAGATTCATTGCGTCTGGCAGCCCTGATTGACAGGGTCCGCCGTTTGATCATCTCCGTCTTAGATGCGGTCAAACACTGAGGATGTTGTATGCCTCGTCTCGCGAATGAACTCATCCTCACTGCCCAACTTCTCTGCCTCTCCCTTCGTTATCCACACCTGTCTCGGCCTCTGCTTTCTGTTTTCATCCTCTCTCCATGCATATGGACCCGAGCGGTGATCCTCTTTTGAATCCCTCATGTCCTTCCTCACGTAGTAGCCCCTACGCCTTTGCCGGTTTCCATGCATGTCGCCCCCCCCCAAGTGGGTCGACCCGACCCAAATGTGCATGGTACCCGTTAGTGCTTCCCTGCTCATAATTTAGGCTCGGGGCATTTCTTTTATCCTGGTACCTTCCTCCCCACTCCGTTTCCCTACGCCCTCCCTTCTGACTTCCTGCCTGCTGCTCCATTAATTTGGTTCTAAGTTCATTTTCTCGTCGAGCTTCAAGACTCTCCCTGAGATCACGGCCCTGAGGCGTATCAGTTTTGTCTCTTGCTTTGTTTGGGCTACAAACCTCTCCCCCGTTGTGTACTCTGTGTTCCCCCGTGCGCCCATCTGAGGTACGAGAAAAGTCAGGTTGCAAGTTCCTTTTAGTGGGTAAGTCTCGAACTCTAGGGTGCTCGCTATTGTTCCTAGCAGCCTCACCAGTGTGAGAGCCACCAAAACTATTGTTGCTGCTGGTCGCACCTCGCACCGATCCATCCTTGCCAGAATTATTTCTTCCCGGAGACGCCCTTAGCCCCCCCCCATTGCAGCGTCGAGTCAACCGGAGGCTCGCACTCTCCCCCCCAACATGAACCAGCCTCCCACAATCAAAACAGAAGTGCGGGATCTTCTCATAAAAGAAATCAAACCATGTCTTCTCCTTATCGTCCTTCTTCTTCTTTAAAAAGATGCCTCTGACTAGCGGCTCAAAAACCGAGATCTTTGTTCTAATTATGAAATTATGTCCTCTAGTCAATCCTTCTTTGTCCACATCAACCCTGACTGTCTCTCCCAACCAAACCCCCAAGGCTCTACCAAAAGTTTCAGTCCTTTTATCAGGCGGCAAGTCCAAAATCCTCACCCAAATATCAATTTTATCAAAGATCATCTCTGACGGCCTCTTGTCGCCTTCATATTTTTTCATCACCAGCACGCTGAAGTCAAATTGCCACGAGCCATTGTGGATGACATGTCGGTAATCCCCCCCCCCCCGACCCAAAGTGAACTTAAAAAATATTAGGTCCAATCTCAGCGAACTTTGCTTCCCGGTGCAGTCCCCAAGATCTTGGCATGGTTTTCTCAACTACAGACATCTTCATTGGTCGGGGAGAACAAACCTTGCCCACAGCAGACCATCGGTAATCTTTACGGACCTGTGGATTTGGATCTTCAAAAACAAAGCCTTCCTCTTCCTTGTCCATGAGTACCATGCCTCCTAACCTCGCCGAAAGGCTTGCAGCTGGATCCGGCGTCTTGCTCTCCGCAGGGGACTTGCCAGTCTCCCTACTAGCAGATCTGCCATCCTTCCTCGCCGGTGGCTTAGCCGCCGCCGCCGCAGATGGGGTCGAATTAGATCGGTTTGCCGTAGCCGCCCCCTTTCCTCCTACCTCTCCTGCCATGAGAACCTCTCCGGTGCGAGGAGACGCAAGCACACCGGCCTTGGACCAGGGAGACGTCGTCGCCGCCCCGACCCTTGCCGTATTCCAACCACCCAAGTGCGTCAAAACCCTAACCCTAGCGCAGGAACGCAATCGCCTAGACGATCGCCTCCTGTCGCCTTAGCGCTTCACGACTTGGTGGACCCCTTTTTCACGTGGACTCTCCTCCAATCGGCATGTAATCAGCACATTTGTGACCTTTTTAGTAGCACCGTTAAGTGCTCTGTTAAATTCAATTCAAAATTAATAGTCAACGGCATTTCTCTCGTGCTATTTTTTCCAGAGGAGTCGTCTCGTTCGTTACAAGTAGAATACACTAGCGAATGATCAAGACGTTTGGGGTACTGCTATTTTTTTTCCTAGGGTAGGAGCAGTGCTAGAATGATACTAGTATGATACGATATACATGCGCGGATCGAGCTGCCGGTTACTGTAACAAACGCTGGGATCTGTACGTGCGTCGTGCGGAATATATCAGCGTTTGTCGATGCACGTGCTCCTGTGCTCACGGTCAACGCCAAAGACAGCACAAGAATAGGCATCGAGACGGAAAGGAAGTAGTACTACATTACAGTATACTATACTGAAATAAAAACCCTTCTTCCATGCAACACATTTCGTACTTCGGTGATATATGGAGTACATCGATAGGCTCCTGGGATGAGGGTGCGACATCGAAAGTACCTTTCTACACGCAGGAGCAATCTAGTTGACACAAGAGTAATCTAGCATCGTTTCATTAGTTGACACGAGAGTAATCTAGCATCAGTTTTCTGGCTTCAGCATAAAGATAACTGAACCAACATTCACTTCAGTCCCCCTCTTCTGATTTTTTTTTGAAACTATGACATTTTTTATAGCAAATTCGAAAACTACATGACCTAATGTGTTATTTGCAAAACTATGACCCCGTCGGCCTCTTTTAGGCCGAAGACCAACTTTTCGGTCAGCACTAGGCCGAAGTAGACTCTTCGGTCTCCTACTAGCCGAAGACAGGCGCAGCTGGGCCGGAGAGCTGTTTTCGGCTTTGCTCTGGCCGAAGACCACTCTTCGGTCATCTTTTGGCCGAAGAGCGCCTGGCCGGTGATCGATGCATGCGTAGCGTACATATGATGCTAGACTAATGCATCGAAGGGCTGATCGGTATTGCATGCGGTTCGTACGTGGCCAATGCATGCATCAGGACCGAGATAGTAATGCATGCACCAGAACTTGGTGCATACGTACTAGCACACACGCAAGCCGCCAACATGCGCACATGTATTGGCCGAGAAGTACTGGCATACGAGTACAATATACGTATCTGATATAGTCCAGCCGGCACACGTGTATGTATACGAATACGTGCACACAAGCAGCCAGCCGGCGAGCTGTCCACGTACTAAACACATGCATCGGCATCAAATCTCGGTGCGGCTAACGTGTGTGCACACGTTTAGGTCGTCCGTGCCGTACGCCGGACTACCGTGCAGTATGCTTATGAGCTCTTCGGCCAAAAGATGACCGAAGAGTGGTCTTCGGCCTGAGCAAAGCTGAAAACAGCTCTTCGGCCCAGCTGCGCCCATCTTCGGCCATTAGGAGACCGAAAAGCCTATTTCGGTCTAGTGCTGGCTGAAAAGTTGGTCTTCGGCCTAAAAGAGGCCGACAGAGTCATAGTTTTACAAATAACACTTTAGATCATATAGTTTCCGAATTTGCTATAAAAAAGATCATAGTTTTAAAAAAAATCCCTCTGACGAAATGGTGTTATTGAGCACTTATTCAGGGGTCAATTATGCGTAATTATCTGAAGGTAAACACGCAATAAAGCCCACCGGGAGAAGCCTTGCCACCTGCAACGTTCGTGCCAGAATAAAAAGCACGATCATCATAGCGTGGCTTATCGAGAAAGGAATTGGTCTCATGTGATTAGCCTCTCCGAGGTCGCATGTGAGAGCGTACGGTGCCCACTTACTATATACGGGACCCCGCATTAGGCCAGCGTGTCCGCGTCCGTGTCACCTTTGCCGATACTGAACTCGAACGGTCGACGTCGCGGTCTGCAGACAGCCGTGGCAGCACTGGCCGGCAACTCAAATAAACGTGCGCGTTTTGTCACAAGAATCACGGGCACATTACATATGTGCGATTTTTCTTCGGTGTGTGTGTAGTGGAAGCGATATCTACGAGCATCCCACTAACGTGCCTGCTTCTCCCGTCGTACACGGCGTCATCGTCTCGCTTTAACTAGTGTGCAAACCATATGCATTTCGGCTCTCCCCTTTTATGGGCCGCACTGGCGAGGGAAGGAGGAGGAGGAGTCAACGCACCATCTCCGCTCGAGATGCTTGGGAGGCCAACAGCTGGCGTCGATCGTTTAATCATACCAACAGCCGAGTACTACGTATGCTAGTAGTATTTTTTTTAGTACTTAGGATTTGTACAAGTTCAAATTCGTCAGCTGCCTTCTAATTAGGGCTCCTTTGATTCAAAGTAATTCTATAGGATTTTTAAAGGATTGAAATCCTTTGGAATTTTTCTTACGTTTGTCCTTTGATTGATAGGATTAAATCTCACAGGAATTTTTCCAATGGAATGTTTTGTATTACATTTCATAGGAAATTTAACATCCACTCCAACCTCTTTTTATAATTCTTTTTGTATTTTCCGTGAAGTCAAACACTTCTTGCTAATCATATATAGGATTCAAGTGGACATGACACTTCAATCCTATACTTTTCCTATTCATATGTTTTTAAAATCCTATAAATCAAAGAGGCCCTTAGACGGCGCAACAATACCCATCAACGATATAAAACGAGTCAAAGTCTGAGCTGATGAACTCATTTAGTTATCAGTGATCACGACCTCGATCGGTTTGCCGGTCTGCGTGTGAGCTTACTTGAACGCTAGTAGTACCATCATCACTCGAGTGTTGGTGGGTTCTCAGGAAGTACCACGAACTTTAGAGCATCTCCACTAGGGCTCCAGGAAGCCCCTCGGGAGCATTTTTTCTGCACCGGCGGTCAAAAATGGTCCCAGCCGCACCCCCACGGACTCATTTTGCGCTGGTAGTAGCGAAAACTACGGCTGACGCTGGCAAGCGAAACACGGAAAACTGAGCGTCAGCTGGGGGCGCCGGCGCTATTTTTAGCTGTTGCAAGGCCCACTGCCATCTTCTCTCCTTCCTTCTCCTGCATAGGCCCACCACATGCAACATGCAAGAAAAAACAAACTCTCTTCTCTCTCCCTCACTCGCCCCGAGGAAGAGCTCGTTCGCGCCCCCAACGGGACTTAGGCAGTCGGCCGCGACGGGCAGCTGGCTACGGCGGGAGCCGGCCGGCGTGAAGCAGGCGGAGGCGAGGCGGCCCGGCGAGGCGCGAAGCAGGCGGAGGTGAGGCGTAGAACCCGGCCGCGTGTAGAGGCGGAGCCGGCCCGAGGCGGCGCGGCCGGCTAGCGGCGAGCCGACCGCGGGGCGAATGGGAGCCGGCCGGGCCCGCCGCGGCAACGGGCGCAGGGAGCCATCGGGGCGCGGTCCAGCGGCGGGGCACTGGGCTGGAACTGGCGGAGCCGCGCGAAGGAGGCGCGACGACGCAGGCGGGCGGAGGGCCGGGCGCGGCCAGGCCAGGGACGGCCGGGAGCGCCGCGGAGCCGTGTGTAGGAGGTCGGACGCGCCCGAGGCGGGGCGGAGCAGCGCGCGAGCAGGGACGACAAGATCGGTGCGGCATCGGCGCGGTTGAGCGGGGCGGAGCCGCGCTCGAGGCGGACGCACGGGCAGAGCAGACACGAAGCTCGCCCGCGCCCGCGCCCGCCTGTGTGTGGCGGAGCTCGCCCGCGCCCGTGGCCGGGGCGGAGTTCGCGCCCGCCTCTGCGTGGCCGGGGCGGCGTCGAACGCGACGGGTCTGCAAGCAGCCGAAGGTGATTCCGGCGATCGTGGCAGAGGGCAAGTGCCCGCCCGGCGGTGCGGACGCGGTCGTGCTCTACACCACCACCCTCCGCGGCATCCGCAAGACGTTCGAGGAGTGCAACGCGGTGTGCGCCGCAATCAAGGCCCACGACGTGAAGGTCATCGAGCGGGACGTGTCCATGGACTCGGGCTACCTGGAGGAGCTGCGGCTGCTACTGGGCGGGCGGGAGCTGCGCGTGCTCTTTGGTGGCGTCCTGCTGCTAGGTAGAGAGAAGGAGGAGCAGGGTCATGCCGCCTCCACCTCCATGGCCGAGCGGGGGAGAGACAGATGTGTGTGTGGTGGGGGGGGGCAACGAGTGGAAACTTTTTGACACCCAGGCAAAAGTTATCATCGGTAGCCTTCCAGGCGGCGAAAAAATGCCTCGTGGGGGCTCAACGGCTGGAGATGCCCCCCCTGGGGGCGCACCGGCGCTAAACCGCGCACTGGGGGCGTGATGCCCCCAGTCGCGGCGCCCACGGTTAGTCAAAAAAGTCAAATACGGCGCAAAAACGACTCAAATTTAACGCAAACATCGGCGAGCTCGTTCAAACTTAAATATATTTTACAACAAAAAGAAAAAAAACTACCGCGGGCTACCCCCGCCGTCTCCCTCGCCGCCTGCCTCGCCGCCCGCCCACGCGGTTCTACATGCCGAGGAGGCTGTAGAACCGCGTGTAGTCACCGCCGTCGTCGTCGTCGTCGTCGTCGTCGTCACCGCCCCCGCCTACGCCTCCGTCGTCCCTGCTGCATCCCTCCCCCGCTTGGCGCGGCGGGTTGGACGGTCCCGGGGCGTCGTCGTCGTCGTCGCTGTCGAGGACCACGACGTCGTGCTCGTCCTCGCGCCCACGCTTGCGGGCGGCGATCTCCTCCAGGGCCCGGCGCTGCTGGACCATCTCGTCGCGGAGGTAGTCGTCCCGCGCGCACCGCATGGCGTCCTCGTCGGAGAAGCCGCGCCGGGCTATCTCCTCGTACTCCGTGGGAAGACCGGGCTCCGGCTTGGGCTCGACAAGGACGAAGCGGCCGGTGGGTGGAGAGGCGTTGGCGTCGATGCGGACGCCGGAGCTGCGGGTGCGCGCGCTGACCGGCGTGCCCTGGGGCTCCGGCTTGACGGGGCGGAGGCAGGGCGAGCCGCCGGACGAGAAGGAGGACCCCCCGGTCTCCATGCGCCTCGGGGTCCAGGAGCTTCCCCGGCGGCCTGAGAAGGAAGGGGGAGCGGGGTACTCGAGGCGCGGCGTGTTGCCGCCCTCGATGTACTCGAGGACGGCCTCCAACGTGCGCCCGGGCACGCCCCACCACCGACGCCGGCCGGCGGCGTTGAGCCTGCCGGAGGGCACGACGCCGTTGGTGGCCTCGAGCCGCTGGGCGTGACGAAGGCGGAAGTAAGGGTCCCAGAGCGGGCTGTCGGGGACGTACCGTGGCCCCTCCCTCGCCGCACGCGGCAGGTTCGAGCGGATGCGTGCGATCTCCGCACGCCGCGCCGCGCCGGTGGGTACCGGGGGCACCGGCACGCCGCCCGCGCTGATCCTCCACGCCCCGGGCACCCGCATGTCCGGCGGGACCGGGTACTCGGCCTCATAAAGGAGGCGAGCCTCGTCTTCATGAAGATGGCGGCGGACGAAGCCGTTCGCCGCCGCGCCGTCGCTTGGAAAGCGCTCGGCCATGGGTGTGAACTGGAGACGGCGAAAGAGAGGAGAGGAGAGGGAGGAACGACGAGGGCGGGAGAGTGTGAGTCGCCGGGGCGCGTCATATATAGGCCGAGGCGCGCGTGCCACCGTGTGTACGCGTGGCGGGCGAGGGAGGGCGAGGGACGCGCGTCGTCCGGTCTTCACTGCGCCGCCCCGTGAGGCATCAATAATGCAGGCTGACCGGCGCGGCAGCGCGTGGCAGCTTTGGCATTGATTTGCCGCGGGAAACGAGGCGATGAGGACGACGAAGGGCCGAGAAGAGAGCCGTGTCGTTGACGCGGCGGGCCCGCGGCTTTTTCGCGCCAACCCCCGGGCGTCCCCCAACGCGCCGGGTTCGGGCTGGGTCCGCCGGCGCTGTTTTCGGCCCAAGCCGGCGAAAATCCAGCTCCTGGGAACGCGACTGGACCGTTTTTCGACGCCGGCACGAAAAAAACGTCTGAAGAGGCCTTCCTGGAAGCGCCGCTGGAGATGGCCTTACTCATCCTGCATCGCATCGCATCGCATCTACCGAGGTTTTTACGAGTCACCTCAGCTCCCTTGCCCAGTTGCCCTGGTGCATGTGGCCGGCGGCCACTCGTTCTCGACCGACCATCTGACGACTCCTGTCTTCTCACCCACGCCTCCTACAGCTACAGTTGTACGAGTACGTCCACACTATGCGTGATTGGTCGCCATGAATATTTCCATGCCCATACTGCATGGCTGCGAGCCACCCCGAGCCATGCCCATGCGCGTACTGTAACAGCAAATACTAACTTGAGTTGATATTCATGGAGCTATGGACTAATCACACAAATGAATTGGACACCTGAATAAAGTTCAATTCCGACGAAACAAAACACCTTGAATTCGTGCCTGAATTGCAGTGTGTGCAGCAGCACTGTCAACGTCTCCTAACCTAACCCAACTTCACTCACAAAGAGTATTCTTTCTTGAGACAACAAAAAGTATATTAAGCCAGTACAGGTGAAAGCATGAACATCTCCTTCTAGCTTGGCTGTTTTGTTCGTTCACCGGAGAAAGCAGCGCAGCATATATGTACTAGTACATCCGTATAAGACATGGGCGGACCTACCGAGCGGCTGGAACTGGATGCTGCGAGCGTGCGTGCCCATCTGTGGCCAGCGGCGGCGCTTCCACTTCGAGGCCGGGAAGAACTGGTCAGAAGAAGCAGCGATGGCGATCGGGAAGTCGTTCCACGCGGTGGAGACCGGGCAGGGCAGTTTCGTTCAGTCCTAGAACGCCAGCTGCGGAGGGTGAAAACGGAAAAGACCAGCGGCGAGTGCGACCCACATTAGCTCGATTTTACTTATTTATATATCCAAACATTGGACTGGTTTCAGATTCTTCGTCGTAGCCTAGTAGATCAGGACTGGAGTCGCCAGCTAGCTTGCTTGCGCAGGAACTAGAGGAGACTCCAGAGGCCCAGCGGCAAATACAGAGCCGTGTTTTTACGTGTTTTTCTTTGAGATTTCAGTACGAGTTGGGTTACGGTATCGAATAATTCTTCTACCCTGAACACAACCTATCTGCAGTGACTGAATCAGGGGGGAAAATCCAACCTGCATGGAGGGAGAAACATGTGTGCTCTCCAAAGTCCCTACTGGAATTTAAAATGAGAATTGGTGCGCTGGCGCTGCCAAATGGGCCCCTGGTGTCAGCGAGAGAAAGGCAGAGAAGAACCATCCGCCGGCGACCAACACTGTTGCCTGCTGGCTTGCGTTGCGTGCGTGGGAATGTGCGCAGTAACTTCACAGTCAGCAGCGGCCAGCAGAACGAGAGAGAAAGAGAGAGGAGGGGCAGCTCCAGAAGCAAGCTCCTATTCTTTTCATCCGAAGAAAAGAAAAAAGAATTTCCTCTCCGAGGCTCAGGCGCTTTCCATCCATCGTGCTTCTCCTCGTCACACCGAACCCGGAGCGGGTCACTGACACGCTGCCCCCGCCCGGAGCTCAAACTCCCATTCCGCTCCCCCCCCCCCTTCCTGGCTTGCGTCCTACGCCTGGCGCCTCTTCCAGTTCCACCCCGGTGCGCTCCGGTCCCTGACGGGCGGGCCCACCGGGGGCGCGCCCGTCATTTCCGCGGTGGCCACTGTGCGCGGACGGAAGAAAGGCTCGGCTTCGGCTCCCATCCTGTCCTTGGTCGGACGGCGGCCACCTCACCCCGCTCACCGCGGTTAGTCAATGACGAGTGGGTCCTGCTGACCGTGGGGCCCGTCGGTCGGTGGGAGGGCAAGTTATGTGCTGCGATGTGGCGGTGCGGGGCGGGGGCAGGCGAGGTGTGTGTGTGTCGTGTGTGCGGGGCGGGGGTGGGGATTATTTTAGTCCGCGGTTTTATTCCGGCATTTAAAAGGCCCGGCCACCACGCCGTGGCCTTGGTTCGTCTCCACGCCCCCCATATTTCCCATTCCTTTCCCTGCCCTGCTCCCACCCACATCTCCACCTCCACCCTCCTCCTCCTCCCTCTCCATCCACTCCACCGGCGCATCGGGGGTGTCTCCGTCTCCGTCCGGCCGTCGTGGTTTTCTTTCTTCCCGGGCTAGGACGCACGCACGCGCGACATGGCCGCCGCAGCTGCCGCCGACGACGCGGTCGCCGCCGACATCATCTGCTCGCTGCGCGGGGCCGACCTGGCCGGGTGGACGCCGCCGTGGAGCAAGCGCGCGAGGCCGATGGAGGGTGAGCTGTCCTGGCCGGCCGTGGCGCGCGGGAAGCGCTCGCGCCGCCGCTCTCCGGCGTCGTCGTCGGCGACGGCGGCGGGGAAGGCGAGGTGCGCCCGGTCCAGCCCGGCGTCGCCGCTGGACTACAGCGCCGGCTCCGCCTCCCTCCGTTCCGGCGCGTCCACCAGCGGCGGCGAGGACGGCGCCTTCTGCTCGCCGTGGCACCGCCGCGCGGCCACCGCGCCGGCGACTACGACGAAGGCGACGAAGGTGCGTGCGTTCATATCCATCCATCCATCCACGCCCACGTCTCCCACGTCCCTGCCGCCGCCCCCCGCTTTGCTTTGGGTTCTTCTCCCTCCCCCACCACCAGCGTCTCTCTCTCCTATCTCTGCGCTTTCCTTTCTTTGGTTTCTTTTTGCCCTTTTCGATTTTTTACCCTGCCGCATGACGAAACTGCCCCTACTACTGGTCAGCAGCTGCAGCAACCAGCAAAGATCCCTTCCCGTCTTCGTGATTTGAACACCGCCTTTTCCACCGTCTCCATCTCATCTCCTCCTCCTCATTTCACACCATTTCAATCCCCTCTCGCTTGGCCACGTTCTGCTCCGGGGATCCGCATTGGTTCGCGCCTATCACCTCGGTTCTTCCTCCTCCCGAATTCCTACTACTTCAGTTGCAAAACCATTGCCAGTTCCAGGACAAAAAAAAGCCATAAAAGAAGAAACCGAAATTCAGCATCTTTTTCCCATAAGTGCGTGCGGATTTGCTTATGCTGGAGTGATGCACGCAGCAGTTGACTCCTAGTACGGGCGAAGGGGGGGCAGTTCGGGGAACTCGCGGTGCAGCCGGTGGGTGCGGCCGGGGCTTCAATTCGGCATTTCTCCACGCGACCATGCCCTTCCGTATCCCCGAGCTACCCCTCGGCTCCCTACAGCGTGGGGGCATTAAAGCGAGGGGCCTCGTGGGGGGCAGCGTGGTCATTTTCCCATGTCCTTTATCCCCCGGTGCAATTGCTCGTGTGGTGGGAGCCTGCAGGGTGTGGTCCCCACCCGCCACCCCCCTTCTCTGGTGTTGAGTGTACGCAGAGTCAAAAGCGCCGAGTTAAAACCCGGGATCCAAGTGGGTGGCAGGATCGATGGCGTGCATAGCATAGGCCACGCCGCTGCTACCCCCGTGGCCGGCCGGCGCCGCCGTGCTTGTGATCGACGGGGCGTCCCGTCGGGTAGTTTTCTCCTGTTTGCCTTTTGCGGGGAGCGAGGGCCCGCCGTGGCAGTGGGCTTCCTGGATGGATGCCGATTCCCGAATAGGGACGGCGACTTCTGTTATGGCGTTTGCGTCGTGTGGTGGCTGGTTGCGCCGGCCGATGGCGTTCCCTGCCTGACCAGAAATGGGCCATGTAGATGTGGTAACGTCGGTCGATACGGTCGAAGAAGAAGTGGCCGTATTTAAAAAATATATTTTTTGTGATGGTTCGTCACTCATTCGCGTGCCTCATCATGCTGTTGCGTCGGTTCAAAAAAAAAAAAATCTGCTGTTGCCTGATTGGCGAGCGGGGGTAATTTTTTTTTTGGAACGGGAGCAATATCTTAAACATTTTTTTGTCAGAAAGGAAGTGTCTTCGAACTATTCATTTCAATCGAAAAAATAGCAATATCTTTACTCCTAAGCATGCTTTGTGTTGTGTTGTGTGTGTGTGTGTCTCCCCTGTGATGCGTGAATCGGTCTCGTGTCCGTCCGTGATGTGTTGGGTCGAGGCAGCTGTGGCCTGTCGTTCCATCCTCCAAGTTGGAGTGTGATTCGCTGCTCATTGATTGGTTTGGTTTGGTTGCTTACAACTGCTCACTACCCCTCTCTGCAGGTGGGCTCCATCCGACGGCCGCAGTTGACCTTCCAGGCCCCGCCTCCACGGCCCGCAGGTCAGAGGCAACGGAAGAAAATGGTGAGCTCCTTCATCAAATACGTAACAATTACCGTACCGGATTACGTGGTAAATTATTTCATGGTGTACATGCATATCATGCGTGGTGTCCTGCACTCGCAGTGGAAAAGTATTACGACTGTGTACGTACGTAGGTACGCGCCTTGTTTTACCGGTCTCGCTCGGCAAAAAGAGAGAGGGGCTGGCCTTGACCCGGCGGCGAGTGCCACGCCACTAGTCGTCACAAGGAAAAAGGCCGTCGTAGTGGTGGTTGAACTACATCTGTGTACGTACTACTAGTTTAGATTTTAGAATAAAGCAGCAGAGCAGCAGCACATCTCGGCCTGCCGCCCGAAAGGGTGTGATGAGGGCCGAATAAGAAAGGGGGAATCTTAGGGCCAAAGCCACAAAAGCTGTACGTACTAGCCAAAAAGACCTGCTTCATCACCAAGATAGCCCCGTGACCAAAAAGCACAGGAATATAGCGCCAGAAATACATCATTTTGGGTCTGTTTCAGTGGCTTAATTTGTAGCAGCACTGATGATTGGTTACTGCCGTGATTTGCAGAGGCTGCCGGAGGTCCAGCAGCTGGTGCGGTCGCTCGCCGTGGAGAACGAGAGCCTACACGAGGTGATGATAAGATTTACTGATCTTTCTAAAAATTTACGCCTTTTGTCTGAGCTCGCTACAGCCGGATTACTAAACAGAGCGTTGGAATTTGTTTTTGGATTTTGAGCAGGAGATGCGGGAACTGCAGAGGGCTTGCTCCGCGCTGTCGAAAGAAAATGACAAGCTTGAGGTGAACTTTCTTATCTGTTTGCGCTCTTCTTTTTCTGTCCCAGATAGGGTGCGTGGGCCGCCAACGAACGGGTATCTTTCCGGCGGAACGGCTTATGAAAAATGCATCCTGTTTTGTTCTAGCTCTAGCTTAAAGCATAAGTCTGGAGTTTTATATTGTTATGGCATGGGAGCTTTGTATGCCTCCCAAGTTAGTGGTCCATATGGTTCCCGTTGATCGTTTTGTAAGCGCTTTAGTTTGTAGGCTATCCCCGCCTAAAGATGCTGTAGGGTGTACAGGGTGTTGGTTTGGTGGCTAGTGTCTTTTTTTCATTTCATTGGCCATTTGTTTCTGTCTTTTGTTGAATCTTTTTCACGGCTCGATCATATGGCTAATGGGAATTTTACATTGTTATTTGGTGGAGATTTCTCTATTTTCTTTCTGAATAACTTTTTTTTGAAATTTTCTGAATAACTTTTGGTACTACTGTACTGTAGGCAATGACCTGTTCAGTTAATAACTTCATATCCAGCCAACAGTAACTCAATAGAGGCAACCACAGATCTTTGTTTAAATGCCATGATTACCTGGCTAGACAAGTGTCCGATTTCTGATTAAAATGGCGCTGTCATTTCCATTCACTCCAATGATTCTTTTTTTTGTACCAAACACGTCCTGGTCTTTTCACTGTCTCTTTCTTTCTTTGCCTACATTCATGACCAGGGAATGAGATCCAGTGCCTTGCTGTGAGCAAGGCACCGATGAACCATGACCAGTCCTTGCTAGTAGAAGTGGATGCCTTCTTTTGGCTATTAATGCGCATCCTAAGTGATAGATAATGCCTGATCAAATTGTTAGCGACTAACTTTACAGGACTTGACTGTAAGTCATCTCAAAGTCGGGGCTGATCTTGAGGGTTTAATTCCCCAAAACAGGGAGTCCCCAAAACCAAATCGGGATTTTTCTTATTTGGAATAAAAAAATTGTACCCTTGCAAACAAAAAATGCCTAGCTAAGTGATGACTGAACAGTCATAGCGAAATGTCCTTAAAATAATGTTTTTCAGCGGTCCCCTTTTGAGACAGTGGCCGCATTTGATAGCTGGATTCATAACGTTGGAAGGACTTGTGTGCGCTTAAGTCGCTGTAACTTATGCAAAACATAACCAACTATGTCGCACATGTAGAAGCCACAAATTCTAAAAACGGTAATCATTCAACAGTGGCATTGTTTTAGGGTGTTTGTGCATACAACACACTACCAACAAAAGGAACTACTTCTTTTACGTTTTTAAGATACCAGAGCCCACTTAACTCCATTTGATTCAGTTCAACTGTAGTTGCAACCAACTCTGCAACTTGGATTTAAGGGTATTTCGGCCATTTTAAATAGGAGTTGGTGCTGGTCCCTCTTTACAATAAGAGAAAACTGGTAAAAAGAAAATTGATAGTGGAAGAGAGACTCTCCAGGAGAAACCTTGATAGTAACTTGTTCTCTTGAATAAGTTACCCCTTTTCATGCGTATCGTCATAAGTTCTCTTAGTAAAAAAAAACTTTTTGGGCCTATTGATGTGTATTTCATGCTGATTAATTCCTAGACCTTGCGTGGTGATCTTGGGGGGTGTCCAGTGACCATCTTATTTTCTCATCTGTGGCATGTGTGGTAGGTGTGGTCTCCATCCCTATCCCTAGTACACGAGCCACGTTTGTTTGGTATGTTGTAGCTGGCTTGGCCTTTCCCTAGTACACGAGCAGACGCGGTATTTGTAATAGGAAAAGTAATGGCTACACATTATCAAAGCACTCAATGCATATACATCCAAGGAAGCTGTGGTTTATCCTTGTGCTGGTCTTGTAGATTTGAAATCATGGGACCAATGCTTTTCTAGTAAAAATTAGTCAATGGTAGTCAATGAATGGCCCCAATTTCCTTTGCTATTTTATTCTCACGTCGCTGTTTATGAATTCTTATGTACTATATATGCAACAGGTGTGAAAGATACATGTAAACATGCTTTCTCCCCTTCCATCCTAATAATTTTGTCTGTGCTGTGATATAGGCACATCTAACAAAAAAAAGAATCTTGGCATTGTGCAGATAAGAATAGAGCAATCCAACTCACGGAATGAAGCCACATTGAAGGAGCAGAAGGGAAAGCAGCAGCTTGATCAGCAGCAGCAGCAGTCCCCACATGACAGCTTCGCGCTACCAGATCTCAACCTTCCTGCGCAGGACGGTGCTGATGGGTCAGTCCCTTGTTGAGCGGCTCCAGACCACCACCGCGGCTTCGCTAACCGAATAACAAAGTGTACATAGATGTAGCAGGCTTAGCTAGACGTGGAGGGGGCACGGGACGGGAGTGCCATCTAAAGAAAAGAATGGCACGGATTTCATAAGTTTTTAGAATTTTTACAGGGTCAGGTGTCACTATCCTGAGTGACAAGGTCAGGTTGTAGCTAAACAAAATGACTAATTTAGCTCATCTGCTAACTGTTTCTTACCTACCTACTAGTGCTTCTATGAGGGGTGGCACAGATCAAACCGATTCACACTGTGTAGCCGATTTAGATGCGTTTATTCATGTTGCTTTGTTACAAGTGATGATGGAAATGTTGTCTGTGCAGATTTGGTTACTGTATGAAGTAAATGATCGCTTGTTCTATCTTTCTTTCTGATTTTGGCGAATGGCCTTACGTATGTGGCATGGGTGTACTTGGTTGTTGCAATACCAAATCAGGAAATGCTAAGTTTTTCCATTTGAATGAGGTTTCTACAGCCAAAGCACCACACTGAGCATTGCTAAGCCATACAGCAGCGAAACAAATGCACTTGGACGATAAATTTCGCAGAAAATAGATGAAGAATGGGCATCGGCGTATCGCATTGATAATATCCCTTGTCAAGGCTTGCCATCTTTCTTGCTCAGATCAATGGAGATCTGTAATCCGCTGCTCAACAGAAGCCTTCCCGATAGCATCGATCACGGGACCTGATAGACAAAGGGTTTTGGGGTTATAGGCTTCGACACCTCTAGGGGTCGGCCTCTGTAACATATATATAACAAGAGGGTACCTCATCGGGTACAAATACAACATGTACTAAGATTACAATACGTACAAGTCTATGAGTCTAACACCCTCCCTCAATCTTAACCATGGTCTGAAGAATTCAGAAGATTAAGATTGCGACGACAACCCTCAAACTGAGGTAATGGCAATGGCTTCGTGAAGATGTCGGCAAGCTGGTCCTTTGATGGAATGAACTTGATCTGAAGCAACTTCTGTGAAACTCGTTCTCTGACAAAGTGATAGTCAACTCCAATGTGTTTCGTTCGAGTATGAAATACCGGATTTGAAGAAAGGTACGTAGCACCGATGTTGTCACACCAAAGAACAGGTGGATGACGCTGAGGGACTCTCAACTCTCGAAGCAAGGCCTGAACCCAGATAAGTTCAACAGTGGCATTGGCAACTGCTTTGTATTCAGCTTCAGTACTACTACGAGACACTGTAGCTTGTTTATGAGCACTCCAGGCGATCAAGTTAGGACCATAGAACACTGCATATCCCCCCGTGGATCGCCTGTCATCAGGGCTACCAGCCCAATCTGCATCAGAGAACGCGAAAAGACTACCGGAAGGGGCAGGCCGAAGGTGCAGACCCAAAACAGCAGTCAACCGAACATAGCGCAGAATACGTTTCACAGCAGTCCAGTGAGTGTCCCGAGGAGCATGAAGAAACTGGCAGACGCTGTTCACCGCATAAGAGATATCAGGACGAGTAATCGTCAAGTACTGTAAGCCACCAACAATGCTGCGATACGTTGTAGCCTCATCCGAAGGAAGAAGAGTACCATCAAGTGCAGAGAGTCTATCAGAAGCTGTCATGGGAGTGGAAGCAGGCTTACACTGAAGCATACCAGCACGACGAAGCAAATCCAGAGAGTACTTATGCTGAGTAAGAGTCAGACCGGCATCCGAATGAGAAACCTCTAAGCCAAGAAAATAATGGAGCCGACCAAGATCTGTAATGGCAAAATCATCACTCAAAGCAGAAACAAGCCGATCGGCAGCAAGAACCGACGAACTGATCAAGATGATGTCATCAACATACACCAACAGGTACATAGTGACCGTAGGGCGTTGTAGCATGAACAAGGAAGTATCAGCTGTCGATGGAACAAAACCATGTGCACGGAGAGCAGAAGCAAGACGTGCATGCCAAGCACGTGGCGCCTGTTTGAGACCATAGAGAGCCTTGACC
The DNA here is from genome assembly GCF_018294505.1 of Triticum aestivum. Lineage (NCBI taxonomy): Eukaryota > Viridiplantae > Streptophyta > Magnoliopsida > Poales > Poaceae > Triticum > Triticum aestivum. Next base: position 194,654,594 of record NC_057810.1, on the reverse strand, counting down.
AAACGACACAAATGCTGTGGATGAGTAGGATCAACAAACCCAGGTGGCTGACGCATATAGACCTCTTCATCAAGAACATCATGCAAAAAGGCATTCTGAACATCGAGCTGTCGAAGTGACCACCCACGAGTAACTGCAAGAGACAAGAGCATGCGAATAGTCGTCGGCTTGATCACAGGACTGAAGGTATCATCATAATCAAGACCTTGACGTTGTTTGAACCCACGAGCAACAAGCCGAGCCTTATACCGTTCAATAGAGCCATCAGCATGTCGCTTAACTTTGAATACCCATTTAGAATCAATTATATTGACACCACTGTGCGGAGGAACAAGACGCCACGTACCATTTTTGAGCAATGCTTGATACTCTTGTTCCATTGCAGATCGCCAGTGAGGAATACCCAGAGCTGCTTGATAATGACGGGGTTCAGCAGAAGGATCAGTTGCAGAGTGAGCTATACAGGCCGCGAGCCAGGCAACCGTGCCATCGGTGCGTTGAAGCAGTTTGAATATACCACTCTTGCTGTGAGTGTGTGGTCGCGGAGCAACCTGAGCAGTTGGCGCGACGGAGATCTCAGGAACCGTCGATGAAGTGGCCTGCGTCTCCTGAGAAGAAGGTATTACAGGAGATGGTGCCCGCGACACTGACGAACCGCCAGGAGGCGAGGCAGTAGGTGCGGGCGTCGCCGAACAGGAGGAGCCAGACGCGTCCGTAGGCGCGGGCGATGCAGGCGAAGCCGACCCGGTGGCAGGCGAGGCGAAAACCGGCGACGAAGGGAGCTCCAGCCGAGCCAGGGCCGGGCGCGGAGCGGGTGTGATGAAACCCGACCCTGCATGACCCATGCAGGGGGAAGCGGGCGCAGGATCAATGCGATCCGGGGAGTGCGGCTCCACTGCGACCGAAGCGGGATCCGGGTGGCTGGCGGGCGCGGGTGCAGGAGACCCTGCATGCGCCATGCAAGAGGGCACAGTGGCCGGATCGACGTGATCCGATGAAGAAGCCATCGGAGCAGGGGATGAATCCTCAAGGAGAACAAGCCGAGCACCTCTACCAGTTCCTGCACCATGGTTAGACAACAAAAGAGGCGAGTGTGCAGCATCTACAAATTGATCAGGCAATAAAGGAGATGAATGCACAGGTTCAGTTGGTGTGATCACAGGAGTTGGAAGATTAGAGAAAGGAAAAACATGCTCATCAAAAACAACATCACGTGAAATATATACACGATTTGTTGGAATGTGAGGGCATTTATAACCTTTGTGCAACGGACTATACCCAAGAAAGACACATTTTTTAGAGCGAAACTCAAGCTTTCGATTATTGTAAGGACGGAGATGCGGCCAACACGCACAACCAAAAACTTTGAGAAAAGTGTAGTCAGGAGTCTCATTAAGCAAGAGTTCTAGTGGAGTTTTCATGCCAAGAAGTCGCGACGGAAGTCTGTTGATGAGAAAACAGGCAGTAGTGAAAGCATCACTCCAAAAACGAAAAGGAACAGAGGCATGAGCTAATAAGGTTAAGCCGGTCTCAACAAGATGACGATGCTTACGTTCAGCTGAACCATTCTGCTGATGTGTATGAGGACAAGACACACGATGCGAGATCCCAAGTTTCTCAAAGAAGGAATTCAAATTGCGGTACTCACCCCCCCAATCTGATTGTACATGAAGAATTTTGTGTTGTAGGAGACGCTCAACGTGTGTTTGGAACTTAAGAAAAACATCGAACACATCAGACTTATGTTTAAGAAGATAAATCCAGGTAAAGCGACTATAAGCATCAATAAAACTAACATAGTACTCATGACCACTAACAGACATCTGAGCAGGACCCCAAACATCTGAAAACACAATCTCAAGAGGAGTTTTCACTACATGACTAGAAACAGAAAAAGGTAGCTGATGACTTTTTCCCTGCTGACAAGCATCACAAACTGAGACATCTTTATTACTAGAAACTGACGGTAACTCATGGCGGTGAAGAATATGTCGAACAATGGGTGTAGCTGGATGACCAAGACGAGAGTGCCATTGTGCGGGAGATACTCGAATAGCACTGAAGACTTGAGGGACAACTGGGGAGACAGATCGCGGCACATCAAGAGCATATAGTCCATGACGAAGACGCCCTCTAAGAAGTACGTCCTGTGTGGCCCGGTCCTTGATAAAAAGATGAAACGGGTGAAACTCACAAAACACATTATTGTCATAAGTAAGTTTAGGTACGGAGAGTAAGTTTCGGGCAACAGTAGGAACTCGAAGAACATTTTTAAGACGCAACTGTCGAGATGTATGTGTGAGGAGAGATGCCTGACCAATATGAGAGATGTGCATACCTGCCCCATTTGCTGTGTGAACCTTGTCAGGACCATGGTAGGCCTCCCGAATAGCAAGCTTGTCCAGTTCATTCGTCACGTGCTCTGTGGCGCCAGTGTCCATGTACCAAGTGGGATCAACATTATACGATTGAGTCTTTCCTTGATGCTGCGTCATGTTGACTTGTCGCTCATTGCCCTTGCCGTTGTTGCCAAGACCGAGAAACTCAGGCTGAAAACGACGGTGACAGCGAGATGCAACATGGTGAGGAATTCCACATAGCTGACAAGGGGCAACAGCTCCACAAGCAGCACAGCAAGCACATGGGCGCCCGTTCTCGACGACAATAGTAGGACGCGATTGGGAGGAAGCAGCCGTAGGAGCACCACCCTTGCCTCCCATAGGAGGAGTTGAAACAGGCGAAGGAGCAGCAGGGCGAGCACCAGAACGCCCCTTCCCACCACGAACAGCAGCGTTAGCCGAGGGGGGCTCATCTGGATGACGACTGGCAAGGCGTTGCTCTGTTGAGAGGAGGCGCTGGAAGAGTTCTTGCGGCTTGATGGGAACCTTGCGTTCCTGGATCACCTCCACAAGAGAGTCATACTCGGCATCGAGACCTTGGAGAACATATGTGGTGAACTCTGTGTCACAAAGTGGCTCGCCGATGGAGGCTAGCCTGTCGGCGAGGCGTTTGATCTTGTTGAAGAAGACGGTGACAGAGTGATGATCCTTGCGAGTCTCATTGAGTTGTGCACGAAGAGACATGTGCTGCGACGAGGATTGTGCGGAGAAACTGGACTCCAACGCATCCCATACTTCATGAGACGTGGTAGCAAATAACACCAAGCCGGCGACGCCCTCGGTGAGAGAGGACTGAATCGCCGAGAGGATTGCTTGATCTTGAGCAATCCATGGCCGGTACATCACTGGTGGAAAAAGGGCCTTTGGTCGCGGTTCGCAACTGCCATTAGTCGCGGTTGCGCAACCGCGACCAAACAGGCGCGACTAAAGGCCCCCCCCCTTTAGTCGCGGTTGCTTAAGAACCGCGACTAAAGGCCCGTCCACGTGGGCGCCAGGCGGCCGTCGGGGCGGAGGACCTTTAGTCGCGGTTCTTCTGGCCAACCGCGACTAAAGGCCGCCGCAGGTTTAGGGTTTTAGCCCCCCCCCCTAAACCTGTTTTCTGTTTAATTTGTATTGTTTTATTTCTTTTGTGCTTTATTTTAATTTTGAAGGAGTTTCACATATTCTACGGTACTACATACATGCATATGAATGTACAATTTCAAACAAATTTGAAATTAGAACCAAAAAGAATTCAAGAGGAATATACAATATATATTCAATATCATCGGATGACCATATACAATTTTGAACAAGTTTCCATACATAATTTAATGCATATAAAGTTCTACGTCCTCGTAATGGTGTTCTCCTTTAGGATGGAGGACTTCCCTCCTGAACCATCCAGCTAGTTCCTCTTGAAGTGGTCGGAAGCGAGCTTCTGGACTAAGCATCATCCGGAGGTTATTCCTCTGAGCATTGGTATCACTCGGAACCCGCCGCTCAGAGGTGTATCTCCGGATCATCTCACAGACATAGTATGCACATAGATTGGTCCCCGCTGGCTGAATATCCTCACCATTCTTAGCCTTTGACCTTTTGAATTCTAGCTCTTTTTTGAATTCACCGACCTTTGTATCTACGAACCGTCTCCAAACCCTACGAGGCAAAGAAAATTAAATGAACAAGAGAGTTATTAGTTACTTGATATTAGGAAATGAACGAAATAGGCCGATCGATATAGAGCGCAAATGAATGAAAATAATTACTTCTGCAGCATTCTTCTCATGCCGCCCCAAAGCTTTGGATCCTTATTCAGAGAGTCGTGGACGAGACATTCTGAGGTGTCAACTTTAATTACTAGCAGAATCCAGTGGAACCTGCGGACACGATACATGCACAGTACGTCATGCATAACTCATCGATTAGCCGGCCACATACCATGCATGGAGTAAACAAAAGAGAATGTGCTCAAGACAGAAACACTCACCCAAAATGGTAAGGAAATAGAATATCACTTTTGAGTTCCTGCTTTGTAAGAAACTGCCACAGGTCTGCCTCCATGTCGGCGGGGTGATGCTCCAACACATATCCATTAACGATGTGTGGGTCAATGAACCCAACATCATGGATGTTCCTTACTCTGCATTCCTTAATCTTCATTCTGCATGTATAATAGCGGACACAACAATATAGTTAGGACATATATATAGTGCAGGCAATATGAACGAGATGGGGTAGAAATAAATCACTTACAGAACGTAGCAACTGATGATAGATTTGTCGAGCTCGCGCAGATTGAAAAGCTGGAACAATTCACTCAGATGAATTTGTACATAGTAATGTTTGAAGTGATGCTCATATCTAACTTCCGCATAAATATATTCTTTGGCGTTTTTATTTTTTATGTAACCCTTGTACCATTTCAGCAGACCTTTCATTTGTGGAGGTAGATCCTCTTCCTGCGCAGGCTCGACGAGAGGCCCATTCTTCACATATGTAATTACTACCTCCTTCACTGGCGCCTCATCAAGGCCTAACAGTTCACGAAGAGTAATACCTAAGTTGGCCGCTTGTTCTCTGGCACTCGTTACAGTCAATCCATGTGCTGCCGCAGCTGCTATGATATCGGGGTCATCCGGACCGGCGGCTTTCACTATAAGCGGGGCAATCGATTGTTTACTTTGTTCCCCGAGCTGGGCAACTCGTTTCCCGCTTTTTTTACTTTCTAATTCCGTTTTCTCGGCCTCCTCCAAGGCTTTGTTCTCCTGGTTCTCCGCCCGCTCTTTCTTCTCCTTCAACATGAGTGCCTGCCTACGAAGTTCACGTGCATAGTCGTCAGGCAGATTCTTCGCGGCTTGGGACGGTGTGCTCAAAAATGACTTAGCCCACTTCTTTTGCTCATCAGAAAATACTGGCTTGGGCTCGGGCTCTCTTTTCTTCTTGCAGTCCGCCTTCCATTTCTCATGATCAGCAGCCGCGGCCGCGGCAGTTTCCTCGGCACTACGTTCCCAAGGCCTTGTGGGGAGAGGCTTCAGTGATGGCTCCGGTACCTTTGTGGTCTTAGGTACATAAGGGTCCGGGTTAATAATCCAGGACTGCTTCTGCTTCTTTGCCGGAGGTGGATTGGGGGGCGGCGTCTGATCACCCGCCGGACGAGGACTGGGGGGCGGCGTCTGATCACCCGCCGGACGTTGTGGACTGGGGGGCGTCGGCTGACGTGACGGAGGTGTAGGTGAACCGCCACCACCACCACCACCACCGCCACCGCCACCACCACCGTAGGGGGGTGGACTTGTTGTCCTTGGCGCCTCGCCTGGAAACTTGATAAACTTCTTTTGCCATAGAATGAAATGGCGCTTGACATCTCCAAGTCTTTTCTCCCCTTCAGGTGTAGCAATGTCAATCTCCAGGTCCTCAAACCCTTGGACTATGTCCTCCACCGTGACACGAGCATAGCCATCTTGAATGGGGTTGTTGTGGTGGAGTGCTCCAGGTAAACATGGTAAAGCACTGCCGATGGCTACCTTCATGGACATGTTCCCGATAGGATAATACAGATGACATTCTTTCATCTCCTTTATATCGTCCACGGGGTAGCGAGGAGGCTCCGGTGCAGTAATTTCGACCACCAGAGGCTCCGGTGCAGTAATTTCGACCACCAGAGGCTCCGGTGCAGTAATTTCGATCGTCGGTGCATCTGCACCAGCCGATGGGGCCTCCGTGGAAGCCACACTGCTTCTCCGCTGCTGGCTTCTGAGATCCGCTGGATGATCTTCATGCTGCGCCCGAGCTGCATCTCTTTCGGCTACTAGTACACTCACGGTTTTCTTCATCACATCCATTTCCGATGCCAACCGCGCCACAACATCTGCTTCCCGATCCATCTTTCTCTTCCGGCTTCTGTAACCGTACGGGTCATCGTTCTGGGGGAACCCTATTTTCCACGGAATGTGCCCCATGCCTCGTACACGTCCTCCGTGTTCAGGATTCCCGAGGGCTTTTGTCAGCGCGTCGTTCTCTCTGTTGAACTTGATCTTCCCCTCTTGAGCATCCCTCATTGCGTCAATAAGGGCTTGGGTGGGTTTAATTATTTTGCCCCGGTAAACACACTCCCCTGTCTCCGGGTTCAGCGTTCCCCCATGCCCGTACCACCAGCTTTTGGCCCTTGGGTCCCATCCCTCCGTACCTGGACGGATTCCTCGCGCCCTCAGCTCGTTCTCCATCTTCTCCCACCTAGGCTCCCAAAGGCGATACCCTCCTGGCCCCATAATATGATTGTACTCCTTCTTAGCCGCATTTTCCTTATTTTTTTCGATATTTGAATGAACTGCTCCGATTTCTTTTGCTTCACAAATTCTGGCCAATCATGTTTCAGTTTCTCATATTGTCCTTTGAAATCCGGAGTCTTGTTCTGCTTGACAAAGTCATGGGCTAGATTTTGCTTGAATTTCCGGAATGCGTCGGCCATCTTATGAAGAGCGAACTGTTTGACTAGCCTCCTCCTCTCCTTGTTTTCCTCAATCTTGTTACCCTCCTCATCGAATTTGTTGTATTCCGGAGGTAGAACGAAATGTTCCATAAGCTTCTTGAAGCAATCTTTTTTTGTTCTCTTATCGACAAAAGTGAAACCAGCAATTCGTGCCTTCTTTGGCTTATTCCACTCCTGGACGGTGATCGAGACGTTGTCTCTAACAATGGCTCCGCATTGGTTGACAAACTTGGTGGCGTTCTTGCGGGGCTCCAGCGGCCTGCCGGTTGCACTGTCGACAACCTCGATGGTGCATGTTTCTCCTTGTTTCATCGTCTTGGTTGCGCCACGCTTTGACGACGTACTCGATTGTTTCGACGATCCGGCCGAGGGCTAAAATAAGAAAGAGAGTCGCGCGCGTTAGTACACACATATTTATTCAAATCAGTTAGTTTGTATCACCAGAGGCTCAATGTATATATATACCTCGGCGCCGGAGGTGGTTGCTACTTCCATTTGAAGATCGTCGTTTATCGACGTTTGTTCGGCATCATCTTGCTGACGGCGCCCTTCATCTTCACCGTCAAGGTTCAGATAAGAAGAGATATCATCTTCTTCTTGTCCGGTCGGCACATATAGAATATCGCCGTTTATGATGCCGAACATATGTGCTTCACCGTCCGGATCATAGTTGTCCATAATCGGGTCAGCTCTATCGTCCGCCATTATGTCAGTCCTGAAAACATGTAGTAAAAACAAATTAATTAAGTGAAGAAGGGGGGCGGTGGCGGTGGCGGTGGCGAAAGGGCGGTGGCAAAAGGAGGGGGCGAGGAAGGGGTGGGAGAGGGTGTCGCGGTAGAGCGCGAGACGGGGCGGCAGACGACGGCGTCACGGAGAGGGAGGCGAGGACAACACACATGTATAACCCTCGCCGCCCCCTCTCGATCCCTAAAAAAACACCGCGCGCATCGCCGCCCCCCTCGCCGCCCCCTCTCCGTATATACGTTTTTTTTGTTAATTATCAAATTTTACGGTTTTTTTGTTAATTATCAAGTTTTAAGTTATTTTACCATTTTTGTTAAACTAATTAACTAGTTAAAATTAAAAAGAACAAAAAAAGAAAAAAAAGAAAAAAATTCTCTCTCTCTCCACGATCTCGCTCTCTGTAGAGAGGCGCGCGCGTGCGCGCGCGGCAGCGAGGCCGGCCGGCGGCGTTGAGGGCGGGCGAGAGGCGGCGCGGTGGGCGAGGGAGGCCGGCGGGCGGCGTACGAGGGCGAGAGGGGGCGGCGGGCGCCGTACGTGGGCGAGAGGGGGCGGCGGGCGACGGCGGGCGGCGTCGAGGGCGAGGGCGACGGCGGGCGGCGTCGAGGGCGAGGGCGACGGCGGGCGGCGTCGAGGGCGAGGGCGACGGCGGGCGGCGTCGAGGGCGAGGTCGACGGCGGCAGGTCTTCGGCGCGGCAGAGAAGACGAGAAATGGAGGCGACGGTTCGGGCCCTTGTATTTATAGCCCCCCCCTTTAGTCGCGGTTGGGGAGGCGACCCGCGACTAAAGGGTAACCTTTAGTCGCGGTTGGCCAGACCAACCGCGACTAAAGGGGTTTTTGGCGGGTTTTTGCGTTCCCGCGCGCAACGACCTTTAGTCGCGGTTGGGCAGGCCAACCGCGACTAAAGGTATTTTTCAAAATACTTTTTCTTTTTCAAAATCTTAAAAATACAAATAATATATCAAAAAATTCAGAAAAATAAAACTAATTCAATTCAATATGTTAAAAACACAAATATTATATCAAAAAATTCAGAAAAATAAAACTAATTCAATTCAAAATTCTAAAAATACAAATAATATATCAAAAAATTAAGAAAAATAAAACTAATTCAATTCAAAATGTTAAAAATACAAATAATATATCAAAAAATTCAGAAAAATAAAACTAATTCAATTCAAAATCTTAAAAATACAAATAATATATCAAAAAATTAAGAAAAATAAAACTAATTCAATTCAATATGTTAAAAATACAAATAATATATCAAAAAATTCAGAAAAATAGAACTAATTCAATTCAATATGTTAAAAACACAAATATTATATCAAAAAATTCAGAAAAATAAAACTAATTCAATTCAAAATTCTAAAAATACAAATAATATATCAAAAAATTAAGAAAAATAAAACTAATTCAATTCAAAATAATATACCAGAGGCCGGCCGTCGGCTATGGTGGTACGGCCGGACTCTGCAGAGCGTCATGGACTACATCACGGCCGGCGATATCCCCCGCCTGCGCTACCCTCAGTTCGAGCCACGAGCGCCGCCCGACGACAGCGACGACAGCAGCGACGACGACGGCGGCAACTTAGAAGGCGACGACTACCAGTACAACGGCGGCGGCTATGAAGACTACGAGTATGCATATTATACGCCTAGGCAGGAGTATGACTAAATCACTCCAAATTTCATGTATCATCAGTGGTATCTCGAATCATTCGAAAATGGACACCAAACACATCACGGGTAATATAATTCACATGATCCATTCAACAAAGTTTGGTACAATAAATTATTACACATCATTTCTTCCCTTGTGTCCCTGCTTGCTTACGATTGTGCCGTATCCATGGAGCATCCTCATCATTTAACTTAATGCTTGGGTCGGTGTTCACTTTGAAGGGCGGAATTTCAGCAAACATATTATAATCTTCTGACATGTCTGTCTTGTCCTCCACTCCCACGATGTTTCTTTTCCCTGAAAGAACAATGTGGCGCTTTGGATCATCGCATGATGTACTGATCGTTTTCTTATCTTTCCGTTTCCTCGGTTTGCTACTCATGTCCTTCACATAGAAAACCTGAGCGACATCTTTCGCTAGGACGAATGGTTCGTCAAGGTAACCAAGATTGTTGAAATCCACCATTGTCATTCCGTATTGCTGGTCCACCTTTACCCCACCTCCTGTTAGCTTGAACCATTTGCACCGGAACAAAGGGACCTTAAAGGAGGGTCCATAGTCAAGTTCCCATATCTCCTCTATGTAACCATAATATGTGACCTTTTGCCCATTCTCGGTTGCTGCATCAAAGCGGACACCACTGTTTTGGTTGGTGCTCTTTTTATCTTGGGCGATCGTGTAAAATGTATTCCCATTTATCTCGTACCCTTGGAAAGTCGTTATAGTCGAAGATGGTGTCTTGGCCAACATGTACAGCTGATCTACAACATCATTGTCATTCATTAAATGTTTTCTCAACCAACTGCCGAAAGTCTCCATGTGGGCCTTCCTAATCCAGGATTCAGGCTTCCCCGGGTTGTCCGAGCGTAAAATATTCTTGTGTTTCTCAAAGTACGGAGCCACCAAGCTGGAATTGGTCAGTACAGTGTGGTGTGCTTCAGTCAGAGAATGGCCGTCCATACATATCGTTGATTTCCTTCCGATCGTGCCTTTTCCACTTAGTCTCCCCTCGTGCCGCGATCGAGGAAGACCAATCGGCTTAAGGTCAGGAACAAAGTCAACACAAAACTCAATTACCTCCTCATTTCCATAGCCCTTGGCGATGCTTCCTTCTGGCCTAGCACGGTTACGAACATATTTCTTTAATACTCCCATGAACCTCTCGAAGGGGAACATATTGTGTAGAAATACAGGACCGAGAATGAAAATCTCTTCGACTAGGTGAACCAAGAGGTGCGTCATAATATTGAAGAAGGATGGCGGGAACACCAACTCGAAACTGACAAGACATTGGATCACATCGTTCTGTAACCGTGGTAGATCTTCTGGATTGATTACCTTCTGAGAGATTGCATTGAGGAATGCACATAGCTTCACAATGGCTACTCGAACATTTTCCGGCAGGAGCCCCCTCAAAGCAATCGGAAGCAATTGCGTCATAATCACGTGGCAGTCGTGAGACTTCAGATTTTGGAACTTTTTCTCCGCCATGTTTATTATTCCCTTTATATTGGACGAGAATCCAGACGGGACCTTCATACTGCTCAGGCATTCAAAAAAGATGACCTTCTCTTCTTTGGTCAGAGCGTAGCTGGCACGACCTTGAAACCATTCCGGATGCCGGTCATCAGGGTCTTTCAAACGTTGCTGGTCCTGCCGTGCTTCCTTTGTATCATTTGTCTTCCCATACACGCCCAAGAAGCTTAGGAGGTTCACGCAAATATTCTTCGTAACGTGCATCACGTCGATTGCAGAGCGGACTTCTAGGACTTTCCAATATTCTAGCTCCCAGAATATAGATTTCTTCTTCCACATGGCTGCGTGCCCGTCAGCTCCCTTCGGAACTGATTGTCCGCCAGGACCCTTTCCAAAGATGACTTTCAAATCCTTGACCATATCAAATACCTCAGCACCAGTGCGTTCCGCAGGCTTCGGCCGGTGATCTGCCTTGCCGTTGTAATGCTTGCCTTTCTTTCTTACTGGATGAATTTTCGGAAGAAATCGACGATGCCCAAGGTACACGTTCTTCTTACAATTTGGCAAATGTACACTTTCAGTCTCATGTAAGCAGTGCGTGCATGCATTGTATCCCTTATTTGACAGTCCCGAAAGGTTACTAAGAGCAGGCCAATCGTTGATGGTTACGAAAAGCAACGCTCGTAGGTTAAATTCCTCTTTTTTGTGCTCATCCCACACACGGACACCAGGTCTGCCCCACAGCTGTAAAAGTTCATCAACTAATGGCCTTAGGTACACATCGATGTCGTTGCCGGGTTGCTTCGGACCTTGGATGAGCACTGGCATCATAATGAACTTCCGCTTCATGCACAACCAAGGAGGAAGGTTGTAGATGCATAGAGTCACGGGCCAGGTGCTATGGCTGGAGCTCTGCTCGCCAAAAGGATTCATGCCATCTGTACTTAGACCAAATCTTATGTTCCTTGCGTCAGCTGCAAAATCTTTGAACTCTCTGTCGATCTTTCTCCATTGCGTTCCATCTGCGGTGTGTCTCAACTCCCCGTCCGACTTACGGTCCTCTTTGTGCCATCGCAACAACTTGGCATGCTCTTTGTTCCTGAACAGACGTTTCAACCGTGGTATTATAGGAGCATACCACATCACCTTGGCGGGAACCCTCTTCCTGGGTTTCTCGCCCTCAACATCGTCACCAGGGTCATCGCCTCTGATCTTATAACGCAATGCAGTGCATACCGGGCATTCATTCAAATTCTCGTATTCACCGCGGTAGAGGATGCAGTCGTTGATGCATGCATGTATCTTCAGAACCTCTAAACCTAGAGGGCAGACAACCTTCTTTGCTTCGTACGTACTGGCGGGCAACTCGTTATTCTTTGGAAACATATTCTTCAACATTTTCAGCAAGTTTTCAAATGCCGAGTCAGCTACACCTGCCTGTGCCTTCCATTTCAGCAAATCCAGTGTGCAGCCCAGCTTTTTCAGACCATCATCGCATCCGGGGTACAACGACTTTCTGTGATCCTCTAACATGCGATCCAAATTCTCCCTCTCCTTTTCAGTTTCGCAGCGTCTCCGTGCATCAGCAATGGTCCGACCAAGATCATCAACGGTCTCATCACGTGCCTCTTCTTCACCTTCACCTTCCCCTTCACCTTCCCCTTCACCTTCAGCATCCTCCATGAAAGTATCACCGAAATGAGCAAGATAGCTTTCATCGATGAAATCATCCCCTTCTTCATCTTCTTCCATTATAACCCCTCTTTCTCCATGCTTGGTCCAACAATTATAGCTTGGCATGAAACCGTGCCGAAGCAGGTGCAGGTGAACTTCTCTTGAGGAAGAGTAACCCTTCTGATTCTTACAGTCAACACATGGACAGATAACAAAACCCTTCTGCTTGTTCGCATTAGCCACTACGAGGAAATCTTTCAAACCCGTAGTGAACTCGCGGGATAGTCGGTTACCGTACATCCATTGCCGATTCATCTGCATTATTATAATATAAAATATATAATTAACCATCATGCATTTGTTAAACTAACTAGCTATAAACAATAGAAATTAAACAATGAACAACACACATGCATATTTTATCAATGACACACATGCATGAAAGGTTCAAGTTGCTAACCGCGATCGAGGAGGAAAAAATAAATGAGGAACCTCAAGTGTGGCTCCAACACTTCATATCATGTTTGTTTCACCCTCTTGGGGCATTTCATCAAACACCTTGTGTGCATAAGAGGAACCAAAAGCAAACCTACACCCCCTTGTGAAGCTTGTGAAGAGAAGTGGCACCAAATGGCTAAGTGAGCGTGCTGAACTGGTATATATAGGGGAGGAGCTTTAGTCGCGGTTGGCCTGGCCAACCGCGACTAAAGGCCTTTGGGCACCTTTAGTCGCGGTTGGCCTGGCCAACCGCGACTAAATCCCCTCACGTGCACCAGCTGGCCACCGAGCGCCCTGGGCCCAGGCCTTTGGTCGCGGTTCGTCTGCCGAACCGCGACTAAAGACTTCATTAGTCGCGGTTCCTACAGTTTCGCGACTAATGGGGCTGGACGGAAGCCTCTTTTTCTACCAGTGCATGTGATGATCCGGCGGGGGACATGGCAGAGTACCATCGACAAAACCCTCCAAGTAGTGACTACGAAGGAGGGGAAGAATCTGTGCGTGCCAAAACAGATAGTTGTCCATCTTCAGTTTCACCGGGAGAAGGTTGCTGAAGTAGAACGGTGGAGTCGAGATGACGTCGAGGGCGAAGTCATAGGGCGGCGGCACAGGGACCGCGCCGGAGGGGACGATATCCCCCGCAGGCGAGGACTGGGGCGCAACCGGGGGCGCCTGTGGTGGCGCACCGTGAAGCACAGGCCGCGGGATCCCCGCGTAGGCAGGGCCGTATCCAGCAGCAGGAGGAGCACCATAGCCAGCGCCATGGCCAGCGTAGGGAGCGCCGTAGATCGCACCATTGGGAGCGCCATAGTAGGCCCCGTAGGCAGCCGGGTCGTAGGCGTACGGCGGCGGTGGCGCGTAGGGGGCGAGCACGGCGTAGTTGGGGCGCAAGGCCGGCGAGCCGGGGAGAGCTGCGGACGGCGCCCCGGAAAATAGGGGTCCCGTCGATCGTCCTCCTGGGAGAAGGGTAGACAGGAACGGCGGCGCGAAGACGGAAGATCCCGTCCCGATCGGATCGGTGAGCGCCGCAGGGGCCGAATAGGATTCGGCGAGCAAGTTGGTGGTGGCGGAGAGAGTCGCCATGTCGGAGAGGGCAGCGAGGGTGGCCGCGCCGGAGAGAGCGGCGGCGGCGGCGGCCTCGGAAGAAGCAGCGGAAGACGACATGGCTAGGTCAGGATCGTTAGATCGCATCTGTTACCATGATAGACAAAGGGTTTTGGGGTTATAGGCTTCGACACCTCTAGGGGTCGGCCTCTGTAACATATATATAACAAGAGGGTACCTCATCGGGTACAAATACAACATGTACTAAGATTACAATACGTACAAGTCTATGAGTCTAACAGGACCCACGAAGCATCCGCTCCTGCCGGCGGCGTAACTCATCCGACAGTTGGGAACCAGGGCAAAGTTGGAAGGTGTAGATAGAGAGCAGTTGGAGGATTGTGAGAGGATGCGTGCGGAATAGGTGCACTTAGGCGTCAGTGGACCGGGGACTTGTCGGCGTCCATGGTCGACACGCACCTTAAGATGCGTGGTTCCTGGCCGTGTTGGTGAAGATCGCCGCTGCCTGCTGGAGCTTGAAGATGACCACCATTTGGACAGTCGGATCGCTCACGAACGGCGTCGTCAGAATGGTAAGATCTTGCTGGCTACCACAGTCGGAAGAGGCGGCGGCAGCGAGGCCCGCATACCGTCGGTGAATAGGTCGATGGTGTTGACGCTTAAAAGTGGCACAGTCATAAAATTAACATAGGCTGCATCAAGACTAATTCAAACTTATTATTGGAGGTCACCCCTAAATGACTCTCTTTAAAAAGATTGAGATGGATATGAAGATGGTCTATAGCGGAGCTCAGATGTAATAGTTATGACAAGTTTGGAGATGCTTATGTTGATACCAGATTAAAGAATGACATGATACTCAATTAAGATGGCCTCTGATGGAAAACGTTTCAACATGAAAGTTGTGTGTCTCTTCGAATCGGTTGATTTTGATATAAAAATCGTCTTAATCCGAGGTCGTATGCAACCTATGGAGGCAAAACAAGGTCAGAAACAGAAGCTGCACAGATATTTCGGACCGACCGAGTTGATTGACTCGGTGAGACCGAGTTGATCCGGAAAATTACAGGAAGTTACAGAAAGTTGGCAACGCTCACTCGGTGGGACCAAAGCAAACTAATCGGTGAGTCCGAGTTGATCAGGAAATTACAGAAATTTACAAAGAGTTGGCCACGTTCACTCGGTGGGACCAAAGAAAACCAATCGGTGAGACCGAGTTGATCCGAAAAATTCTCAAAGATTCCTGTCCGAGTTAGGTTAGGGTTTTTGACGTTTTGGATGGACTTTTTAGTCCTTTTCTTGTACGGGAAGTCCAGCCGCCTCATAAATAGATGAGAGGTGACGGCCAGTTGAATAACACACAATCGCAAAAAACACATATAATACTTTTTCATCTACGTTTTGTCTCTCCCTCGTTCTTGCTCCCTCGTTCTTCATTGTTCTTCGTGTTGGAGAGCTGCGAATAACGAGGCTCTAGGGGCGGCTTGACCGACCTAGGGCAGCCCATAGCCGCCGCACTCCCCGACGGGGTCCCTCCAGGGAGTGTGGGGTTTCGGGTCCTCAAAAGCTCTCGTCGATCGACTTGCGAATCGCGCTTCCGGTGAGACTCCTTCGACGTGAGCTGCGGTGCATCACTCCCGGCGTCGAGGTTACACGTGACGTGTTCTTGTGCGAACACACTTTTTGGCGACTCCGCTGGGGACCAAAGAGCAATCATCATCATCCATCATGGTCGATCTTCCCAAGCCATCTGAAGTGGATGCCGATAACATCATCAAGCCCAATTTTGAGGAATTATCGGCAGAGCATCGCCAAGCTTTTGAGGAGTACAAGAAGGCGCGTGAGGAGAAGGAGATGCGGGAGTTCCTTGCTAAGTTCAAAAAGGATCGCCAAGGCAACATCACTTCAATTGAAGAAATCGAGTTTCCTCCTCTTCACAATGAGCAGGTAGAACCAGCTGTAAGCAAAATCTTCTCTCCTGAACAGTCGGCTGAAATTACTACTCTTATTGGTCGGAATAATGATCTTATTTACCAAGCTATCATAGACAATAATACTACTCGAAATAATACTCCTCAATCATATAATGGTAGTGGTAGTATGTCTGCTGGTGTGGAAAACTTTAGTCCAACTTTACCTATTTTATCGGCGCCGCCCGTGCCGTTGAATTCTTATCCAAGTCAGACAAACCAACTTGTTGCTCCACCCTTTAATCCTGCCATGAACGCACCAAGTTCAGTGAATCCAACTGCATTTCTAGGTTATGGTTCGGCAAGTCCAAGTGGATTGCTGCCGAACTATGGTACAACATACACACCACCATCTCTTTCGACTAGCACTGTACCAACTATTAGAAATCATATTCACCATGCTCCACAACCACACGCAACATCACTCAATACGAGTGATATTTTGGCTAATGTCAGAGAGGAAATGTCTAGGGTGTTCCAAGAGCATTGTGGGATTGAACTACCTAAACCACGAATTTCCAGGAAACCATATCTAGAAATTTTTGATGCCGTGCCATGTCCTCCCGGATATAAAGTTCCAGATTTTGTTAAATTTAGCGGGGAGGGAACAAAGACTACATGGGAGCATGTTAGTCAATACTTGGCACAATTAGGTGAGGCAAGTTCACGAGACGAGTGGAAAGTACGTTATTTTCCTTTATCTTTAACTGGTACTGCTTTCTCGTGGTTTTCTGCATTACCACCCGGTTCTATTACTACATGGTTTCAATTGGAGTAAAAGTTTCATGATCACTTCTACAGTGGTGACAATGAGCTTAAACTATCCCATCTTACATCGGTTAAGCAAAAGTATGATGAATCGGTCTCCGATTATATCAAAAGATTTAGGGATACAAAAAAAGGTGATATAGTTTGGTGATAACCGAGAGAGATTTGGCTGATCTTGTGCTTAGTGGTTTGAGAACTCACATCAGAGAAAGGCTAGAAGGATACGAGTTTTTAAATATCAACCAAGTCTTGCAAAGGGCTTTGGCTCAAGAAAGCCGAAGCAAAGATCTTAAAGAGGTGCATAGATATAAAACTGATCATCCCAAGGTGAATATGGTTGAGTATGATAGTGACCACTCGGACGATGAGAGTGATATTTATGCTGCTGAATTTGTTTGGCCATCTAAGGCCAAACCGTTTACTTGCAATGATTTAAAGCCGATTCATAAGAATCGTGATGAAGAGATGAAATTTACTTTCAACATTGCTAAGTGTGATAAAATATTTGATGCTTTGTTGCAAGCCAAGATTATTAGAATATCTCATACTTTACCGCCGTTCGAAGAGCTGAAACGACGTGCTTATTGCAAGTATCATAATTCCTTTTCTCATGCTACTAATGATTGTAATGTTTTTCGACGACAGATACAATCGGCCATTAATGACGGACGGTTGAATTTTTCTGAGATGCAAGTTGATAAGCAGCCTTTCCCAATGAACACCATGGATTTGGAGGGGAAGAAGATGTTAATTCGGCCCAACATAGCCGAATCAGCTAATAAAAATAATATTGTCATTGGTGAGCCCAGGAAAAATGAGGAGAGCAACAAGGTCTTGGGGAGACAAGTGGTGCTTGACAAGCAACCCGGTGGCAAGGAGGTAATCAAGATCACCATCAAGAATCCTACACTCGGGGGGCAACCACAAGTGCAAGAGAACACTCATGTCAAATTTGTTAAGCCCAAGAGTCCAGAGGTTGGCAAGTGGAAGGCAAATGAAGCTAAAGTGCAGCGCAAGAGAATCAAGCCAACTTTTGATATGCTGTTGTCCAAGTATGCCAATCAAGCGGCCGGTTCTAGCTCTAACCGGTCATCAAATTTGAAGTGCTCAATATCACCTCCGAGGGAAGAATTTCAGCATCACGCAAGGCCATATGGGTCATGGGCACCAGGACCATGGATGGCGCCGCCCCCCTATGTGCCATACTACATGGGAGGCTTCAATGGAGGATGGGGGCAGCCCCCAATGGCCCCTTATGCTTTTCATCCGGGTTGGGCAGAACCAAGGAGGCCTGTTCATGAGAGGCTTTCTTATCCCACACGAGGCCGTTTGAACAATGGTGTCAATTGGCCAATGCAAGATAATCAAAAAAGGGTCAACCGGCAAGTGTGGCGTGCCAAATCACCAAGTGCTGAAATTTCAGAGCCTAGCAAGCAAATGGAGAAGAATGCTAGTGGTGAAACTATTATGATAGGCACTAAAGAATTAATAATCAAAGAGCCGATTATTGTTGATAATCCGACTTATTCTAATAAAGATGTGGCTGCGGTCCAGCAAAGCCCCATGGCTAATGATCATGAAGCTAACACAAGCAAGGCCAAGTCGAGGGATCCAAAATATACTCAGCCTAAGTGGTGTCCTTCCGGTCTGACCAAGGCGCAAAAAAGGAGATTGCAGTGCATGAGGAGTCATGAGAAGGAGGAACAAGAAGCAGAAAAGCTAAGGGATAAATTATTCAATGAAAGCCGTCCCATGGTACCCCCAAAACAAGTGTGGAGGCCAAAGCAAAAGGAAAACATTGCAGCTTCTGCATTGATCATAGCAACACCTACACCACCAACAGAGGATGATGCAGCTACTATTACATCGTCCACTTTGCCTACTACTTCCTCTTCCCTTGAAGATATTTCGGAGTCAGTGGACATGCTTGCGGAAGGAGATGAAATGCTTGATTATGAGTCTACACCAGTTCATGAAGGTATGGATATTAATATGGTGTATTACTTACCCGCTGAATTTCGTGCTATAGATGAAGAAGGGGAAGTAGCTCAGCTAGATTTTGGTCCTAAAAATGCTATATTCGAGAAGCCAAAAGAACCAATGACGCACTTGAATCCATTGTTCCTTAAAGGTCATATTAATGGATCGCCGGTTGCTAGAATGCTTGTCGATGGTAGTGCTGTGGTGAATCTTATGCCATATTCGGTCTTCAAAAAATTGGGGCTGCATGATGAAGAGTTAATAAAGACCAACATGGTGCTTAATGGATTTGAAGGCAAAGAGAAAATTGAAGCCAAAGGTGTGATGTATGTGGAGCTTACGGTGGGAAGCAAAACTTTGGCTACCACATTCTTTGTCGCCGATGTGCAAGGTAACTACAATGTGATATTAGGCCGCGATTGGGTTCATGCGAACCAATGCGTGCCATCTACTATGCACCAGTTTTTGATTCAATGGGTTGATGATGAAGTAGAAGTCATTCATGCGGATAATTCGGCTTGTGTTGCTTTGGCCGATGCATCGGTGGATTGGCAACATCCCAATGCTACTTGCTTGACGGGGCGCGACTTATTAGAATATGATTTTCTTAGCGCCACAAAAAGTGGTTTCGTGCCCATTTCTGTAAAGCCGGTTGGCGATAATCGGCTCCAAGGTATGATGTATTTAAATGAATCCTAACTCAGAGTGGTTACAAAAGCGTCTTGTAGAATATCAGTCCAATGAGAACGATATGTATGAGTCCATAGAAGAGTTAGATGATATGGATAAATTAGGACAAGGTTTTACATCGGCCGATCCATTAGAAGAGATAGATATAGGAGATGGTTCAATTCCTAGGCCGACATTTGTAAACGAAAATTTAAGAGCCGATCATAAGGCTAAGTTGATCGAGCTATTGAAAGAATATATTTGTTGCTTTGCATGGGAATATCGTGAGATGCCGGGTTTAAGCCGAGATCTAGTGGAGCATCGGTTACCTATAAAGGCCGGTTTTAGACCATACAAGCAATCGGCCAAAAAGTTTAATCCAAAAACGTATGTCCGGATCAAGGAAGAGATCGGTCGTTTGCTTAAAGCTAATTTTATTAGACCTTGCAGGTATGCCGAGTGGATTTCTAACATTGTACCAGTAGAGAAGAAAGGCTCCGGCAAGTTGAGGGTGTGCATTGATTTCAGAGATTTGAATAGAGCTACACCTAAAGATGAGTATCCTATGCCAATAGCCGATATGCTTATTAATGATGCTTCTGGACATAAGGTCATTAGCTTTCTTGATGGTAATGCGGGGTATAACCAGATTTTTATGGCCGAAGAGGACATGTCCAAAACGGCTTTTTGATGTCCTGGTTTCCTTGGTTTATTTGAGTGGACAGTGATGACCTTTGGATTAAAAAATGCCGGTGCCACATATCAAAGGGCTATGAATTTAATTTTTCATGATTTACTTGGTGTTATACTTGAGGTTTATATTGATGATATTGTTGTCAAATCGGATGCTTTTGAATCTCACTTAGCCGATTTGCGTTTGGCTTTTGAAAGAATGAAGAAATATGGGCTGAAAATGAATCCTTTGAAGTGTGCCTTTGGTGTATCGGCTGGGAAGTTTCTGGGTTTCATTATTCATGAAGATGGTGTGGAAATTGATCCCAAAAATATAGAAGCTATACAGAAAGTAGAGGCTCCAACATGCAAGAGATATATGCAAAAATTCCTTGGCAAGGTCAATTATTTGAGGAGGTCCATAGCCAATCTATCAGGGAAGGTTGATGCATTTACTCCTATCCTTCGATTAAAGAATGATGTTAATTTTACTTGGGGGGCAAAACAGCAAGAGGCATTTGATATGATTAAGAAATATCTGTGCACTCCTCCGGTTATGAAAGCGCCCAGGCACAGGGAGCCATTTAGACTTTATGTTGCAGCGGAGTAAGGTGTTACTGGTGCTGTCTTGACTCAAGAGACCGAAGGAAAGGAGCATGCTATTACTTATTTGAGCCAACGATTATTGGACGCCGAGACAAGGTATACATTTATTGAGAAATTATGCTTATGCTTATATTATGCTTGCACAAAATTGAGACATTATCTAGTGCCTAGTACTTGCATTATAGCTTGTCAAACCGATGTCATCAAATACATGTTGCATAGGCCAATTCTTAGTGGTAGAATTGGCAAGTGGGCTTATGCTTTAATTGAATATGATTTGTCTTATGAATCTCTGAAATCCTGCTAATTTTATTGTTGAGCATTGAATTGATGACAAGCATGATATTGATATAAACCTTGTCTCATTAGTACCATGGAGATTATATTTTGATGGTTCAGTTTGTAGCAATGGCCAAGGTGTTGGTATTGTTTATATATCTCCTCATGGTGCTGTTTTTGAAGCCTCATGCCGCTTAGAATACTTTTGCACACATAATCAAGCCGAATATGAAGCATTGTTATTCGGCTTAGAGATGTTGCTTGCCATAGGTGCCACACATATTGAGGCTTTTGGTGATTCGTTATTAGTAGTGCAACAAATATCCAAAGTCTTTCAATGTTTTGACGAACCACTTAATGTTTATCTTGATAAATGTCTAGATATAATTTCCAATTTGGATTATTTTAGCATTGCTCATATATCTAGACATGACAATTGGAGAGCAAATGAGTTGGCACAACAAGCATCCGGCTATCATGTTGATCGTGGCATGTTTCATTTTTCTCAAAGGCCGATATCTAGTCTTGCCAACATAGGGGAGGCCGAACCGGAGCCCACCGTCTCGGCCACTAATGAAATATTTAATGCAAGAGAAAATCAAGACTGGAGGAAACCCATTATTGATTATTTGTGTGATCCTAGTAAAAGGGTGGACAGGACTGTTCGGCGTATGGCTTTCAAATACACAATGAGAGATGATGGTCTCTATCGCCGAACGATTGATGATGTTCTTCAAAGTGCTTGGACGAGGACCAATCGAGAGTTGCTATGGAAGAGGTCCATGAAGGTATTTGTGGCACTCATCAGTTGGCTCCCAAGATGAAATGACTATTACGACGTGCTAGGTTTTATTGGCCGACGATGGTTAATGATTGCTTCCGGTACTATAAAGGTTGTGAAGCTTGTCAAAAGTTTGATGATATTCAGTTAGCTCCCGCTGCTATGTTACATCCTATTATCAAGCCGTGGCCTTTTAGAGGTTGGGGATTGGACTTTATTGGAGAGATTCATCCTTCTTCTTCAAAGGGGCATCGGTTCGTGTTGGTGGCAACTGATTATTTCACTAAATGGTCTGAAGCAATACCACTGAAAAACACGACGCATACAGAGGTAATTCAATTCATAACTGAGCATATTATTCATAGATTCGACATTCCGCAAACATTAACTATGGACCAAGATTCATCCTTTATGTCACATCAAGTCAGAGAATTTGCCGAATCATATAAGATAAAGTTGCTCAATTCCTCTCCATATTATGCCCAAGCCAATGGACAAGCTGAGTCTAGTAATAGAATATTAATCAAGCTCATCAAGAAGAAGATTGAGGATAATCCAAGGAGATGGCATGAGCTATTGTCCGAAGCTTTGTGGGCACATAGGATCTCAAGGCATACACACCACCATCTCTTTCGACTAGCACTGTACCAACTATTAGAAATCATATTCACCATGCTCCACAACCACACGCAACATCACTCAATACAAGTGATATTTTGGCTAATGACAGAGAGGAAATGTCTAGGGTGTTCCGAGAGCATTGTGGGATTGAACTACCTAAACCACGAATTTCCAGGAAACCATATCTAGAAATTTTTGATGCCGTGCCATGTCCTCCCGGATATAAAGTTCCAGATTTTGTTAAATTTAGCGAGGAGGGAACAAAGACTACATGGGAGTATGTTAGTCAATACTTGGCACAATTAGGTGAGGCAAGTTCATGAGACGAGTGGAAAGTACGTTATTTTCCTTTATCTTTAACTGGTACTGCTTTCTCGTGGTTTTCTGCATTACCACCTGGTTCTATTACTACATGGTTTCAATTGGAGCAAAAGTTTCATGATCACTTCTACAGTGGTGACAATGAGCTTAAACTATCGCATCTTACATCGGTTAAGCAAAAGTATGATGAATCGGTCTCCGATTATATCAAAAGATTTAGGGATACGAAAAACCGGTGCTATAGATTGGTGATAACAGAGAGAGATTTGGCTGATCTTGTGCTTTGTGGTTTGAGAACACCAAAGGCTACCGCTTCTACGATCCTGTCTCACACCGTGTGTTCACCTCCCGACATGTTTATTTTGATGAGAAGATGTTCCCGTTTCAGCAGTAGGTACCTCTTGTCGTCGCCGGCTACCGGCGGCCCTTCGGCGACCCCGTCAGGCCCCGTGCGGCTCTTGGACCGCGCCTAACTTTGGTGGTCCTCACGTCGTGGGACGAGCTGCACCTCGCGCCCCCACGCCGACTTCATCGCCCACGCCCTCTCTGGCTGCTGCACCCTCTCTGGCTGCCTCCTTGCCGGCTGCCCCCTCACCGGTTGTCGGCTCGCCGGCCGCCTCGCCGGCTCTGGCTGCCCCTTCGCTGACTACCTCGCCCGCCTTGCCAGCCGGCTTGCCGGTTGTCCCTTCGCCGGCTGTCCCGGAGTTGCCGTATCGCCCTGTCACTCGAGCTCGAGCCAACATTCATCGCCCGGGTTTACGGTACTCCAGCGACGAGTATCTCCTCGCCACCTCCACCACTGAGTCGTCCCCGATCCCTGCGTCCGCCGAAGCAGCCCTTCGTGATCCTCACTAGCTTGCCGTGATGTAGGAAGAGTTTGATGCTCTTCAGCGGAACCGTACATGGACACTGGTTCCTCGGCCTTCTCGCACCAATGTCATCAGCGGCAAGTGGGTCTTTCGCCATAAGACCCACTCAAATGGTACACTTGAGCGCTACAAGGCCCGCTGGATGGCCCGTGGTTTTTGGCAGCGTGCTGGTGTCGACTTCACTGAGAAATTTGCACCGTTTGTCAAACCGGGCACGATCCACACTGTTCTCCAGCTCGCATTTTTTCGAGGTTGGCCGGTTCATCAGATGGATGTCTCCAACGCCTTCCTTCACGGCCAACTTGAGGAGCTGGTTTACTGTGAGCAGCTGGCCGGCTTCGTCGACGCATCTCTTCCTGGGCATGTGTGTTTGCTGTCCCGCTCTCTCTACGGGCTCAAGCAAGCACCTCGCGCCTAGTACCATCGTATCGTTGGGTTTCTTCAGACACTGGGCTTCAGCGTCACTCGCTCAGATGTCTCGTTGTTTGTCTATCACTGCGGCGACACGACTGCATATTTGCTCCTCTATGTCGACTACATCATCCTGACGGCCTCCTCTGCAGCCCTTGTTCAGCAGATTACTCTCCGGCTGCGTGATGAGTTTGCCATCAAGGACTTGGGCGCTCTACATTATTTCCTTGGCATTGAGGTTGTTCGGCGACCTGATGGCTTCTTTCTTCATCAGCAAAAGTATGTGCATGAGCTACTTGAGTGTGCCGGCATTCTCAAGTGTCACCCTGTCGCTACTCCTGTTGACACTAAGGCCAAGGTTTCTGCTCTCGAGGGCTCACCCGCGTCGGATGCTCCATTCTATCGGTCCATTGTTGGTGCTCTTTAGTATTTGACTCTCACCCGGCCGGATCTTCAGTATGCTGTTCAGCAGGTGTGTCTCCATATGCATGCCCCTTGTGACTCCCATTGGACCCTCCACTAGTACAACGAGGTGATATACAAATGGTTTTTTTAACCCCTTTCGCGACAACATTTGGAACTGTCGCCTAGTGAGTGACTGCGATAGGGGGGTCCTTCCGAGACGACCCAGAAACCATCGGGGATATGCCCTCCTGGCACACACGCTCGGCAAAATGAGGTCGTGTGCGACCGGCGAGCAATCAAATACGGTTATACGTATAGTATTACTAAAAAATCAATTATACAGGCGAAATCGTTTCCGGTCGTAAGTTAATCCGACACAGTCATTCCATGCTAAACGTTTCCGCTGATATATACATCCTACAGAGTCGCTCCAAGGAAAATGTTTCTGTTCGCAAGTACATCACACACAATTTTCCCTGTTAAATCGTTTGTGATAGCATTTCCATTGCATATTAACAATTTTATCGTTTGCCTTATTGAATGCATCACAAACGGCGCGTAGAAGAAACTGTGTGGCAAAGGCTGTCCATCACACACAATTTTTATGTGG
Organism: Triticum aestivum; assembly: GCF_018294505.1. NCBI lineage: Eukaryota > Viridiplantae > Streptophyta > Magnoliopsida > Poales > Poaceae > Triticum > Triticum aestivum. The sequence goes on along the minus strand of NC_057810.1, from coordinate 194,629,620 downwards.
TAAACGTTTGCGCTAGGTGGCCTAACACAAACAGTTTTCAAGAGGATGTCGTGTGTGATTGTTCATTAATCCAATACGGTTTATTCCTGGAAACTGTGTGCGTTGCCTGAGGTCATCGCCCACAGTGTTTTCTCAATAACCATTGGCAATAGAAAACCCCAATTAGCAGGCTAATTATCCCATTACTAATAATCCATTTATTAATATAATTGACATTTCATATTAAGCACATAATATATTACATTTTCATAATTGAAAAAATACATCAGAGTACAACATCATATAGCTTCAGCACTCAACTACCCCATTACACAAGTGCACCGCCACCAAGTTTCACATGCAACATCTATAACCTTTTGAAATTAGCATCATAGATGATACATAGACACATGTACCTCATATACAAAACAAATGAAGCAGAAGGCGAATATTGAGCCTTCATTGATGTTGAAGGCCTTTGCAACTTTAGGCCAGTGCCTGTGGATGATTGACCGTCCATCCTTCGTGCTCTTCACGAACACTTCAATATTGAACCGTGAGTGTTGTATGAATACCTTCCTCTCCTCCTGACCATATAGGTGGTTTGATAGGTAATCATCAGTGAACTGCTTTGGAAAGGCCTGAAAACAAGGATATGCATAAATATCTTCTCTATATTGAAAATGGGGCAAAGGAATAAAATGGCAAGGTATAATAGTTAGTGCCATCCTGTAGTGAACTGCTGTCTTCTTCATTGTGTAGACAAAGATATTGTTGTTTTTTGTCACTAATTTCTTTATCCTAACAATCTTTTTGAGTTTCTTGACTTGACTGATATTCATGGATAACTCATTTCCCCATATGTAAAAAGGGTCGAATAGTGGGTCAATACCTCTGACAGCAGGACCTACATGTGCAAGACCAAATTGTTAAAAATTAAATATTAGAATGGTTCCTGCAATTGCACAATAATGTGCTATTAGATAAAGGACCATGCATGTGCAAACCTCGATTGTAAACCTCAGTGCTTCCCATTGTTTCTCAGCAACCCATATAAGGTAGTTAGTGATCAGGTTAAGTGAGGGTTCGCATGATATTAGTAAAATATGTTGATGAAAAATAAGCACATTGCAGATTCATTAGATTAATTCAAGCCACGTGGAAAACCCTTTTATCCAAACCAAGCATGATTAAGAACTAGGATAATATAGCAACTGTATATGTTTCTCATGTATTAAGTGCAGCCAAATTCAATTGTTCCTCACAGCACAACAATACAAAATTCTACGCACGACAATTGGACATCGCATTTCAGAATTGAACCAAGCAGTTGACTAAACACCACAACAAATGAACCAAACATTAACTGAGGACCACATTGCACGATATAACATACTCCTAGTAGAAGATCAGATAGTTAACCAAACCAAGCATGCTTAACAACTTGGAAATATAGCAATTGTATTTGTTTCTCATGTATTTAGTACAAACAAATTTGATTTATTTCTCACATGGTATACAATAACAGAATGCACCCACAACAATTGAACATCGCATTGCAGAATTGAACCAAATAGTTAACTAAACACCATAACAAATGAACGAAATGTTAACTGAGCACCACATTCCACAATGTATAACATACAAGAAGATCAGACAGTTAACCAAACCAAGCATGCTTGACAACTTGGAAATATAGCAATTGTATTTGTTTCTCATGTATTTTGTAAAGAAATTTTTGATTTATTTTTCACATGGAAGACAATGCAAAATTGCACCCTCAAGAACTGAACATCACATTTGCAGAATCGAACCAAACAGTTAACTAAACACAACAACTAATTAACCAAACAGTTAATAGTGAGCACCACATTGCACGACATATAGAACATATACACTAGAGCAACATATTGCATGGTAAAAGTAGATAGCACAATTCACTAGAATTTGTTAAGGAAAGGCAGTAGCTAGCAAACTGAACATGGGTCCTTATAGTTATCTAATAAGACAAGCTACTCATTGTCGGAGATATCGATGACGATTGGCTCCTTGGACATGGAAGAGGGCGAGGCCTCCGCATCGTGGGTGCCCTCGTCGTAGTGGTGAGTTGCCTGAGCCGCTCCGGGCACCAACCTGCTGGCTCTCGAGTTGAGGTAACCATGTGTATGCTGAGAAAACACCTCGTAGTCTTCGTCGAAGGCACCGAGGGTGGCCTCGAGAAAACACCACGAACTATCGTTTAAAGCAGCCAACCGCGTTGCGGCGTTGGTGCGCGAGGTGTCGACGGTGACCTCGACGGCGAGGTGCTCCTCCAAGATCTGGGGGTCGGCATGAATGGCAGCCATCGGGACCTCATCCACGCGTGCGACCACGATTTGCTTCTCCGCTGCCAAATGCTCCTTGAGATCCTGGCTATATGGCGTGCACCATGGCTTATGGTGGCGCTTATTTGGTGGAGGGGGTCGGTGATTTGGGTGGAAGGTGTCGTGCCGGCGGCGGGGCATGTGGGATGTCGAAGGAGGAGGAGGATGGGGGTTGGGTGTGGATTACCTGCCTGGATAGACAAGGCCGAGCAGCATGAAGGAGGGTCGCCGGCAACGAGGCGGCGCTGGAAGCAAGGAGTGAAGATTTAACTTGGAAAGGAAGGTGGAAACAGGGGAAATGTGGCTTTTGGTAAGGGGAGGGGCGAGGAGGTAGATATTTCCGTGAAAGCCGAAAATTTTGAATCGGTTTAGCGAAAAAACTGGCGCGCAAAGTGTCATCAGACACGGTCCCTTATTCAGCACTGTGTATGATATGTGAATGTCACAAACAATTCAGATAGCTTAACCCGCGTGTGATGAGTAACATGAGTTTGAACGTCAAAAATTTTGGTTCGAATTTCCCTGGTTATAGTGGTCATCCACGTCATTGCATAATTTGCATACACAAAGGAGACTATAGCACACCCACACTTCTTAATCGAGCAATTTGACCAATTAAACAGAGCTGGTTGACCTAAACATTACTCTAACAAATTAAAGACCGACACTCTTAATTAAACAAAACAAAGAGTACTACTACGACTGGTTCTCATCGATCTACGCCTCCTCCATGTCCAGCTCACGCCCAATGATCTCCTGGGGAAGGGGCTCCATGGCATCCATCGCACCATACTCAACAAGCATCTCGCCATCCGCATCCGCCATATCTTTGGAATAGGCCGCCACGAGCTTGGCGTGGGCGGCCGCGATCTTGGTTTGGGCAGGCCCCGTCGTGGCAAGGTATGCCATGCAGGAACGGATGGCTGCTTGAACATTCTCGGCGATTGCAAAGTCTCCGGTCGCGGGTTGCCGACCGTTGTAGGAGAAGCTTCATTCTATTTGTGTGGTGACCGCCATGAGGTGGGCGTGGGTGGCCTCGACATTGCCGTGGGCGGCCTCCAACAGGGCTAAGGCCCCTGCTGCAAAGCGGACAACTTCCGTGCCGCTATCGCCAGTTGCTATCCCCGAGCCAGATGTTGCTGCCGCCACCTGAGAAGCAAGAACGGCCGTTTGGGCTGCCTTGGCCGCCCGGTCGCAGATTGCGATCGCGCTCATGAAGCTTGTTAGCACGCACCTGGTGGCTACATCCGCGCTCTCCCCGGAGTGGACCGCCTAAGTTGCCCTCACGAAGCGGGTTCACGTCCCCATCTTTCACCGACGATAATTGAATAGTGAAATGATATTTGGGGAGCGAGCTAGTGTGCTTGACACGCCGGCTGTGGACTGTAGCCGACGCACCTTCTCGCGCAAGCCGTATGCGTACTATACACTGACCGTGCTCCAGGATATTTTGTACCGCATCTCACACGGTTGGTGATAATAAACTGAGTGCGGTCTACTTGATTTTTTGTCTTGATTTGAATTACATAATGGGGTCACAGCTGCAAAGGATGGTGTTTGAATTGGTAGAACTTGCATCTGCAGTGAACATGCAACTATAGGCGTGTCGTCAACAAATTGGAATTATTCAGGGCTTGTTTGGACATTTTTGTACATTAACTTGGTTTTCTAGGCATTTTAGGTGCACAATTCAAAATTAGGAATGCATTGAAATTCAGGGGAGCTACTGCACGAGCCACTGATCTACAACATAATTTGCAAAGATAACTTAGACTATTGTTCAAGATAATGAGTTCAATTAATCATATTACTTAAGAACTCCCACTCAAATCAACATCCATCCGGTTGTCTGAGTGTAACATGATCAAATTCACCAACCCAAGTCCGATCATCACGTGAGATGAGGTGGTTTCAATGGTGAACATCTCCATGTTGATCATACTATATGACTCATGTTTGAACTTTCGGTCTCTTGTTCCGAGGCCATGTATGTACATGCTAGGCTTGTCAAGTTTAACCCAAGTGTTCCGCATGTGCAAAACTGGCTTGTACCCGTTGTATGTGAACGTAGAGTCTATCACACCCGATCATCACGTGGTGCTTCGAAACTACGAACTTTCACAATTATGCACACTCGGAGAGAACACAAATTTATCTTGAAATTTTAGTGATGGGTCACCTTATAATGCTATCGTCGACCTAAGCAAAACAAGATGGATGCAAATCATAAGTGACATGATATGACCATCATCTTGTGCTTTTGATCTCCATCTTCTAAGCACCGGTATAATCTCCATTGTCACGGACATGACACCATGATCTCCATCACCGTGTCTCCATCAGGGTTGTCACGCAAACCATGCTTCTACAACTATTGCTACCACTTAGCGATAAAGTAAAGCATTACATATCACTTAATGATTGACACGCAGGTCATACAACAATTAAAGACAACCCTATGGCTCTTGTCGGTTGCCGTATTCATCGACATGCAAGTCGTGATAATCTATACAAAACATGATCAACTCATACATCGAATATATCTCATCATTTCTTTGGCCATATCATATCACAACATACCCTGCAAAAACAAGTTAGACGTCCTCTACTTTGTTGTTGCATGTTTTACGTGGCTGCTATGGGTGATTAGTAAGAACCATTCTCACCTACTCAAAGCCACAACGGTGATATTGAAGTTGCTATTTAACCTTCTACAATGACCCCCTTTGTCGAATCCGGTTCAACTAAGGTGAGAGAGAGAGAGACAACCGCCATCCATCTTTATGCAACAAGTTGCATGTTAACTGATGGAACCGGTCTCATGTACGTGGACATGTAAAGTTGGTCCGGGCCGCTTCATCCCACAATATCGCTGAATCAAGATAAGACCAATGAAGGAAGCAATCTGAATATCAACGCCCAAAAACTCCTTTGTGTTCTACTCGTGATGTCATCTATGCAAAGATCTAGCTCATGATGCACATCTACGAGAGGAGAGATTGGATCCACATACCATTGTAGATCGCTAACCGGAAGCGTTAAGAAATGCGGTTGATGTAGTCGAACGTCTTCGTGATCAAATCACGATCCGTCCAAGAACTCTCGATCAAGTGTGAAATGAACGACACCTCCGTGTTCAATACACGTATGGATTTATGACACCTTCACCTCCTCGATCCAGCAAGTGATGGTGAAGTAGTAGCTCGAGTTCTTCGGCAGCACGAAGGCATGGCAACGGCGGTGGTGGAGAAATCTCAGCAGGGCTTCGCCAAGCCCAGCGGAGAAGAAGAAGGACTATGAGAGAGAGGAAGGGCAGCGTCTATGACGCCCGGATAATTAAGCTATAGTAACCCCCTGTTAATAGCGCCAGGTCATCACTTTTACTGTTGCTAGGTCCCGCATTGATCCCATCCGATTCAAGTTCAAATTTAAAACAAAGTCAAACAAATAAAGTTTTCAGATGTCAAAACCAAAATGTTCAAAGTGTTGCATATTTTCCATAGCTAATTATGGTGATGACCCAACTTTTTTTATAAAGTGTTTTACTACCCTAAAATAAATGGAAAACAGAGGCAATAAAAAAAAGGCTATAGCAAAAGAATAAAAGAAAAGCCCCCGCACCCCCCGGGTCTCGGTCCACCCCACCAGGCCCAACCCATCTTCTTCCCCTGGTCATCTTCTCTGTTCACCCGACCCAGTGCGCGCTCAAGTCGTCTCCCCGCCCGACCACCTCGCCGACCATGTCGATGAGAAGATAAGGCTGCCAGCAACCCCGCGTCCTCAGGCTCCCTCCCCACTCACCCACCCCCCCTTGCCCTCTCTCTCTGCCTCCCCACTCAGATCCCCTTCCCCCACGAGCTGCTGCTTCTCCTCTCCGCCATGGCCTCGCCATCATGAAGCCCGCGACCATCGTCACCTGTTCGCCGCCCTAACAAGTCCGGGAGCTTCGTCGTGGTCCGCCTCTTCTTCCTCGACACTGAATCAGGACCGAGAGTGCCACCATCGTCGCATTCTTCCTCTTCCCCATCTACGACCATCACGCGACCTCGTCGTGGATCTGCTCCACCGGTTCTCCCCACGCCCGCTGCCCAGACCCTACCCTCTCACAGTGAGCTCCGCCTCCCTCTCCTCCTTTTCCTCGCCGTCGATTTCGACCGTTAGTGCCCAATTCTGACTCGCCCGAGCCTGCCACTGCGTAACCTCATCGCCGGCAGCCGGCTGGCGACCAAATGGTCATGCACAGCTGCTCATTGTGCTCGCCCGCGCGCGTAGATGCTGCCTGGCCTAGCCGTTTAGTTCGAACGCGCCCGCTTTGCCGTTTTCCTCTCGCGACCGGTTCCAGCCGTGCGCCGTTGTGCTCACCGCCTTCGCTACATTGCATCCCCGACCTCGCCACCACGGCCATCCGATGCGGCCCACCGCCAGCTTTCCAACGCACCCAAAAACGCGGTATATGGACACCCGTACGCGAGATCCAGGCTCGCCGCAGTTTTCATCGCCGTTCGACCTCGTCGGTGCACTCCAGTGGCCGCGTTGACTCGGTGCTGACATGGCGCCACGGACCCCACCGCTCAGCCACTGACCCTGGGTCCCACTTGGCCCAGTTGACCTAGTCAACACGCTGATGTGGCAGTATAGTGCCACTGACAAGCCGGTCCCACCGCTTATACAACTAATTAAAATGGTTTTATAATTAAAAGTAATTAGTTTAGCTAATCATCCACTAACATGTGGGGCCCAACAACTAATTAACCTCAGTTTAGTTTAAAATAAGCTTTGTTAAGTAACAGAGGCTGGCAGGTGGGAGCCACTGGTCAGGTTTGACCTGGTCAGCTGCCATGCTGACTGTTGATGTCACTGTGATGTCATGCTGACACAATAAACCTTTTCTGTTAATTTAAAATAATTCCAGAAAATGTTTTAACCTTTGAAAATTCATAGAAAATTAACCGTAACTCGGATGAAAAAGTTTTATACATGAAAGTTGCTCAGAATGACGAGATGAATCCGAATACACCGTCCGTTTGTCCGCCACACGTCCCTATCATAGCAAACATCGAACCTTTCCCCTCTGGTTCATCTGTTTGACAGACGTCCGGAACCGGGAAAACTTTCCCGGATGTTTCCCCCCTTACCAGTATCGCCCAACGCTGCGTTAGACACCTCTAGCCTCACTTATTGTCATGTTGTGCATATGTTTGCTCTGTATTTACTGTTTCTTCCCCCTCTTCTCTCCGGTAGACCTCAAGACTGATGCTGCCGCCGAGTACGACTACGCCCTGACGATCAGTACTTTTCAGCAGAGCTTCTAGGCAAGCCCCCCCTTTGATCATACCGATATCTCCCATTCCATTCTCTCATGCTTGAATTAGATTTTGCTACTCTAATCGATTGTTCCTATTCTGATGCATAGTCTGCTTTTGTACCTGCTATTGTACTGTACCTGCTTACCCTCAACTGCTTAGTATAGGTTGGTTAGTGATCCATCAGTGACCCCCACCTTGTCCTTGTTGTCGCTGCTTCATCATTGACGACTCGATCGATGTGATCGACGACCATAGCCCGACACCTCACATCACATCACGCCCCTTTTGTTGCTCGACTCCAGAGTTACCATCGAGTGCCGAGGGTGACACCTCATACATCACTCCTAATGAGATCTCTGTAGTGTAGCTATTTGGTCGTGGTCAACAAGGGTGGTTCCTCCTTCACCATTCCTGACACGGCTCTGTCATGCAACCCCTCAAGTTTGAACCTCGAGGGTGGTTCCTCTTATGTTCACCTTGATGATTACATCGAGTGGAATTCACCGAGGGTGATTACTCGGGTTTTCCCCTTGATGTTTGGACACACGATTACCTTGAATTTACTTGAGACCATTGATGAAGTCGGGTCGTCCCTGAGGGGTACCCGCGAGTTGATGTGAAAGTCGAGTGGGCCCGGAGAGCACTCGCGAGTTTTCCACGTGGCACGGCCGGGCAGTCTGGGCCCTTGACGTAAGTCCACGAGACGGGGCGACGGGGTCACCTTATCGTGAGTCTCTGCTCGTCTCCGCGAGCCCCCAATGCACTAATGGTTTGGGTATTTGTTCTGAGTTGGCCCTTGGCCTTTACGCACTAACAACCAGACGAGAATAGTTATGGGCCTCGACGTTGCAGTATCAGCCGAAGCTTTGTCAGACGTCCAGTTCAGCATCGTGGTCCGGCCGGATCATGCCATCCACTTCACGGGTGGTGCTGGTATCCCCTTGCGCACAATGACCCGGAGTGCTGCAAGCGATGGGCCCAAGACCCCGGAGTGCTTAGGATGTAGACTGGCGGGGACCTCTCTGCTGAGCCTAGGTAGGGCTGTGACGTGTTGATCTTCCGAGGCCGGGCATTGACCCAGAAAAGTGTGTTTGGCCAGAGTGATCGAGCGTGTTGGGTAACGTGGTGCACCCCTGCAGGGAAGATATATATTCGAATACCGTGTCCACAGTAATGGACGTTCAGACTTATATCCTGATCTTATATTACTAGAAATGGATACCTGAGATATGTGATGGATATGTGGCTCCGAGATTGCTTTCTTGCAGGAAGTCGGGGAAGGATCTCTGGGCGTTGATGTTACAATATGTTTGTTAAATTAAAATGCTACTCTTTACTCTTCTACATGCTGCAAGATGCTTGGAGATGCTTGAAGATGCTAGTCTTTGATAGGCTAGGCCTTCCCCTCTATTCTGGCATTCTGCAGTTCAGTCCAGAGATACAAACCTTCCATTTCATACCAGTGCATACTTAGTATAGATCTAATACTTGGGAGTACTTTGGATGAGTACTCACGATTGCTTTGCTACCCCTTTCCCCCTTCTTTCTTCTTTTCGGTTGATGCAACCAGATGGTGGATCCCTGGAGCCAGATGCCACCGCCGATGGATGCTACTACGTGAAGTCTGTCGATGACCATGAGCAGTTAGGAGGTCCCAGGCAGGAGGCCTTGCCTCTTCGATCATGTTGCTTTTGTGCTAGCCTTCTTAAGGCATCCTTGTTTAACTTATGTCTATACTCAGATATTGTTGCTTCCACTGACCCTTGTGTATCAAGCTTGTATTTGAGCCCTCGAGGCCCCTGGCTTGTAATATAAAGCTTGCATTATTTTATTTATGTCTAGAGTTGTGTTGTGATATCTTCCCGTGAGTCCCTGATCTTGATCGTACACATTTGCATGTATGTTTAGAGTACGATTGAATCGGGGGTGTCACAAGTTGGTATCAGAGACGACTGCCTATAGGATCCCCCTTTCCAACTCCTTGGCCAAAGTTGAGTCTAGTCTTTGAAAAACTATTTTACTAACATGGCTGTGTGGCTTACGGGCCCATGTCGCCATTGGGTGGTACTAGGATCTTTTACTCCTCGACCTTTACTCTGGGACTCTAATCTCTCTACTATTCGGGTTAAAAGATTTTGTTAAATCTAACTCTAGGTTCTCGTAAATACTTTCTTCGGGAGAGCCCCTCACTTTCGATGATTGCTTGGTACACTAGAAGATTCTGAAGATACTCTTTGATGTTTTCCTGAGACCCTTGTACCCTTCGCCATTGCGATCCCTACCACCGATAATCCTTTTGGATAACTACCTACATTGTCGTTCATACCTTCTTACTCTTGTTATTACAAGATGTCCTAAAATATTCTCTAATGTTCCGGGAATCCTTTTTTGCTTACTGACCTGCAGTTCCTTGCCGCGTGAATACCCCTACAGATAATTACTCACTCTTATCGAGTATCCATTCATCCAGTTATTCTTATGCTTGATAAGATACTTTGTAATACAATCCGAGCTTTCGAGGACCTATGTCGCCTATTGCTATAGAAGGTCTTACATGCCTACACTTTGGTCAATTCCATATGCCTAGCAGTATCCATTGACATCCTTTGTCATTATCATCTTGAGTCTTTCGATTTGATATGTTTGTGTCACAGTCATCAGTTGATCCTTATAGATTATCTTTCTGGCTCAGACGTCTTCCTGAACATGAGCTGGTTCTCGGCCAATCAGATTGCCATTGATTGTGCCCTAAGTCTATTCAACTTATCCATTTTTTTATCAGAGCGTTTGCTTCTGATTCCTTGATTTGGGTTCATAATTCCTTCGTATTTGTACTCTGAATTAGTCAGTTGCTTCTATAACCTGATCTCCTTGCATCCTTTCTTCTTCTGGTTGAGTACCGTTGCTCACATTAGATCCCTCGTGGACCACCAGATCCTTTGTTGGCTTTTATCGGACATCATCCTTCATATTCAATAACCTTGTGAGCCTTTCCCGGATACATAATGCCTTTGGTAAATTGTATCCCCCGCTCTTGTCAACTATGCTCTGCTTCCGAGCTTGAGTTATTTATTACTAAAGTTTGTGGTATATGATCCTAATATGCCCCTATGGGTTGAATCTATGTCTTCCCTAAATCCGCGTGAACTCGGAAATTATGCGGGTTATCCACTACTGGCTTTTCGCTAGGTAAAATTTCAACGCTACAACTTCTTCAAATGCGAGGAGTGAATGGAAGTTGTGCATTAGAGAAGTGGGAGTCGACCTTGAACCTTTATGTTCATGCCCATGGACCCAATGTGGAACTTATCATGGAAGCTTCTTGTAATAATAACTATTTCCTTGATATAATATCTTACGGTATCTATGAATTGGTCCTTTGTAACCGTGGTTTCAACCATATTGTTCTTCTTTGATCCCATTTCTTGGACAAGTTGAGTACTTGTCTTCTGCAGATATTTTCACCTGTCAAACCTCTATCATGATCTACCTTCGAGCATTACCCTTTGGTATATTGAGAATATCACGGAACTATGTACCTTCTTATGAGTTCTTCATCAACTATTATTCTCGCCGATTCAAACTTTCCACGGGTTCTGAGTTGTTAGACACTTGAGAACACCGATAACTGATTCAAGTCTCCATTGCTTTGCTTAAACCTTTCTTGTAACCTAACATATCTCAGAAGTGATAATTCCCTACTTATGTAAACACATCGGTGTACAAACTTTGTTAGTAAGACCTTGTTACTATTGTTGATGACATTCCGGTAGCCACCGATGGACGAGAACTTTGCCTATTGGTGCGCCTGATCTTAACGAGCAGGAAAATGGCTCTCCTCGTCCCTCGCACTTGGTACCAACGCTGTTGCCAACATAATTGACAAGCTATCCTCTGACCTGCCTTGCTATCATGACCGTGCAAAATGTTAGCGCCTTCCTGCTTTTAACCCACATGGTGGGCCCATAACCCATAGTTCCACAGGATCGAAACCAGACTCTCCTCTACATCCCTGTTTTCCAAGTCATCCCTCGCATTTGGCTTCGTATGTAATTCCCCAGCCACATTCCTTGTGATCTGTTCTAGTATCAAATGCAATACTTATTCTCGATGCTCTGAGCCCCTTTCAGACTCTATTTTAGACATCGAACGATTGCCTAACCACTTGAAGCTTCTTATTGCAACTTCTTACCTTGCTCTCGATGACTTTCTTGAGTTTCAACTCGAGAGATGCACATATGCCACGTTCACTGAGATAGCCCCCAGGTACCTATCTTGTGTTAAGCTTCGTCCTTCTCGAGTCTTTCCCCCTTACTTCACCCCGTAAATCTCGGGACGAGATTTCTTGTAGTGGAGGAGATTTGTGATGCCCGGATAATTAAGCTATAGTAATCCCCCGTTAATAGCTCCAGGTCATCACTTTTACTATTGCTAGGTCCCGCATTGTTCCCTTCCGATTCAAGTTCAAATTTAAAACAGAGTCAAACAAATAAAGTTTTCAGATGTCAAAACCAAAATGTTCGAAGTGTTGCATATTTTCCATAGCTAATTATGGTGATGACCCAACTTTTTTTTATAAAGTGTTTTACTACCCTAAAATAAATGGAAAACAGAGGCAATAAGAAAAAGGCTATAACAAAAGAATAAAAGAAAAGACCCCGCACCCCCCGGGCTTCGGTCCACCCCACCAGGCCCAGCCCATCTTCTTCCCCCGGTCATCTTATCTGTTCACCCGACCCAGTGCACGCCCGAGTCGCGTCCCCGCCCGACCACCTTGCCGGCCACGTCAACGAGAAGATAAGGCCACTAGCAACCCCGCGTCCTCGGTCTCCCTCCCCACTCGCCCACTCCCCCTTGCCCTCCCTCTCTGCCTCCCCACTCAGATCCCCTTCCCCCATGCGCTGCTGCTTCTCCTCTCCGCCATGGCCTCGCCGCCATGACGCCCGCGACCATCGTCGCCCGTTCGCCGCCCCGACAAGTCCGGGAGCTCCGTCGTGGTCCGCCTCTTCTTCCTCGACACTGAATCGGGACCAGGAGCGCCACCACCGTTGCATTCTTCCTCTTCCTCATCTACGACCATCACGCGACCTCGTCGTCGATTTGCTCCACCGGTTCTCCCCGCACCCGCTGCCCAGACCCTACGCTCTCACAGTGAGCTCCGCCTCCCTCTCCTCATTTTCCTCGCCATCGATTTCAATTGTTAGTGCCTGATCCTGACTCGCCTGAGCTCGCCGCTACGCAACCTCGTCGCCGGCAGCCGTCCGACGACCAAATGGTCAGGCACAACTGCTCATCATGCTCGCCCGCGCGCGTAGATGCTGCCTGGCCTAACCGTTTAGTTCGAATGCGCCCGCTTCACCGTTTTCCTCTCGCGACCGGTTCCAGCCGTGCGCCATTGTGCTCGTCGCCGTTGCTACGCTGCGTCCCCGGCCTCGCCACCGCCGCCATCTGATGCGGCCCACCGGTAGCTTTCCAACGCACCCGAAAACTCGATATATGGCCACCTGTCGTGGAATTGTCACGTCAGATGTCCTCGTGAAATGACTTAGTTGTGGAGCCATCGCAACTAGGAAGCTTGAAGGGGTTGATCGGGACAAAGGACACGAGAGGTTTTATACTAGTTCGGCCCCTTACGGTGAAGGTAAGGCCTACGTCTAGTTGGGTTGGTATTGATGTTTCGATGACCAGGGAGTGAGATACGCTATTCCCGGTTCTCGATGAGTTGTTTCTTACCCTAAGTCGCCAGCAGGTTGTCCCCTTATATACACGGGTTGACGCCCTGCGGCTTACAGAGTCCCGGCCGGCTTATAAACAGTGTCCGGCTCGGTGACTAGTTAAGTCTACCTTATGATACAAGTCATATTACTATGGCGGTTTATTACAACGGGCCTTAAGTCGCATGCGGGCCTTAAGCCCTCTATGAACCGCCATTTTCACCTTTGGTCTTGGGCTTCTCTTTAGTAAGTCTTCTTTGCGTAACCCGGCCCCTCCTGGGCGGCTTACACAAATAGTTATATCCCCAACATTAGGCCCCAGATTGATTTGAACCTGTTCATGTCAATCTTAAAATACCTTATGGAACTGTCCTTCAGTCTTTTGTCTTGCGCGAAGATTTTAACCCGCCGTGACGTCATCATCTGGATCCGGGTTAAATCACCGTGATGTCATCTTCAATAAAACTTATTTTTACTCCATCATATCTTCCAACGAATCTTTGCCTTTACTGACCATCCCGAGAATCGAGGCGTCAGGGCTGCTGGATAATAAATTTTATCTCCTTGTTTCTCGCGCCGCCTCAGTTATCCTTCTCTTATAAATAGGAGCGACCCTGGTCTTCCATTCTGCCCTCTTTCAGTCGTCTTCTTCCTCCCGCCTCCTCTCGAGCTCCGCCGCCGCCGCTGTAGAGCTTCCTGTCTTCACCGTCTCAGGCCGCTGCATTGACCTGGTTGGACCAGAGAAATGTGACGAACCTCCGCAGCCCATCCAGATCCGTAAGTTCCCTTCCGTTCCTTGCTTAGATCCGCATTAGGGCTTCTTCGAGTTCGTCAGAGTTCATCACCATTAGAGCCAAACCCTTGTTAGTTTTCCTCTTAGACTCCTCTTCTGATCTGAGACTGATATAATATGGCTGCTATAGTTGTTTTCGCACTTGTTTTGGATAAAAAGCAGATCTCTTTCTCTGTATAAAAGCCTCATTCGAGCCTATGAACACATCTGCGTCAGTTTTTAGGTCTAGAAAATTTTCTTATCAGAATAGACCTTTGATCTTAAATATCAGCAGAAGATTATGAAACCTGTTTTTATCACCCGGAAAATTCCTTCTGTTAAATGCCTTTAAACACAACTGTCCAGGTGTCCGGCTTAAATAAATGACACAGAACCTTAGTTGCTCCTCATGACCTAAAGAATTTTGAACTGCTCTTGATACTTGTAGCGGCTTAAATATTGTTGCACAATCATCCTTATATCATTAGGCCCCTCATTAAGCCGCCACCTTGAATAATTAGGATTTTTCTCCCGAGTTAAAATTGAACCGGATCTTCTTATTTTGTCATAGGCCAACTGTTGTCATGGCTCCTAAGGCGGCCAAGGCCCCTGTAACCTGCAATTGGGTCCCATCCATAGTTACCAGGAGTAAACTTGCTGAATTTGTTAAGTCTGGCCATTTGCCTAAGAAGGAGGTCATGTCTTATCGTGCCCCTGACCCGTCTGAAGAGAAGCCTCAACCCAAAGAAGGGGAGGTGATAGTTTTTACGGATCACATGAGCGGGGGATTTTCCCTTCCCGGCTCAAAATTCTTCAGGGTGGTTTTGAATTTCTTTGACCTTAGACCTCAAGACATCAGACCCAATTCCGTGTCAAATATTTGCAATTTCCAAGTCTTCTGCGAGGTGTACCTTGGAGAGGAGCCAAGTCTGCTATTGTTCAGGGAACTTTTCTACTTGAACCGGCAAAATGAACGTGCCAACGGGCCCAGTCTTGAGCTTGGCGGCATCTCGATCCAGTGAGGGAGAGACTGCCTTTTTCCTTATGCTGAGCTGCCGAGTCACCCAAAATCTTGGAACCAAACGTGGTTCTACTGTCAGGACACTTCTCCAGCTGATGAGAAGCCTCTACCCGGCTTTCGCGCCCTACGCCTTGAGTCCAACCATCCGCTAACAGACAAACTAACGGCCGTTGAGCGTCTGCCTCTCAATCCCACCATCAAGAAGATCAAAGCTCTCTTGGGAAATGGTTTAAACAGCGTCGATCTGGTCCGAGTCTGGGTCACATGGCGAATACTTCCATTAAGCCGCCGTTCCGGTTTAATGTGTACTTACACAGGCGAAAAGGATAACCCGTTACGCCATAGCCCTGACGACTTACCAGATGATGTGGTGGATGCTACGACCCAGTCACTGCTGAAGGAGGGCACTGTGACGAGTAACACCTTCGGCTTACTTCCCTTTTGCAAGAAGAACCCGGCACCTGCAGTAAGTTATCAATCTTAATAAATACTCTTCGCTATGTTATACCTTTTTTGGTACTCATAATTCCTTATCCTTTCCACAGGCTGATGATAACTTCTGGAAGGCCAAATATGACCATGAGGCTGCCAAACAAGCCAGGACGACCAAGAAAACCGAAAGGAAAGCCGCCAAGATGGGAACCTCAAAGAATAAGAAACCCAGCGCCTCCGACTTACTCAAATTGGATGATAGTTCTTTGGATGATGAAGAGGTAATCTTTAAATTTTCTTAATTCCCTTGTCATTATCTGTCTGACATTCTATCCCTTCAGGAGGATACGGGGAATAGTCAAGCAACCAATGAAGAGGTAACTATAATCTCCTCCGACTCAGAGCCTTTGCCAAAGCAAAAGATCCGAAGGGTGACCCGGAAAGTAAGATTTTCACATGCTCTTGCTTATCAAGATCCTCAATTTCTTTTGAAGCAACAACAACTTGAGAACCGGAGGCAGACCCGGAACAACAAGGATGCGGAACTCTCCTCCGGCTTACCTGACGTAACCAGGAAGCGTCAGGCTGAGGTTATCTCCAATTTACGTTCTGTTTTACCTTTAGCGGGCTTAATTCGTCATCCTCTCAATTCGTGTGACTCCAACTATCAGGATACCTCTCCTTCTTCCGGTGAATCCATGCAGTCAAACATGCCGGCTTTCAAAACTGCTCCCAGGTAATGTAACCTTATGTACCTTGAACTTTACTTTACCCATGCTTGCATATTCATCCTTCTTCCTTTGTTAACAGCATGCAAGTGAAACCCAGCAAGAGGGCGAAGAAGAATAAGCCGTCCCAAGACCTGATTGTAACTGAACCAGTGATTAATGCGTCTGCTCCAGACAGCTCTACCCATCAGCCGCTGCCTAATCCGGCTTCTGATATTCCAGTGCCAACCTCTGATCCGCCCGCCGAAGATACTCTCAACATAAATGACCCGGAGACTCCTAGCCCGGTCAAGACAAATGAACCGAAAGTTGAGATTGTGAGGTCTCAGTTTGTTGAACCAGGGCGGCCTACCGTCCTTGCCAAATGTACCGCCAAGGAAGAACTTGCCGAACACCGAAAAGCCAAGCAGGACATTACTGATTATACTCACTTAAGCATTGGTGATATAGTCTCGGGCTATCTGAATCAAGTGCATAATAGCCGTGACCTGGAAATTGACATGGTAAAACAAATACAGCACAAATCTGAGGTATAACTTATACTTTTTACCTGAATCTTACATACTGTACCAGCCCCCAAGTCTATTGCTTATGAATAAATATGCTGTAGACTTAGAAATCTGCTTTACTTGTTAATTTAGCCGGTTCAAAGAGAATATATTTAACCCGGTTATAACATGATAGTTTTAAATTTGCAATATACATTAGCCCCCAAGTGTCAAGTATCTTTACTTGTAAAGTGTTTGAGACTTAATATGTGTGACCCAGTATGATAAGTTTAAAATTCTTCAGCATACATTAGCCCCCAAGTGCCAAGTATCTTTACTTGTAAAGTGCTTGGGACTTGAATGTTACCTTACTATAATCCTTACCATAACCTGGTGTCAATGTAGGCCACCATAAGTCAGTTTGAATCAGAGCTTGCTGTCCTGAAGAGTCGTCTGGGAACTCAAGAACTTGAAACTCAGAAGGCCAACTCCAAATTTGAATTCATTGTCTCTGAAAATGAGAAGTTGAAGAAGAATTTTGAGTCAGAGAAGAAAGTTTGGGATGATGAGAAGGCTTCACTGGTGACTCGGGCTGAGACAACAGAAGCATCTCTTGCAGAGGCAACAACCGAGTTGTCCACCTTAAAATGACAGATATCTCAAATGGTCTCAGCCATCTTCGGTAAGTTACTGTGCAAAACCTCAAACATTGTAATCTTCCAATGATTATTGTAACAGTTACCCCCGGCTTATTGCTATGTCTGTGCACACACAGGCACTAGGAGTACCAACCTTAAGCAAAACATGCTGATCAAGCTTAAGGCTGTTTATACCCTAGTGGAACAGCTGTACACTGGGTCACAACGTGCCTTGGCCGTTGTAGCTTTATCAAATCCCAGTCCCCACCTTCTGCAAGACGTGTTGAAGGGCTTTGTTGTACTACCTCAGCGGATCCAAGACTTAAGGCGGGCGTCCTCAAGAGCCGGGGCCGTAGCCGCATTGAGCCGGGCTAAAGCATGGCTCCCAGAACTTGACCCGGCCGACCTTGCCCTTGGATACCCAAGTCTGAAGGAGGACGGTATTGTATTCGACGACCATGATTTCACCACCTGTGTCAAAGCCATACGTCCCGTGGCAACCCTTGTTGGAAACGACACTGACCTTACCAAGTACGCGCCGGGTTATGATAGTGAGAACCGGAGAATTCCAAACACTCCATATGATCAAATCAGCCTGATCCCTCCAATTCGTAAGCATACTTTTGCCCCTGAAGTGGACCCAGCCGATTTAATAGATGATAAAGCTGAGTTTGAAGCTTTGAGCAGCATTGACTGGGCCTCGTCAACTTTCCAGGACAAAACACCCGACGGAGAAGCGGAGAAGGATAACCCGGAGTCTTCAAGCCCGCTGAAGGAGTGAATCACCAGGTGTTTTGAAGAAAAACAATGCTTCATTTATGCAGACTCGGGGAGTCATGTAATAGGGTAGAAAAAACTTCCCAATGTTTGTCATGCCTTCGCGCATGTTCCTAGCGCTTAACACTTTCGTAAGCCGACACTGCTATATATTTCTGGCTTTATTTCCTTGGCGTATTAAACTTGCTTGCCTTATTCTGCACATAAAACAAGGAAAATTCCCTTGGCATTTTATCGCGTCTGGGGTCACGGAAAGTATTGATAACCCGGAACGCAAACCAAAAAACATCATAAACAGACTATACTTTGCTAAGCATAAGCATAATAGCATACCTGCGATCCTTTGATAATCTTTCCTGCTGATATGATGCTCACCTGGTACTTAACAACCTCGCGTGACCAATATTAAACCGGAAAGACAAAAAACATCTCATAATGCTTTTCACAAGGTCTCAGGATAGTCAAAATAATTTACAGGCTTCTGATTCGAATACGATCAGTAAACCGTTCCAAAGGGGTTAAGCTAAGATTCGGATACGATCATATAGCCCCCAGTGGCTTGGCGATGCCGATCAAATGGGTATCGACAACTATGTTCTCTTTGGTTCGAATACGACCTATGTTTGAACAGGAAGCCCCCAAGTGACTATAAGATTTGTTTAATGACGCTGGTTCGGATACGATCCACGTCAGACCCAAAGGGGTTAAGCTGTGATTCAAATATGATCAAGAAGCCCCCAAGTGGGTTTGGCAGTATGCCGATCAAGCGGGTATCGACAGGTATGTTCTCTTTGGTTCGAATACGACCTATGTTTGAACAGGAAGCCCCCAAATGATCATTGCTAGATTCATATATGATCATAAGCCGGACCAAAGGGAAAGCCGGATTCAGATATGATCCGCTCCCTATTGGTAGTGTCCACCACCTGATAAAGAAGACATAAAAACATTCTTTATGGGAAAAAAGGACAGAGGTCCTGCTTTATTGCTTTATATAATATGTACATCGTCAAAAGTATATACATCCTAAGAGCCGGTGGCTCAAGTATAGTAAGGCCGAAGATGGGCGATATTCCATGACCGACGGGTCTCCTCCTTCGACTTACGTGAGTCTTTGTGCTCTCGAATATCAATGAGGTAGTATGACCCGTTGTTCAGATTCTTGCTGACCACAAAGGGTCCTTCCCAAGGTGGAGATAGCTTGTGCATGTCAGATTGATCCTGGATGAGCCGGAGCACCAAATCACCTTCCTGAAAGGTTCTGCTCTTGACCCGGCGACTGTGATAACGGCGCAAGTCTTGCTAGTAAATCGCCGAGCAGGCTATTTCCAAGTCTCGCTCCTCATCCAACAAGTCAAGTGCCTCCCGACGAGCTTGTTCGTTGTCCGCCTCAACATAAGCCGCCACACGGGGCGAGTCGTGTCGGATGTCACTTGGTAGAACTGCCTCTGCTCCATAGACCATGAAAAAAGGTGTGTAACCCGTATATCTGTTAGGCGTAGTGTTGATGCTCCATAATACAGAGGGTAACTCCTCCACCCAGCAACCCGGAGTCCGTTTTAAGGGGACAAAGAGCCGGGGCTTAATACCCTTCAGTATCTCTTGATTACCTCTTTCTGCTTGACCATTGGATTGAGGATGAGCAACAGCCGAAACATCAAGCCGGATATGTTCTCGTTGACAGAACTCTTCATGGCTCCCTTGGAAAGATTAGTACCATTGTGAGTTATAATGCTGTGTGGGAAACCAAAACGAAAGATCACCTTTTTCATGAACTGAACCGCTGTGGCCGCATCACACTTACTGACTGGCTCCGCCTCAACCCACTTTGTAAACTTATCTACTGCCACCAGGAGATGTGTCTTTTTATTCTTAGACCTTTTGAAGGGTCCAACCATGTCAAGCCCCCAGACTGCGAACGACCAAGTAATTGGATCATCCTTAATTCTTGAGCCGGCACATGAGCCCGTCGTGAGAACTTCTGACAACCGTCACATTTACTAACCAGATCCTCCGCATCAGCATGAGCCGTGAGCTAGTAGAAACCATGGCGAAAAGCCTTGGCCACCAGAGATTTTGAGCTGGCATGATGACCACAATCTCCTTCATGGATCTCTCGAAGTATCTCTTGACCCTCCGCAGGTGACACACAACGCTGGAATGCCCCTGTGACACTGAGGTGATGTAACTCGCCATTAACAATGGTCATGGATTTGGACTGCCTGACAATTTGTCTCGCCAAGGTCTCATCCTCTGGCAGCTCTCCCCGGGTCATATAAGCCAAGTATGGCAATGTCCAATCTGGGATGACATGAAGCGCGACCACCAATTGTGCCTCCGAGTCTGGCACTGTTAGCTCTTCCTCTGTAGGTACCTTGACAGAAGGATTATGCAAAACGTCAAGAAAGGTGTGAGGAGGCACCGGCTTACGCTGAGATCCCAACCGGCTTAACGCATCAGCCGCCTCATTCTTCCTTCTATCAATGTCCTCCACTTGATACCCCTTGAAGTGCCCAGCTACATCATCTACTTCACGACGGTAAGTCGCCATAAGAGGATCTTTAGAATCCCACTTGCCTGAGACCTGTTGAGCCACGAGGTCTGAGTCGCCCAAACATCTTACTCGGCTCAAATTCATCTCCTTGGCCATCCGGAGACCATGGAGCAATGCCTCGTATTCAGCTGCATTGTTAGTACAGGAAAACATGAGCCGGAGCACATAGCGAAATTTGTCACCTCGAGGGGAAGTTAAAACAACTCCAGCCCCTGAGCCTTCTAACTGCATGGACCCATCAAAGTGAATAGTCCAATACGTATTATCTGGCTTCTCCTCAGGTGCCTGCAACTCTGTCCAGTCATTGATAAAGTCGACCAAAGCTTTAGCCTTGATAGCAGTATGGGGCATATACTTCAAACCATAGGGCCCAAGCTCAATAGCCCACTTGGCGATTCGTCCTGTGGCTTCCCTGTTCTGAATGATGTCTCCTAGAGGGGCTGAACTTACCACCGTTATAGGATGACTTTGGAAGTACTGCTTCAACTTCTGGTTTGCCATGAACACACCATAAACAAGTTTCTGCCAATGTGGATATCTTTGTTTAGACTCAATGAGCACCTCACTGACATAGTAAACCGGCCGTTGAACCAGGTGCTCCTTGCCTGCCTCCTTACGCTCCACCACAGTGGCAACACCGACGGCCCGCGAGTTAGCAGCCACATATAACAACAACGGTTCTCTATCAATGGGAGCCGCAAGAACCGGTGGCTCAGACAACTCTCTCTTTAAATCTTCAAAGGCAGTGTTAGCAGCATCACTCCAGACGAAGGTGTCTGTTTTCTTCATTATCTGATATAGCGGTAAGGCCTTCTCCCCTAACCGGCTTATGAACCGGCTTAAAGCAGCAACACGACCTGCCAGGCGCTGAACATCATTGATACACGCCGGCTTAGCCAGAGAGGTAATCGCCGTGATCTTCTCCGGATTAGCTTCAATGCCTCTGTTTGACACCAGAAAACCAAAAGCTTGCCCGCAGGTACACCAAACACACACTTGGCCGGGTTAACATCATCTTGTAAACCCAGAGATTGTCAAAGGTCTCTCTCAAGTCAGATATCAAGGTTTCCTTTTCTCTGGACTTCACCATGATGTCATCCACATAAGCATGAACATTACACCCAATTTGATCGTGCAAACAGTTCTGTACACATCGCTGATAAGTCGCCTGGGCGCTCTTGAGTCCAAACGGCATAGATACATAACAGAAGGCCCCAAACGGAGTGATGAAAGCTATCTTCTCCTGGTCCTTAACTGCCATCTTGATCTGATGATAACCAGAGTAAGCATCCAAGAAGCTCAAATGTTCACAACCCGCCGTAGCATCAATGATTTGATAAATAAGGGGGAGAGCAAAGGGATCAGCCGGACAAGCCTTGTTTAAGTCCGTGTAATCTACACACATCCGCCAAGTGCCGTTCTTCTTGAGCACTAACACCGGGTTAGCCAACCACTCCGGGTGAAAAACTTCAACAATAAACCCGGCCGCTAAGAGCCGGGCGACCTCTTCCCCAATAGCTTTCCGTCTCTTTCATTGAACCGTCGGAGAAACTGCACTGATACTGAACTGCTTAGAGGCGTCTCCTGGGGTAAAGTCAACAAGCTTTGTCTCAGCGGCCGATTTAAACTTCAACGCCGGGTCATGCTCGGTAGTTGGTTTCTTGAGGGAGGTCATATCCACCGGGTCAACATTGTCTTGATAAAATTTGAGCTCCTCCGCGGCACAGGCAGTCTCAGCGTAAGCCGCGTCGCCTTCTTCACATTCCAAGGCCACCTTTCGACTCCCATGCACAGTGATGGTGCCCTTGTAACCCGGCATCTTGAGCTGTAAGTAAACATAACACGGCCGTGCCATGAACGTAGCATAAGCCGGTCGCCCAAACAAAGCATGATATGGACTCCTGATTTTGACCACTTCAAACGTCAATTTCTCAGCCCTGGAATCATACTCATCTCCAAAGGCCACCTCCAATTCAATCTTTCCAACTGGGTAAGCCGACTTGCCTGGAACCACCCCATGGAAAACAGTGTTGGATGTTCTCAGATTCTTCTCAGTCAACCCCATGCGCTGGAAAGTCTCATAATAGAGGATATTGATGCTGCTACCTCTGTCCATGAGTACCTTAGTGAATTTATATCCACCATCCTGGGGTGCTACCACCAAGGCTAACTGACCCGGATTATCGACTCGTGGAGGGTGATCCTCTCTGCTCCAAATGATGGGTTGCTCTGACCATCTCAAATAACGAGAAATTGCCGACTCAACCGAATGTACGACCCTCTTATGAACCTTCTGGTCACATTTGCATAAGCTAGTGGTAAACACATGGTACTGCCCACCGCTCAACCGTTTCAGATGGCTCTGATAACCCGACTGCTGCTGCTGTTGTCCTCCCTGACCAGATTGCTGCTGATTATTTCCACCCGACTGTCCCTGAAAACCGGAATTTGAACCGCCGCCCGGGCCATGAAAGCCGCCAGCCCCTAAACCACCGCCAGATCCATGACTACCATCAAAGGTATTGGAATTTTTAAACGCCTTCATGATCGCACAATCTTTCCTCAGGTGTGTAGCGGGGTGCTCCCGGGTGCCGTGTTTCGGGCAGGGCTCATTCAGTAGCTGCTCAAGAGATGGGCCCGACCCGCCAGATCAAGGCCACTTACCCTTCCTTCTCTGATTGTTACCCTGTGTATTAGCATTGGCTACAAGCTCCAGGTTGCCGTCCGCCTTATGCTTATTGCCGCTTTGATTCACCGGGTTGTGCTGTTGACCCTTTCCATTGCTGTTCCTTTTTCCCTTCCCTGTCTTCTCATCATCAGACGCGGGATCCTTGGTACTATCAGAATCGGCATATTTGACTAAAGCCACCATCAGCGTACCCATATCCCTGCAATCACGCTTAAGGCGCCCCAGTTTCTGCCTCAGCGGCTCAAAGCTGCAATTTTTCTCCAACATGAGGACTGCAAAGCCGACATCCATCTTATTAGATGAATGAATTATCTCCTTGACCCGGCATACCCAATGGGTGGTGGATTCACCCTCCCCTGCTTACAATTCGTCAAGTCCACGATTGACATAGATTGCTTATAGGTGTCCTTGAAGTTCTGGATGAAACGGGCTTTTAACTCCTCCCACGAACCAATGGAATTGGGTGGTAAACTTTTTAACCAAGACCGGGCCGTTCCATCTAACATCATGGTGAAGTATTTAGCCATTGCCGTGTCACTGACTTCCAACAGTTCCATGGCCATCTCATAACTCTCAATCCATGCTCCGGGCTGTAAGTCGGCCGTGTAATTCGGCACCTTTCGAGGTCCCTTGAAGTCCTTGGGCAGGCGCACGTTGCGCAAAGCCGGTATCAAACAAGGAACACCATCGGTTCTGGTGGCTACTCCCATCTCAATAGAAGTCGTTGGATACTCTGGAATATTTTGATGTGCCACCTGTTGAGCCGCCAGCTGGGCCGCCCGCTCATTCTCCTGACGTACTCGGTATTGCACCGGGTTATAGCCACCATGTTGGTCACGGCGTTGGGTGTTGCTTGACAAAGCTTCAGATTCCATGTGCCTGCTGTAACTCGGGCTCCGATTCTGACGAGGCGGTGCTAACCATGGCGGAGGAGTTGATTGAATCCTATCCCGGCTATAAGAATAAGTCTCTTGCTGAGCTAGGGCTATCTGGACAAGTTCCCTGATTCTCCGGGTCTCCACTACTGTTGGATCATCACCGTCCACTGGGAGAGCCGCCAGACGCGCTGATGCTGCGATTAAGTTCTCCATGGGGTTGGAAAAGTGACCCGGCGGTATCGGCACATAACGTGGCAGTGCCATGTTTCCATGAGGAGGTACCATCTCCCGAGGCTGAGCCGGTCCCCCCATTCCGGTTGTCATAAATTGATTTGCATCGGGCGGGTTACTTGGGCCGGCTCTGGGTGTAGCAAACAAAACTCGAGGGTCATAATTCAGAGGCAAACGGGATTGAGTTTTCTGGTGCCTCCTCCTCATTACCTCATTGGATGCGTTTAAGCTCATCGTGAGCTGGTAAGCTTCTGACTGCAACCGCTGTGCCCGGGCGTCGAGAGCCATCGCTCTATAGCTACTCTACTATCCTCAGCTGCCAAGGCCTCCTTGGCCTGAGCTATCTCCTCACGCACCCGTGCCACCTCCGTGTCATGCTCATCTTTATTAGCAGGGATAACCGTGGCGGTTAACAGGGCTGTAAGTTTATCCATGAGATCTATCAACACTTGAGCCGGCGGGCGCACCGGGCCTCCTGCCCCGGCCGCTCCTATCCGGGACGTAATTGCAGTAGCGGTTGTAGAGTTTTGGCTGGGTTGAGTCCCAGCCATGAAGACTCCTGCCCAATTCGGCGACTCACAGGGGTCCGGAATACTGAAGCCATCAGAACAACCCTCGAGCACACCATCTTGAACTTGATACAGCGAATCCGTTGAACCGGCGGACGAATCACCGTCAGAGTGGACGGCCGTCTCACCACCATCTTCAGGTCCTTCAGAAAGCTCTTCTCCGTGGACGCAGCCCACAAAGACACGCTTCATGCCGGGTTGAGCTCGGGCGGGTTTCGCACGCTGAGCCGTCTCAACGAGGTCGGTGCAGTTGTCCGGCTCAGGCCCCGGCCCACCAATCCGGCCGATGAAGACATGGATCCCTCCGAAGGGGACCTGGTACGCGTACTCAATTGAGTCGGCGTCGGGGCCCCAGCCTTCGTCGTCGATGTAGATCTTGCCGCGACGACTCTTGGTCATCTGGCCCACTACATATCCCTTGAGCCCTTCGAAGTTGCCCTTCAAGAACTCAAATCCATCGTGCGCTGGCCCCATGGTGGGCGCCAACTGTCGTGGAATTGTCACGTCAGATGTCCTCGTGAAAGGACTTAGTTGTGGAGCCATCGCAACAAGGAAGCTTGAAGGGGTTGATCGGGACAAAGGACATGAGAGGTTTTATACTAGTTTGGCCCCTTACGGTGAAGGTAAGGCCTATGTCTAGTTGGGTTGGTATTGATGTTTCGATGACCAGGGAGAGAGATACGCTATGCCCGGTTCTCGATGAGTTGTTTCTTACCCTAAGCCGCCAGCAGGTCGTCCCCTTATATACACGGGTTGACGCCCTGCGGCTTACAGAGTCTCGGCCGACTTATAAACAGTGTCCGGCTCGGTGACTAGTTAAGTCTACCTTATGATACAAGTCATTTTACTATGGTGGTTTATTACAACGGGCCTTAAGTCGCCTGCGGGCCTTAAGCCCTCTATGAACCGCCATTTTCACCTTTGGTCTTGGGCTTCTCTCTGGTAAGTCTTCTTTGCGTAACCCGGCCCCTCCTGGGCGGCTTACACAAATAGTTATATCCCCAACACCACCCGTACGCGAGATCCGGGCTCGTCACAGTTTTCACCACTGTTCGACCTCGCCGGCGCACTCCAGTGGCCGCGCTGACTCGGCGCCGATGTGGCGCCACGGGCCCCACCGCTCAGACACTGACCCTGGGTCCCACTTGGCCCGGTTGACCCAGTCAACACGCTGACATGGCAGTATAGTGCCACTGACGAGCCGGTCCTGCCGCTTATATAACAAATTAAAATGGTTTTATAATTAAAAGGAATTAGTTTAGCTAATCAGCCACTAACATGCGGGGCCCAACAACTAATTAACCTCTGTTTGGTTTAAAATAAGCTTTGTTAAGTAACAAAGGCTGGCAGGTAGGACCCACTGGTCAGGTTTGACCTGGTCAGCCGCCATGCTGAGTATAGATGTTACTGTGATGTCATGCTAACGCGACAAACCTTTTCTATTAATTTAAAATAATTCCAGAATATGTTTTAACCTTTGAAAATTCATAGAAAATTAACCGTAACTCAGATGAAAAAGTTTTGTACATGAAAGTTGCTCAGAATGACGAGACGAATCCGAATAAGCGGTCCGTTTGCCTGCCACACGTACCTATCATAGCAAACATCAAACCTTTCCCCTCCGGTTCATCTGTCTGGCAGACGTCCGGAACCGGGAAAACTTTCCCGGATGTCTCCCCCTTACCAGTATCGCCTAACACTGCATTAGACACCTCTAGCCTCGCTTATTGTCATGTTGTGCATATGTTTGCTCTGTATTTACAATTTCTTCCCCCTCTTCTCTCCGGTAGACCTCGAGACTGCCGCTGCCGCCGAGTACGACTATGCCCTGACGATCAGTACTTTTCAGCACAGCTTCCAGGCAAGCCCCCCTTTGATCATCCCGATATCGCCCATTCCATTCTCTCATGCTTGCATTAGATTTTACTACTGTAATTGATTGCTCCTATTCTGATGCATAGACTGCTTTTGTACCTGCTATTGTATCATACCTGCTTACCCTCAACTGCTTAGTATAGGTTGGTTAGTGATCCATCAGTGACCCCCACCTTGTCCTTGTTGTCCCTGCTTCATCATTGACGACTCAATCAATGTGATCGATGACCAGAGCCCGACACCTCACATCACATCATGCCCCTTTTGTTGCTCGACTCTACAGAGTTACCATCGACTACCGAGGGTGACACCTCATACATCACTCCTGATGAGATCTCTATAGTGTAGCTATTTGGTCGTGGTCAACAAGGGTGGTTCCTCCTTCACCATTCCCGACACGGCTCTGTCGTGCAACCCCTCAAGTTTGAACCTCGAGGGTGGTTCCTCTTACGTTCACCTTGATGATTACATCGAGTGGAATTCACCGAGGGTGATTTCTCGCAGGGGTCGAGGAAGGATCTCTGGGCGTTGATGTTAGAACATGTTTGTTAAATTAAAATGCTATTCTTTACTCTTCTACATGCCGCAAGATGCTTGGAGCTGCTTGAAGATGCTAGTCTTTGATAGGCTAGGCCTTCCCCTCTATTCTGGCATTCTGCAGTTCAGTACAGAGATACAAACCTTCCATTTGATACCAGTGCATACTTAGTATAGATCTGATGATTGCGAGTACTTTGGATGAGTACTCACGGTTGCTTTGCTACCCCTTTCCCCCCCTTCTTTCTTCTTACCGGTTGATGTAACCAGATGGTGGATCCCTGGAGCCAGATGCCACCGCTGATGGATGCTACTATGTGAAGTCTGTCGATGACCAGGAGTAGTTAGGAGGTCCCAGGTAGGAGGCCTTGCCTCTTCGATCGTGTTGCTTTTGTGCTAGCCTTCTTAAGGCATCCTTGTTTAACTTATGTCTGTACTCAGATATTGTTGCTTCCGCTGACTCTTGTGTATCATGCTTGAATTCGAGCCCTCGAGGCCCCTGGCTTGTAATATAAATCTTGTATTATTTTATTTGTGTCTAGAGTTGTGTTGTGATATCTTCCCGTGAGTCCCTGATCTTGATCATACATATTTGCGTGTATGATTAGTGTACGATTGAATCGGGGGCATCACAGCGTCGTGGCAATGATGGGAGCGGCTGCCCTCCCTCTCAACCTCTATATATAGGGGGAAGGGAGGAAGGGGGCGCCCTAGGGTTTCCCCTGGGGGGCGGCGGCCACCAGATGGGGCGCCCCTAGGGAAACCCTAGGGTGGCTTTTGTTGGGGAACGCAGTAATTTCAAAAAAATTTCCTACGCACACGCAAAATCATGGTGATACATAGCTACGAGAGGGGAGAGTGTCGTCCACGTACCCTCGTAGACCGTAAGCGGAAGCAGTATTACAACGCGGTTGATGTAGTCATACGTCTTCACGACTGACCGATCCTAGTACCGAATGTACGACACCTCCGCGATCTGCACACGTTCAGATCGATGACATCCCATGAACTGACTATCCAGTAGAGCTTCAAGGGAGAGTTCCATTAGCACGACGGCGTGATGACGGTGTTGATGAAGCTACCTACACAGGGCTTCACCTAAGCATCGCTACGATATGACTGAGGTGGATTATGGTGGAGGGGGCACCACACACGGCTAAAGATCAATGATCAACTTGTGTGTGTATGGGGTGCCCCTCTCCCCCGTATATAAAGGAGTGGAGGAGGGGGAGGGACGGCCCTCTACTATGGTGTGCCCTGGGGAGTCCTACTCCCACCGGGAGTAGGATCCTCCCTTCCAAGTAGTAGGAGTAGGAGAAAAGGAAGGGGCAGAGAGAAGAGAAGGAAGGAGGGGGCATCGCCCCTCCCCCTAGTCCAATTCGGACTAGGCCTTGGGGGCGCACGGCCTGCCCTAGGTAGCTCCTCTCTCTTTCTCGTATGGCCCAATAAGGCCCAATACTTCTCCCAGTGAATTCCCGTAACTCTCCGGTACTCCGAAAAATACCCGAATCACTCGGAACCTTTCCGATGTCCGAATATAGCCTTCAAGTATATCGATCTTTACGGCTCGACCATTTCGAGACTCCTCGTCATGTCCCTGATCTTATCCGGGATACAGAACAAACTTCGGTCATCAAATCACATAACTCATAATACAAATCGTCACAGAACGTTAAGCGTGCGGATCCTACGGGTTCAAGAACTATGTAGACATGACCGAGACTCATCTCCGGTCAATAACCAATAGCGGAACCTGGATGCTCATATTGGCTCCTGAATATTCTAAGAAGATCTTTATCGGTCAAACCGCATAACAACATACATTGTTCCCTTTGTCATCGGTATGTTACTTGCCCAAGATTCAATCGTCGGTATCTCAATACCTAGTTCAATCTCGTTACCGGCAAGTCTATTTACTTGTTCCGTAATGCATCATCCTGCAACTAACTCATTAGTCACATTGCTTGCAACGCTTATAGTGATGTGTATTACCGAGAGGGCCCAGAGACACCTCTCCGATAATCGGAGTGACAAATCCTAATCTTGATCTATGCCAACTCAACAAGTACCATCGGAGACACCTGTAGAGCACCTTTATAATCACCCAGTTATGTTCTGATGTTTGGTAGCACACAAAGTGTTCCTCCAGTATTTGGGAGTTGCATAATCTCATAGTCATAGGAACATGTATAAGTCATGAAGAAAACAATAGCAATATACTAAACAATCAAGTGCTAAGCTAACGGAATGGGTCAAGTCAATCACATCATTCTCGAACAATGTGACCCCATTAATCAAATGACAACTCATGTCTATGGCTAGGAAACATAACCATCTTTGATTCAACGAGCTAGTCAAGTAGAGGCATACTAGGGACACTCTGTTTGTCTATGTATTCAAACATGTACTAAGTTTCCGGTTAATACAATTATAGCATGAATAATAAACATTTATCATGAAATAAGGAAATAAACAATAACTTTATTATTGCCTCTAGGGCATATTTCCTTTAGTCTCCCACTTGCACTATAGTTAATAATCTAGTTCACATCGCTTTGTGATATAACACCAATAGTTCACATCACCATGTGATTAACACCCATAGTTCACATCGCCATGTGACCAACACTCAAAGTGTTTACTAGAGTTAGTAATCTAGTTCACATTGCTATGTGATTAACACCCAAAGAGTACTACGGTGTGATCATGTTTTGCTTGTGAGAGAAGTTTAGTCAATGGGTCTGTCACACTCAGAGCCGTATGTATTTTGCAAATATTCTATGTCTAGAATGCTCTGCATGGATCTACTCGAGCTAATTGCTCCCACTTTCAATATGTATCCAGATTGAGACTTATAGTCATCTGAATCGGTGTAAAATCTTGCATTGACGTACTCTTTACGACAAACTCTATATTACCCCCATCACCGAGAAACATTTCCTTAGTCCTTACTAAGGATAATCTTGACCGCTATCCAGTGATCTACTCCTAGATCAAAATTGTACCCCCTTGCAAAACTCAGGGCAGGGTACACAATAAGTCTAGTACACAGCACAACATACTTTATAGTACCTATGACTGTGGCATAGGGAATGACTTTCATTCTCTCTATCTTCTGCCATGGTCGGGCTTTGAGTCTTACTCAACTTTACACCTTGCAACACAGGCAAGAACTCCTTCTTTGACCATTCCATTTTGAACTACTTCAAAATCTTATCAAGGTATGTACTCATTGAAAAAACTCATCAAGCGTCTTGATCTATCTCTATAAATCTTGATGCTCAATGTGTAAGCAGCTTCACCGAGGTCTTTCTTTGAAAACACTCCTTTATGCTTTCTAGAAAAATTCTACATTATTTCTGATCAACAATATGTCATTCACATATACTTATCAGAAATGTTGTAGTGCTCCCACTCACTTTCCTGTAAATACAGGCTTCACCGCAAGTATGTATAAAACCATATGCTTTGATCAACTCATCAAAGCGTATATTCCAACTCCGAGATGCTTGCATCAGTCCATAGATGGATCGCTGGAGCTTGCACATCTTGTTAGTACCTTTAGGATTGACAAAACCTTCCGGTTGCATCATATACAACTCTTCTTCCAAAAATCCATTCAGGAATGTAGTTTTGACATCCATTTGCCGAATTACATAATCATAAAATACAGCAATTGCTAACATGATTCAGACAGACTTAAGCATTGCTACGGGTGAGAAAGTCTCATCGTAGTCAACTACTTGAACTTGTCAAAAAATCTTTTTGCGACAAGTCGAGCTTTGTAGATAGTAACACTACTATCAGTGTCCGTCTTCCTCTTGAGAATCTATTATTTAATATGGCTTGCTGATCATTGGGCAAGTCCACAAAAGTGCACACTTTGTTCTCATACATGGATCCCATCTCAGATTTCATGACCTCAAGCCATTTCGTGGAATCTGGGCTCATCATCGCTTCCTCATAGTTCATAGGTTCAGCATGGTCTAGTAACATGACTTCCAGAATAGGATTACCGTACCACTTTGGTTCGGACCATACTCTGGAAGACCTATGAGGTTTTGTAGTAACTTGATCTGAAGTTTCATGATCATCATCATTAGCGTCCTCACTAATTGGTGTAGGAATCACAGGAACTGATTTCTGTGATGAACTACTTTCGAATAAGGGAGAAGGTACAATTACCTTATCAAGTTCTACTTTCCTCCCACTCACTTCTTTCGAGAGAAACTCCTTCTCTAGAAAGGATCCATTCTTAGCAAAAAAGATTTTTCCTTTGGATCTGTGATAGAAGGTGTGCCCAACAGTTTCCTTTGGGTATCCTATGAAGACACACTTCTCCGAGTTTTGTTCGAGCTTATCAGGTTGAAACTTTTTCACATAAGCATCGCAACCCCAAACTTTAAGAAATGACAACTTTGGTTTCTTGCCAAACCACAGTTCATAAGGCGTCATCTCAACGGATTTTGATGGTGCCCTATTTAAAGTGAATGCAGCTGTCTCTAATGCATAACCCCAAAACGATAGCGGTAAATCAGTAAGAGACACCATAGATCGCACCATATCTAATAAAGTGCGGTTACAACGTTCGGACACGCCATTACGTTGTGGTGTTCCGGGTGGCGTGAGTTGCAAAACTATCCCGCATTGTTTCAAATGAAGACCAAACTCGCAACTCAAATATTCTCCTCCACGATTGGATCGTAGAAACTTTATTTTCTTGTTACGATGACT
This sequence comes from Triticum aestivum, assembly GCF_018294505.1. Classification (NCBI taxonomy): domain Eukaryota; kingdom Viridiplantae; phylum Streptophyta; class Magnoliopsida; order Poales; family Poaceae; genus Triticum; species Triticum aestivum. The sequence continues at coordinate 194,597,335 of NC_057810.1, read as the reverse complement.
TTCGACTTCACTCTGGAAGTCTTTGAACTTTTCAAATGTTTCAGACTTATGTTTCATTAAGTAGATATACCCATATCTTCTCAAATCATTTGTGAGGGTGAGAAAATAACGATACCCGCCGTGAGCCTCAATATTCATTGGACCACATACATCAGTATGTATGATTTCCAACAAATCTGTTGCTCACTCCATTGTTCCGGAGAATGGCATTTTAGTCATCTTGCCCATGAGGCATGGTTCGCAAGTACCAAGTGATTCATAATCAAGTGATTCCAAAAGTCCATCAGTATGGAGTTTCTTCATGCGCTTTACACCAATATGACCTAAACGGCAGTGCCACAAATAAGTTGCACTATCATTATCGACTCTGCATCTTTTGGCTTCAACATTATGAATATGTGTATCACTACAATCGATATTCAACAAAAATAGACCACTCTTCAAGGGTGCATGACCATAAAAGATATTACTCATATAAATAGAACAACCATTATTCTCAGATTTAAATGAATAACCATCTCGCATCAAACAAGATCCAGATTTAATGTTCATGCTTAACGCTGGCACCAAATAAAAATTATTCAGGTATAAAACTAATCCCGAAGGTAGATGTAGAGGTAGAGTGCCGACCGCGATCACATCGACTTTGGAGCCATTTCCCACGCGCATCGTCAGCTCATCCTTAGCCAATCTTCGCTTAATACGTAGTCCCTGTTTCGAGTTGCAAATGTTAGCAATAGAACCAGTATCAAATACCCAGGTGCTACTGCGAGCTTTAGTAAGGTACACATCAATAACATGTATATCACATATACCTTTGTTCACCTTGCCATCCTTCTTATCCGCCAAATACTTGGGGCAGTTCCGCTTCCAGTGACCAGTCCCTTTGTAGTAGAAGCACTGAGTCTCAAGCTTAGGTCCAGACTTGGGTTTCTTCTCCTCAGCAGCAACTTGTTTGCTGTTCTTCTTGAAGTTCCCCTTCTTCTTCCCTTTACTCTTTTTCTTGAAACAAGTGGTCTTGTTAACCATCAACACTTGATGCTCCTTCTTGATTTCTACCTCCGTAGCCTTTAGCATCGCGAAGAGCTCGGGAATTGTCTTTTCTATCCCTTGCATATTATAGTTCATCACGAAGCTCTTGTATCTTGGTGGCAGTGATTGGAGAATTCTGTCAATGACACTATCATCAGGAAGATTAACTCCCAGTTGAATCAAGTGATTATTATACCCAGACATTTTTGAGTATATGTTCACTGACAGAATTATTCTCCTCCATCTTGCAGCTATAGAACTTATTAGAGACTTCATATCTCTCAATCCGGGCATTTGCTTGAAATATTAACTTCAACTCCTGGAACATCTCATATGCTCCATGACGTTCAAAACATCGTTGAAGTCCCGGTTCTTAGCCGTAAAGCATGGCACATTGAACTATCGAGTAGTCATCAGCTTTGCTCTGCCAGACGTTCACAACGTCCGGCGTTGCTCCTGCAGCGGGTCTTGCACCTAGCGGTGCTTCCAGGATGTAATTCTTCTGTGCAGCAATGAGGATAATCCTCAAGTTATGGACCCAATCCATGTAATTGCTACCATCATCTTTCAACTTAGCTTTCTTAAGGAACGCATTAAAATTCAACAGAACAACAGCATGGGCCATCTATCTACAATAATATAGACAAGCAAAATACTATCAGGTACTAAGTTCATGATAAATTAAAGTTCAATTAATCAAATTACTTAAGACTCCCACTTAGACAGACATCCCTCTAATCATCTAAGTGATCACATGATCCAAATCAACTAAACCGGTTCCGATCATCACGTGAAAAGGAGTAGTTCTCAATGGTGAACATCACTATGTTGATTATATCTACTATATGATTCACGCTCGACATTTTGGTCTCAGTGTTCCGAGGCCATATCTGCATATGCTAGGCTTGTGAAGTTTAACCCGAGTATTTCTGTGTGTGCAAAACTGGCTTGCACCTGTTGTATGTGAACGTAGAGCTTATCACACCCGATCATCATGTGGTGTCTCGGCACGACGAACTTTGGCAACGGTGCATACTCAGGGAGAACAGTTATACCTTGAAATTTAGTGAGAGATCATCTTATAATGCTACCGTCAATCAAAGCAAAATAAGATGCATATAAGATAAACATCACATGCAATCAATATAAGTGATATGATATGGCCATCATCATCTTGTGCCTTTGATCTCCATCTTCAAAGCACCATCATGATCACCATTGTCACCGGCGCGACACCTTGATATCCATCGTAGCATCGTTGTCGTCTCGCCAACTATCGCTCCTACAACCACCACTACCACTTAGTGATAAACTAAAGCAATTACATGGCGATTGCATTGCATACAATAAAGCGACAACCATATGGCTCCTGCCAGTTGCCGATAACTCTGTTACAAAACATGATAATCTCATACAATAAAATTTAGCATCATGTCTTGACCATATCACATCAAAACATGCCCTGCAAAAACAAGTTAGACGTCCTCGACTTAGTTATTGCAAGTTTTACGTGGCTGCTACGGGCTGAACAAGAACCGTTCTTACCTATGCATCAAAACCACAATGATATTTCGTCAAGTTAGTGCTGTTTTAACCTTCAACAAGGACTGGGCGTAGCCACTCTCAATTCAACTAAAGTTGGACATACTCACACCCGCCAGCCACCTATGTGCAAAGCACGTCGGTAGAACCAGTCTCGCGTAAGTGTATGCGTAATGTCGGTCCGGGCCGCTTCATCCAACAATACCGCCGAATCAAAGTATGACATGCTAGTAAGCAATATGACTAGTATCGCCCACAACTCACTTGTGTTCTACTCGTGCATACAACATCTACGCATAAACTTGGGTCTGATACCATTGTTGGGGAACACAGTAATTTAAAAAAAATTCCTATGCACACGCAAGATCATGGTGATGCATAGCAACGAGAGGGAAGAGTGTCGTCCACGTACCCTCGTGGACCGTAAGCGGAAGCGATGACAACGTGGTTGATGTAGTCATACGTCTTCACGATAGACCGATCCTAGTACCGAACGTATGACACCTCCGCGATCTGCACACGTTCAGCTCGATGACGTCCCACGAACTCACGATCCAGTAGAGCTTCGAGGGAGAGTTCCGTCAGCACGACGATGTGATGACAGTGTTAATGAAGCTACCAACACAGGGCTTCGCCTAAGCACCGCTATGATATGACCGAGGTGGATTATGGTGGAGGGGGGCACCGCACACGGCTAAAGATCAATTATCAACTTGTGTGTGTATGGGGTGCCCCTCTCCCCCATATATAAAGGAGTGGAAGAGGGGGGGGATCCTCTACTATGGCGCGCCCTGGGGAGTCCTACTCCCACCGGGAGTAGGATTCACCCCTTCCAAGTAGTAGGAGTAGGAGAGAAGGAAGAGGAAGAGAGAAGAGAAGGAAGGAGGGGGCGCTGGCCCTCCCCCTAGTCCAATTCGGACTAGGCCTTGAAGGGGCGCGCGGCCTGCCCTAGGTAGCCCCTCTCTCTTTCCCATATGGACCAATAAGGCCCAATACTTCTCCCGGCGAATTCCGGTAACTCTCCGGTACTCCGAAAAATACCCGAATCACTCGGACCCTTTCCGATGTCTGAATATAGCCTTCCAATATATCAATCTTTACGGCTCGACCATTTCGAGACTCCTCGTCATGTACCTGATCTCATCCGGGATTCCGAACAAACTTTGGTCCTCAAATCACATAACTCATAATACAAATCGTCATAGAACATTAAGCGTGCGGACCCTACGGGTTCGAGAACTATGTAGACATGACCGAGACTCATCTCCGGTCAATAACTAATAGCGGAGCCTGGATGCTCATATTGGCTCCTACATATTCTACAAAGATCTTTATTGGTCAAACCGCATAACAACATACGTTGTTCCCTTTGTCATCGGTATGTTACTTGCCCGAGATTCGATCGTCGATATCTCAATACCTAGTTCAATCTCATTACCGGCAAGTCTATTTAATCGTTTTGTAATGCATCATCCTGCAACTAACTCATTAGTCACATTGCTTGCAAGTCTTATAGTGATGTGTATTACCAAGAGGGCCCAGAGATACCTCTCCGACAATCGGAGTGACAAATCCTAATCTCGATCTATGCCAACTCAATAAGTACCATCGGAGACACCTGTAGAGCACCTTTATAATCACCCAGTTACATTGTGATGTTTGGTAGCACACAAAGTGTTCCTCCGATATTTGAGAGTTACATAATCTCATAGTCATAGGAACATGTATAAGTCATGAAGAAAGCAATAACAATATACTAAATGATCAAGTGCTAAGCTAACAGCATGGGTCAAGTCAATCACATCATTATCCAATGATGTGACCCCGTTAATCAAATGACAACTCATGTCTATGGCTAGGAAACCTAACCATCTTTGATTCAATGAGCTAGTCAAGTAGAGGCCTACTAGTGACACTCTGTTTGTCTATGTATTCACACATGTACTAAGCTTCCCGTTAATACAATTCTAGCATGAATAATAAACATTTATCATGAAATAAGGAAATAAATAATAACTTTATTATTGCCTCTAGGGCATATTTCCTTCAGCTTGCCCCCCAAGCCACAAGGTGGCCGCCCCTAGGTAGGCTCCCCCACCCATTGGCCAAATGGGGTAGGGTTTGGGTGGCGCCCAACCCCTTGTGGGCTGGTGTGCCCCCTTCCCTTGGCCCATGAGGCCCCAACACTTGCCCCCCCAAAATTATTTTCGGTTCTCTGACAAAACCCAGTACCTCCTGGAACACTTTCGGAGTCTGAATCCCTTCATCCTATATATCAATCTTCACCTCCGGACCATTCCGGAGTTCCGCGTCATGTCCCGGATCTCATCCGGGACTCTGAACAACCTTCAGTCACCAACACAATAACTCAACTATACTTATATCATCACCAAACGTTATGTGTGTAGATCCCGCGGGTTCGAGAACTATGCAGACATGACTAAGACACCTCCACGGTCAATAACCAATAGCGGGACTTGGATGTCCATATTGGTTCCCACATATTCTAGAAGATCTTTATCGGTCGAACCTCGATGCCAAGGATTCAGCTAATCCCATATGCGGTTCCCTTTGTCCATTGGTATGTGACTTGCCCGAGATTTGATTGTCGATATCTCCATACTATTTCAATCTCGTTATCGGCAAGTCTCTTTACACATTTCATAATACAAGATCTCGTGGCCAACTTCCTTAGTCACATTGCTTGCAAACTCCCAGTCTTGATCCATGCCAACTCAACAGACACCCTCGAAGATATATGTAGAGCATATTTATAGTCACCCAATTACGTTTGCGATATTTGATACACACAAGGTACTCCTCCGGTGTCAGTGAGTTGCATGATCTCATGGTCATAGGAACCGATACTTGACATGCAGAAAACAATAGCAATAAACTTGATACGATCATATGCTACGCTTATAGTCACTACTAGGGAAAAGCTTATACACATAAGCTTACTAGTAGCGTTGGTCAAAAATGTGCGCTACTGCTATATACCAGTAGCACCGTGTACAAAAGCTCGCTACTAGTATATAATTAGTAGTAGCGTGGCCCAGACAAAAAGCGCTACTACTATAACTGCCACAATGTTGCCGGTAGGATAGGTATATTAGTAGCGCTTGTCTGCAACCCGCGCTATTCATCATAGTTGTAACTCTGTTCCTGGACACGCGCTACTACTATGGGTACCTTTTCCCAATTTTCCTCCCCCGCGCCCGACCATCTTCTTCCTCCCATCACTCCCTGCTTTTCACTCTGCCTCCGCCGCTGCCGCATTGCCGTCGACACCGCATTGTCGCTGCATTGCCACTGCCGTCCTCCCTCGTCCTTCTCGGCATGCCCTCCTCCCTCCTCTCCCTCCTTCTCCCACCGCGACCTCCTCCCTTCTCCTCGATCACCTCCTCCTCCACCCACCGCCGGCCCTCCTCCTCCTCCAGCCCCCGCCGGCCCTCCTCCCTCCTCCTCTAGCCACCGCGGGCCCTCCTCCTCCAGCCGCCGCCGACCCTCCTCACTCCTCCTCCTCCTAGTTTATAGATTGAAAATATTCTAGTTTATAGTTTATAGTTTATAGTTTATAGTTTCTATATTATAGTTTGTATTTTGCTACATTTACTTGGTAAAAATGTCATCTACTTGTTATATTCTGAAATTAGGGCTTTTTCTAGGGTTCATAGTATATCTTGAAATATTTCAGCAATTAAACTCTATTTTGTGAAATTAGGGCATTTTTCTATGGTTCAAGAAGTAGACAGACAGTAGGTAAAACATGAGGATAATAATGTTCTTAGGGTTTAGGAAACGAATTGCAGACAGTTGAAAATTTTATTTGGAATCAAATTGGATATTTACTTGATAGCTTATGGAGTTTTACTAAGTGCTAAGATAAAGATAAAATGTTTTTGTTTATATTTTGTTTTTGGAGAAATCAAGGAGCCCCTGCATCATCCATGCCGCCGTCCCCGTCACCGACCCCCTCCGACCTCGAGGTGAGACCAGCCACCCCCTGTTGTTAATTTAGTTTAGGTATTTTAGTTGTTTAATCTTGGAATAATGTAGTATGAATCCTAGTTATGATTGAATAATGTTCAAAATGTAGGTTTTTAATTAGGTGTAGTTAATAGAATTTAGGTGTTTTAGGTGTATTTTATAGAATTCTAGGTTGATTCGTTTTGAAGTGGACATTTCATATTCTGAACATGTCACATTTGTTGTTATTTTTTTAGTTAAAGCATTTATTCCTGCATCGATGTCGACGATGCCTATCCCGCATCCTTGTCATCGACTCGGCGAAGGAGGCCTACTTGATCAGAGGGGCCATGTCTGGGACTGGGCTCCGCCGGGCTGGTACTGGGAGGGGCTACCTTCCGGGGGGCGCAACTTGGTGAGGATCTAGCCCGTCGTTGACCCAAACCTTCTTTGGTGGTGGTTGCATGGGCCACTAACGATGCGGAGGCTTTCGTCCCCCGCGGAGGTGATACGTCACCGTGTCAGCGAGGAGTATGAGTACGTCCGTCGCTACATGGTTGCGTTGGAGGGCAGGTTCGACAATACCTAGTAGGTTCTTCAGGGATCTCACTGGAGCTATGATCCTGTGACGGTTCCTTCTCTTTGGGTTTCCACCACCAACGTCGATACTCGTCGTTTGCTAGGGTTGTAGATGTATTAGTGATGTTATATGTATGATACTATTCGACATGTATTAGTCATAATATTCGACGATGGACGGACGCAAGAGATGATTTAGTTTTGCTTATTGAATGCATGCTAATTTGAATACTAATTTTGAAATGTTTTGTTTTTGCTTATTAGTGATAATATTCTATGATGTACGGAGCCCCTGCATCATCCCCGTCATCGTCCCCGTCACCGACCCCCTCCGACCTCGAGGTGACCATCAAGCTTGAATGCTCATATGATGTAGATATAAACCATTGGAATGCAATGGCCATCAAGTTTGAATGCAATGACCATCAAGTTTGAATGCAAATAGGATATGTGCTTGCCCAAGTGGCCATGTTTACAGGTAACACCTTCGAGTGGCCTATGTTTTGCCGGAGGGTTGATTAATTTCCCTTCCGACAAATTTCAGGCGTTCGATATGTCTTTTTTAGCAAAGGTCATGCTGGATTTTTCCGTGAATTTTGGCATGACTTGTGCTAGAATATGTAGGAAATATCGAGTGGTCTGGATTTTCTAGAAAGATAAATTAACGACATTTCGGGTTGACTTTAAGTCTGTCGAGGCTCCATTCATGACAATCAAAAAATGAGTGAGGGAGAAAGTTTGCACCATATATGAGAGAGGAAGAATCCTGACTGTTGTCGTGGGGGTCGTTTCTCCTTCTTCTCCTTGTGCTAGACCTTTGTTATGCACTAGGGGAAGGAGGAGTAACGACCATCACCGACGGTCGAAAAATAAGTGAGGGAGTGTGTCCATCATATATGAGAGAAGAAGAATGTCGACTGTTGTTGTGGGGGTCGCTTCTCCTTCGTTCCCGTGTGCTAGACATTTTGGTTTAATGCACTCGGGGACGAAGGGAGGAGCAACCATCACCAACGGTCGAATATATACACCACGTGAGCTGAGAGTTTTCAAAAAAAGACTCGACAGACCGATAGTCAACCCATGCTGAATAATAATAATCTAATTTAGTTTTTGTAGTACATATATTGAATGTTAGAAGTTTAATATAGGAATTATGAACATAGGAAATGTCGTCGGATGATGAAAGTCTCGCGGAGTGCTCCTGGTGCGGCGACGACCGGGGTTTCTGCGACAGGCCTCACTTGGTACAAGGTTGGCGTTTCAGCATTAAGCTCCAGCAGCCTTTCGATGTTGAAACGGTATGCAACGACGCAAAGTGTTTTTTCGTAATTAAGCTCGACTTCTGCTTCTTCAACGTGTATTTTTTTTTGTCTTTTACAATTCGACTAGCTTATCCCATGCCATGCAAGACGCTATGTCTTGGAGAGGATGGATTTTGAAGATCATGAAAATATGGAAACAAAGATATTTCACCTAAGGACCCATCAAGGCTTTGATTTTGCTGTAAATCTATACAATTCCGAGAGCGTATCCCATTTCGGTTTCTCGAATTGGGAAGCACTTTGCAAGGCATATGATTTCCATGAGGGTATGCTTGTCACCATGGATCTTGGTGTTCCTGACATCGAGGAAGACAATATGGACATTTGGGTCCTTGTTGATAGGCTTCCAATTCTACCGCTATGTGAATTTCTCAAACATTGTTATTAAGTAATTTATATTGTTTATTTCAAAATAGTTAACAACTTATTTCCATTGATAGCTTATTTTCATTCTTCAAAGAATGTGCGGAAGATGGTAGACAGAACCAACTACACCGATGGCGCAGAATTAACTTATTAGGAGAAAAATCATGTGATCTGACCTTGAGAATTACAATATCTATTATCAAACTCCTGCACATTATGGTCAATACATGACACTAGTGCACGTGTTGAACTATGGTAACATCCATGGAGATGCCATGGTAAGTTTTTTTTACTATTTACGACATCCGTACATCTTTTGCATAAATTGTTTTAAAACTAAACTACATTGTTAACTACGAAGTTTTTAATATGTGATGACCCACAAGTATATGGGTCAATTGTAGCCTTTTCGATAAGTAAGAGTGTCGAACCCAATGAGGAGCAGAAGGAAATGACAAGTGGTTTTAAGCAAGGTAATGTCTGCAAGTGCTAAAATTGTAAGTAACCGAGTAGTTTGATAGCAAGATAATTTGTAACGAGCAAGTAATGATAGTAGTAAAAAAAGTGCAGCAAGGTAGCCCAATCCTTTTAAGGCAAAGGACTGGCCAAAACGGTCTCTTATGATAAGCAAAGTGTTCTTGAGGGTACACGGGAATTTCATCTAGTCACTTCCATCATGTTGGCTTAATTCGTCTTCACTACTTTGATAATTTGATATGTGGGTGGACCGGTGCTTAGGTGATGTTCTTACTTGAACAAACCTCCTACTTATGATTAACCCTCTCGCAAGCATCTGCAACTATGAGAAAATTATTAAGAATAAATTCTAACCATAGCATTAAACTTTTGGATCCTATCGGTCCCTTACGGAATAGCGCATAAACTGGGGTTTAAGCTTTTGTCACTCTCGCAACCCACCATCTAATAACTTCTCCATAATGCATTCCCTTAGGCCCAAATATGGTGAAGTGTCATGTAGTCGACATTCACATGACACCACTAAGAGAATGACAACATACATATCATCAAAATATCAAACACATATCAAGTTCACATGATTACTTGCAACTTGATTTCTCCCGTGACCTCAAGAATGAAAGTAAGTACTCACAAATGATAATCATGCTCAATATTAGAGGGGTATTAAATAGCAAAATGGATCCGAACATCTAATCTTCCACCAAATAAACCATATAGTAATCAACTACAAGATGTAATCAACACTACTAGTCACCCACAAGCACCAATCTATAGTTCCGGTACAAAGATTGAACACAAGACATGAACTAGGGTTTGCGAGGAGTTGGTGTTGTTGAAGATGTTGATGAAGATAGCCCTCCCCAAGATGAGAGAGTTGTTGGTGATGATGATGACAATGATTTCCCCCTCCGGGAGGGAAGTTCCCCCGACGGAATCGCTCTGCCGGAGGGCAAAAGTGCTCCTGCCCAAGTTCCGCCTCGAGGCGGCAGTGCTTCGTCCCGGAAGTCCTTTCCTCAATTATTTTAGGCCAAAATGACTTATATACCAGAAGATGGGCACCAGAGGTGGGCCGAGGAGGGAAGCACCCACCAGGGCGCGCCTGAGCCTCCTGGCGTGCCCAGGTGGGTTGTGCCCACCTGGTGGCCCCCCTCTGGAACTTATTTGCTCCAATAATTCTTAAATACTCCATAAAAAATCCTCGTGGAGTTTCAGCTCATTTGGAGTTGTGCAGAATAGGTAGCTTGACGTAGCTTTTTTAGGTCCAGATTTCCAGCTACCAGAATTCTCCCCCTTTGTGTATACCTTGCATATTATGAGAGAAAAGGCATTACAATTACCCCAAAAAGCATTACTATACAATAAAAAATCATAAATCATACTAGGAAAACATGATGCAAAATGGACGTATCAACTCCCCAAAGCTTAGATCTCGCTTGTCCTCAAGCAAAAACCGAAATCGAAAAACATGTCCACATGCTTAGAGAGAGAGAGGTGTCGATAAAAGCAAAAATACGGACATAGCAGCATCATGTAACTTATTATAACAACAACAAACTTTAACATAATTTTTTTATCATAGAATTCTTATGAACAAGTGTCAACTCATCACAACATCAAAGTATAAAGCATAAACTATATTGGAAACCAACAAACTATGTTCTTAGTCAACTTTGCAACTACAATTCATCATCTTTTCAGGAGGGGTCATGTATCAGAGTCTTTAGGCAAGTCCACATACTCAACCATCATTTAGTCTTCTATGATTGCTAACACTCACCGCGTACACATGAGCAAAACGTTTCAACCGGACACATAGAAAGATAGGGGCTTATAGTTTCGCCTCCCAACGCATTCACCTCAAGGGTGATGTAAACAATAATAACTCATGCTACCCATATTCAACTGGATATACGTGCCCAGATCTTTCCTCACCACATTATGCTTGCCAAAGGAGAAACATAAAAGGGATAGAGAGAAAAACTTTGACTCTTGCATGAAAGTAAATACATGAAAGTAAAAGATAGGCCCTTCACAGAGGGAAGTATAGGTTGCCATAAGCTTTTTGTTTGTATGCTCAACCCCTTATTGCAAGAGAACATCACGTTATATTGCCCCCTGTTATGGCAACCTTTATTATGCAGTCTATCTCTTTTATTCTTCACCATAGCAAGTTCGTACAACGCTCAATTTTCCCTTACATTAAATGATCTCACACTTTTAGAAGCTAATTTTATTGCCCTTTTTGCACCGATGACAACTTACTTTAAGGATCTTACTCAATCCATAGGTAGGTATGGTGGACTCTCAAACAAGATTTGGGTTTAAGGGTTTTGGATGCACAAGTAGTATCTCTACTTAGTGCGGAGTTTTTAGCTAGCAAAGATAGGGGCAAGCACCACATGTTTAAGGATCTATGACAATATAACTTCTATGTGAATATGAACAAACATAAATCATTAAGTTGTCTTCCTTGTCCAACGTCAACAATTTTGGCATATAATATTTTGATTGGTGCTCACAATCACAAAAGATTTCCAGGATAGTGTATTTGTATGTGAATCCTCTCTTCCTTTGTTAACTTTTTCATGAGTTGCATCATTGACCAATGCTATGTTTGTCAATCTAAAATAAAATTTTCTACTTATACTTTTCCCTGTGTAATGTCATCACGTACCATAAGTTTAGCATATGATTTTTTTCATTTAATTCCTTTTTTCTTTATTGCGACAAGAAAGTAAAGAAGGCAAAACTCAAACTAAATTTTATTATATATCTCGCACACATTTACAAAGATTGATCACTAAGCAAACTCTTGAAAAGAAAGGATCAAACTAAGCTTTTATTCATCTAATAGCAAAAGATAACCATGGATCGAACTAAGAAAGTAAAGGCAAAAGATAGTGGAGATGATATAATACTGGGGCACCTTCCCCAAGCTTGGCGAAAGCCAAGGGGAGTGCCCATACCCGATACTCAGTTTTCTTTTGGTGGTGAAGAAGGAGGTGGTGGTGATGAAGTAGGAGGTTTCTTGTCCTCGGGTTTCCACGACAAAGGCTCGCCATCATAAGAGGGAGAGTGAGTCTCCCAGATCCTGCAAGTGGCAGCCAAACTCATACCTTTAAACCTTGCCTCATATTCAAAGACTTGGCTTTGAAGGTCGTGGATCTGGCTATGGATTAAGTTGATTTGCTCATTGAGGGAGAAGATAATGTCCTTTATGGACTTGCCATCCACCTTGAGATCACGGGTATAGTCCGTTATCATGAGGTGATTGGCAATAAGTCCACGTTCCACCATCCCCTTGCACCTGAAGATGTCCTGCTCCATAGCTTCTAGCCTGGCCTCCACGGATCCAGTCCCCTTGGGTCCTTGCACATCGCATATGCGCAGCACCCCATCGCGCATATGGATAGCTTGAGGGTGCTACATCACCTCCCGCAGATATGGGTTGATGACGTTGTCGAAGAACTTGTCCTTGGAGGAGCTTGAAGCGGCCATGATGGATTGGATCTAACAGAAAACAACAAGAAAAGAAAACAGGAGATTTCTCCATGATACAGAGGTCAACAGGTTCGGGAGGTATATAAAGATTTTTTATCTTGGGGAACAAGCAGAATAGAAGAAAAACGGAGTTCGGAATGTACCCGAGGTGGGCACGATACACCAAGGGGCACCTGGCAAGTACCCAAGGTGGGCACAACCCACCGGGGTGTGCTTGGGTGTATCATGCCCACCAGGGTCACTTTCCTATAAGTTTCTTATTTTCCTAATTTTTTAAATATTCCAAAAATGACAAAAAATATTTTTGTGGATTTTCTCGAGTACGTTTACTTACCGTATCACGTACCTCCCTTTTTCATGATTCTGGAGTGTTCCGGAAGGTTTCCTTTATGTGTTCTTCCGGCGTCAAAGTTTGGATAATATTGCTTTCAACATTAATGGGTGTACCTGAGATATAGTGTTTTATTCGTTGCCCATTGACAACCTTTGACATTATTTATTTTTATAGCTCCGAACCGATAGACCTCCTCGATGACATAGGGTCCTTCCCATTTGGAAAGGAGTTTTCTTGTAAAGAATCTGAAACGAGAGTTGTACAAAAGAACATATTCTCCAACTTGAACTCACGCTTTTGGATTCTTCTATCATGCCATCTTTTAACTTTTTCTTTAAATAACTTTGCATTTTCATATGCATGGGTACTCCATTCATCTAATGAGGTAATATCAAATAGCCTCTTTTCACCAGAAAGTTTGAAATCATAATTGAGTTCTTTAATTGCCCAATATGCTTTATGTTGTAACTCAAGAGGCAAATGACAAGCTTTTCCATAAACCATTTTATATGGAGACATACTCATAGGGTTTTTATAAGCTGTTCTATAAGCCCAAAGTGCGTCATCTAATTTCTTAGACCAATTCTTCCGGGACCTATTGACAGGCTTTTGTAAGATTAGTTTTATTTCTCTATTGCTAAGTTCAACTTGACCACTAGACTGAGGATGATAAGGTGATCTAATTCTATGGTTAACATCATACTTAGCAAGCATTTTACGAAAAGCACCATGAATAAAGTGTGAACCACCATCAGTCATTAAATATCTAGGGACTCCAAACATTGGGAAAATAACTTCCTTAAGCATTTTAATAGAGGTGTTGTGATCAGCACTATGATGACCCACAAGTGTAGGGGATCTATCATAGTCCTTTCAAAAAGTAAGAGTGTCAAACCCAACGAGGAGCAGAAGGAAATGACAAGCGGTTTTCAGTAAGGTGTTCTCTGCAAGCACTGAAATTATCGGTAACATATAGTTTTGTGATAAGGTAATTCGTAATGGGTAACAAGCAATGAAAGTAAATAAGGTGCAGCAAGGTGTCCCAATCCTTTTTGTAGCAAAGGACAAGCCTGGACAAATTCTTATATAGAGAGGAGCGCTCCTGAGGACACATGGGAATTATCGTCAAGCTAGTTTTCATCACGCTCATATGATTCGCGTTCGTTACTTTGATAATTTGATATGTGGATGGACCCGTGCTTGGGTACTGCCCTTTCTTGGACAAGCATCCCACTTATGATTAACCCCTATTGCAAGCATCCGCAACTACAAAAGAAGTATTATGGTAAACCTAACCATGGCATGAAACATGTGGATCCAAATCAGCCCGTTACGAAGCAACACATAAACTAGGGTTTAAGCTTCCGTCACTCTAGCAATCCACCATCTACTTATTACTTCCCAATGCCTTCCTCTAGGCCCAAACAATGAAGTGTCATGTAGTCGATGTTCACATAACGCCACTAGAGGAAAGACAACATACATTTCATCAAAATATCGAACGAATACCAAATTCACATGACTACTTATAGCAAGACTTCACCCATGTCCTCAGGAACAAACATAACTACTCACAAATCATATTCATGTTCATAATCAAAGGGGTATAAATATGCATTTAGGATCTGAACGTATGATATTCCACCGAATAAACCAACTAGCATCAACTACAAGGAGTAATCAACACTACTAGCAACCCACAGGTACCAATCTGAGGTTTTGAGACAAAGACTGGATACAAGAGATGAACTAGGGTTTGAGAGGATATAGTGCTGGTGAAGATGTTAACGGAGATTGACCCCCTTCCAATGATAGGATCGGTGGTGATGACGTTGGTGATGATTTCCCCCTCCCGGAGGGATGTTTCCCTGGCAGAATAGCTACGACGGAGCCCTAGATTGGTTCCGCCAAGGTTCCGCCTCGTGGCGGCGGTGTTTCGTCCTGAAAGTTTGCTTATGATTTTTCCAGGGTAAAAGACTTCATATAGCAGAAGGTGGTCACCGTAAGGATGGCAGGGGGCCCACGAGGCAGGGGGCATGCCCAGGGGGGTAGGGCACGCCCCCCCCACCCTCGTGGACGGTGGGTGGCCCCCTTCGGGTATTTCTTCCGCTTGGTATTTTTTATTAATTCCAAAAATGACTTTTGTGGAGTTTCAGGACTTTTGGAGTTGTGCAGAATAGGTCTCTAATATTTGCTCCTTTTCCAGCCTAGAATTCCAGCTGCCGGCATTCTCCCTCTTCATGTAAACCTTGTAAAATAAGAGAGAATAGGCATAAGTATTGTGATATAATGTGTAATAACAGCCCATAATGCAATAGATATCGATATAAAAGCATGATGAAAAATAGACGTATCAACTTCCCCAAGCTTAGACCTCGCTTGTCCTCAAGCGGAAGCCGATATCGAAAAATGTGTCCACATGTTTAGAGATAGAGGTGTCGATAAAAATAAAATACGGACATGAGGGCATCATGATCATTCTTATAACAGCAACATATATATATATATATATATATATATATATATTGTCATATGATTTCTTACGCTCAAGTAACAATCTATTCACAATGTCAAGTATGGATCAGAAACTTCATTGAAAACTAACAAACTACAATCTCGGTCATTGGAGCAATTGCAATTTATCGTAACATCGGAAAGAGTCAACATAAGAGCTTTTCAACAAGTCCACATACTCAACTATCATTTAGTCTTTCGCAATTGCTAACACTCACGCAATAGTTATGGGTATGAAGTTTTAATCGGACACAGAGAAAGATAGGGGCTTATAGTGTTGCCTCCCAACATTTACCTCAAGGGTAATGTCAACAATAATAGTTCATGCTAACTTACATCCAATTGGATATATATATATATATATATATATATATATATATATATATATATATATATATATATCAGGATCTTTCCAACACGAGGTGCTTGCCAAAGGATAAAATGTAAAAAGGAAAGGTGAAGATCACCATGACTCTTGCATAATGCATAAGAAGAAAGTAAAAGATAGGCCCTTCGCAGAGGGAAGCAGAGGTTGTCATGTGCTTTTATGGTTGGATGCATGAAATCTTAATGTAAAAGAACGTCACTTTATATTGCCACTTGTGATATGGACCTTTAATATGTAGTACATCGCTTTTATTGCTTCCATATCACAAGATCGGGTAAAGCTTATTTTCTCCACATTAATAAGTCATACATATTTAGACAACAATTTTTATTGCATGCAACATGACAACTTACTTGAAGGATCTTACTCAATCCATAGGTAGATATGGTGGACTCTCATGGCAAACTGGGTTTAAGGATATTTGGAAGCACAAGTAGTATCTCTACTTGGTGCAAGGAATTTGGCTAGCATGAGGGGGGAAAGGCAAGCTCAACATGTTGGATGATCCATGACAATATACTTTATTTTGGATATAAGAAAACATAACCCATTACGTTGTCTTCCTTGTCCAACATCAACTCTTTAGCATGTCATATTTTAATGAGTGCTCGCAATCATAAAAGATGTCCAAGATAGTATATTTATATGTGAGAACCTCTCTTTGTTTATTACTTCCTATTATTTGCAACGATGACCAAAACTATGTTTGTCAACTCTCAACAACTTTTATTCATCATACTCTTTATATGTGAAGTCATTACTCTCGATAAGATAAATATGATCTATTTATTTCTTTTTATTCTTTCTTTTATTCTCTCAAGATCATAGCAAGATAATCAAGACCTTGACTCAACACTAATATTTATTATATATAGCTCACAAACTTGATTACATAGAAGGATCATAAGGCAAAACTCAAAACTAAATCATACCAAAACTTTATTCTACTAGATCAAGATATTACTAAAAGGAATGAACTAAGAAAACGGTAAAGATAGGAGTGTAATGGTGATATGATACCGGGGCACCTCCCCCAAGCTTGGCAGTTGCCAAGGGGAGTGCCCATACCCAAGTGTTTATGTCCCCTTCTTCGGAGGTGGTGATGATGGAGTTGTTGATGATGTAGGCTTCTTGCTTGATTTGCGCTTGAGAATGGAATTTTGCTCCCTTAGATCATCGATCTCCTGCTCAAGGCTTAATATTCTTAGTTGATGTTTGTTCTCCTGCAAGAGACGAAAATGGATAAACTCGATCTTAGGTTTCTTTGCTCTGTTAGGGAGACTTGACTTTTTAAACTCCACATGCATGTTCCCAGGTTGAGGTAATGGGACTTCATCTTCATCTGAGATCGCCTCCTCCTTTGCCTTAGGCTCATAGTCTTCTTCTTCCTTAGTGGTCCAACCATAATGCTCCAAGTCCCCGTAGACCCTATGGTCTGCAAGGTAATCAACCACATAACTTTCTCCCTCCGAATCCTGGGAAGACATATTGCTCTAATCTGCGGCAGAAACAGCTCGAAACAAAGACAGAAGATATTTGCGTGATACGGTGGTCAAAACCTTCGGGAGGTTATATAATGAATTTTTACTGAGGAAAAGAAGTATCGTGCAAGAAAACGGAGTCCGGAGAGCACACGAGGTGCCCACGAGGTAGGGTGCGCGCCCAGGGGGTAGGGTGCACCCTCCACCCTCGTGGACGCCTCGTGTCCTTCCCGGACTACTTCTTATTTTCCTATTTTCCTAAATATTCCAAAGCGGAGACAAATTGCTATTAGAACTGTTTTGGAGTCAGTTTACTTACTGTACCACATACCTATTCCTTTTCGGAGTCTGAAACATTCTAGAAAGTGTTCCTTTTGTATTCCTCCAGGGTTACGGTTTCAATAACATTAGTTTAAACATTTATGGGATTACCTGAGATATAATGTTTGATCCTGTGACCGTTCACCACCTTTGGACTTGTGCCTTCAAAGCTGTTTATTTTTATGGCACCGGAACGATAGACCTCCTCGATAACGTAAGGGCCTTCCCATTTAGAGAGAAGTTTTCCTGCAAAAAATCTTAAACGAGAGTTGAAGAGCAACACATAATCACCTACATTAAACTCACGCTTTTGTATCCTTTTGTCATGCCATCTTTTAAATTTTTCTTTAAACAGTTTGGCATTCTCATAGGCTTGAGTTCTCCATTCATCAAGTGAGTTAATGTCAAATAACCTCTTCTCACCGGCAAGTTTGAAATCATAATTGAGCTCTTTGATGGCCCAATATGCCTTATGTTCTAGTTCAAGAGGTAAGTGACATTCTTTTCCATATACCATTTTATATGGAGACATACCCATAGGATTTTTATATGCAGTTCTATAAGCCCATAATGCATCATCAAGTTTCTTGGACCAATTCTTTCTAGATCTATTAACAGTCTTTTGCAAAATTAATTTGAGCTCTCTATTACTCAGTTCTACTTGACCACTAGACTATGCGTGATATGGAGATGCAATTCTATGATTAACATCATACTTAGCAAGCATCTTACGAAAAGCACCATGAATAAAATGTGAACCACCATCAGTCATTAAGTATCTAGGGACTCCAAACCTCGGAAAAATAACTTCTTTAAGCATCTTAATAGAGGTGTTATGATCAGCACTACTAGTTGGTATAGCTTCTACCCACTTAGTAACGTAATCAATAGCAACTAAAATATGTGTATACCCATTAGAGGAAGGAAACGGTCCCATATAATCAAAGCCCCAAACATCAGATGGTTCAATAACAAGAGAATAATTCATAGGAATTTCTTGACGTCTACTAATATTACCAATTCTTTGACATTCATCGCAAGACAAGACAAACTTACGGGCATCCTTGATGAGAGTAGGCCAATAAAAACCAGATTGCAATACCTTATGTGCAGTTCTATCTCCAGCGTGGTGTCCTCCATATGCCTCGGAGTGACACTTGCGAAGGATCTGTTCTTGTTCATGCTCAGGTACACAACGTCTAATAACACCATCTACTCCTTCTTTATAAAGGTGTGGGTCATCCCAGAAGTAATGTCTTAAATCATAGAAAAACTTTTTCTTTTGCTGATATGTGAAACTAGGTGGTATGAATTTAGCAACAATGTAATTAGCATAATCAGCATACCATGGAGTAGTATGAGAAGCATTTATGACAGCTAATTGTTCATCAGGAAAGCTATCATCAATAGGTAGTGGGTCATCAAGAACATTCTCTAACCTAGACAAGTTGTCTGCAACGGGGTTCTCAGCTCCCTTTCTATCAATAATATGCAAATCAAATTCTTGTAGCAAGAGAACCCATCTAATAAGTCTAGGTTTAGCATCTTTCTTTTCCATAAGATATTTAATAGCAGCATGATTAGTGTGAACAGTTACTTTAGAGTCAACGATATAAGGTCTAAACTTATCACAAGCAAATACAACTGCTAAAAATTATTTTTCAGTAGTAGCATAATTTCTTTGGGCACTGTCTAGAGTTTTACTAGCATATTGGATAATATTGAGTTTCTTATTAACTCTTTGTCCTAGAACAACACCTACAACATAATCACTAACATCACACATAATTTCAAAGGGTAAATTCCAATCAGGTGGCTGAACAATAAGTGCAGAAACCAAAGCTTTTGTAAGTATTTCAAATGCTTCTACACAATCATCATCGAAGACAAAAGGAATATCTTTTTGTAACAGATTAGTTAGAGGCCTAGAAATTTTAGGGAAGTCCTTAATGAACCTCCTATAAAAACCGGCATGACCAAGGAAACTTCTTATACCTTTAATGTCCTTGGGACACGGCATCTTTTCAATAGCTTCAACTTTAGCTTTATCAACTTCAATACCTCTTT
Source organism: Triticum aestivum (assembly GCF_018294505.1). Classification (NCBI taxonomy): domain Eukaryota; kingdom Viridiplantae; phylum Streptophyta; class Magnoliopsida; order Poales; family Poaceae; genus Triticum; species Triticum aestivum. Next base: position 194,577,439 of record NC_057810.1, on the reverse strand, counting down.
CAGGAATTTTATGCCCCAAGACAATGCCTTCATTAACCATAAAGTGGCACTTCTCCCAATTCAATACAAGACTAGTGTCTTCACATCTCTGCAAAACTTGTTCAAGGTTGCTCAAGCAATCATCAAAAGAAGATCCATAAACAGAGAAATCATCCATGAAAACCTCAACAATTTTTTCACAAAAGTCAGAGAATATAGCCATCATGCATCTTTGAAAGGTAGCAGGTGCATTAAACCAAAAGGCATACGTCTATAAGCAAAAGTACCGAAAGGGAAAGTAAAAGTGGTATTTTCTTGATCCTCTGCTGACACGGGTATTTGAGAGAAACCAGAGTAACCGTCTAGAAAGAAAAAATGTGTATGTTTCAATAATCTTTCTAGCATTTGATCAATAAAAGGTAAAGGTTAATGATCCTTTTTAGTAGCTTTATTTAATTTGTGGAAATCAATTACCATCCTATAACCTGTAACAATTCTTTGTGGGATCAATTCATCTTTATCATTAAGAATGACAGTAATACCTCCCTTCTTAGGGACACAATGGACATGACTTACCCACTAACTATCAGCAACGTGATAAATTATACCTGCCTCTAGGAGCTTTAGTATTTCCTTTCTTACCACTTCTTTCACCTTAGGATTTAACCATCGTTGGTGATCAATAACTGGTTTGGCGTCTTTCTCCAATTTTATTTTGTGTTGGCATAGAGTGGGACTAATGCCCTTGAGATCATCAAGAGTATATCCAATAGCAGCACGGTGCTTCTTCAGAGTTTTCAATAATCTCTCCTCTTCCTGTTCTGAAAGGTTAGCACTAATAATAACATGATATTTCTTCTTTTCATCAAGATTAGCATATTTAAGAGTATTAGGTAATGGTTTAAGCTCGAACACGGGATCACCCTTGGGTGGTGGAGGATCCCCTAGAATTTCAACAGGCAAGTTATGTTTCAAAATAGGTCCCTGTTTAAAGAAACTTCATCTATTTCCCTTCTTTCATTCATGAACATATCATTTTCATGGTCTAGCAAATATTGTTCTAAAGGATCATTAGGAGGCACGACAATAGAAGCAAGACCAATAATTTCATCCTTACTAGGCAATTCTTTATCATGGGGTTGTCTATGAAACTTAGCAAAATTAAACTCATGAGACATATCTCCCAAACCAATAGTAACAACATCCTTCTCACAATCTACCCTAGCATTAACAATATTCAAGAAGGGTCTACCAAATATAATGGGACAAAAGCTATCTTGTGGGGAACCAAGAACAAGAAAATCAGCAGGATATTTAACTTTCCCACCCAAGACTTCAACATCTCTAACAATCCCAACTGGTGAAATAGTATCTCTATTGGCAAGCTTAATTGTAACATCTATTTCTTCTATCTCAGCAGGTGCAATATCATGCATAATTTCTTTATATAAGGAATGAGGTATTGCACTAGCACTAGCACCCATATCACATAAGCCATGGTAACGATGATATCCTATTTTAACAGAAATAACAGACATGCCTACAATAGGTCTATGTTTATTTTTAGCATCAAGTCTAGCAATTCTAGCAGCTTCATCACAGAAGTAACATGCCCATCAATATTATCAGCCAAGAGATCTTTAACCATAACAATACTAGGTTCAACTTTAATTTGCTCAGATGGTGTAGGTGTTTTAGTATTACTCTTATGAACCACAACTGAAGCTTTAGCATGATCCTTTATCCTAACAGGGAAAGGTGGTTTCTCAATATAAGTAGTAGGAACAATAGGATCATTATAAGTGATAGTCTTTTCTTCAACTTTAATAGGTGCAACTACTTTTACTTCAGTGGGATGATTATATTTAAACCACTTCTCCTTAGGGAGGTCAACATGAGTAGAAAATGATTCACAGAAGGAAGCTACTATCTTAGAGTCAAGTCCATATTTAGTGCTAAATTCACAGAAGACATCGGTATCCATAAAAGATTTAACACAATCAAACTTAGGTGTCATACCTGACTCCTTAACTTCTCGAGATCCCAATCTTCAGAGTTGCGTTTAATTATTTCCAATAAATCCCATTTGAATTCAATAGTATTCATCATAAAAGACCCAGCACAAGAAGTATCGAGCATGGAGCGATTGTTGAGAGAAAGCCGAGCATAAGTTTTTTGAATAATCATTTATCTTGAGAGCTCATGATTGGGGCATGAATATAACATTGACTTAAGCCTCCCCCAAGCTTGAGCAATGCTTTCTCCTTCGCGAGGCCAAAAATTATATATATAATTACGATCACGATGAACAAGATGCATATGATAAAACTTCTGATGAAATTCCAATTTCAATCGTTTGTAGATCCATGATCCCATATCATCACATAGCCTAAACCATGTCAATACAACTCCCTTCAAAGATAAAGGGAAGACCTTCTTCTTGACAACATCATTGGGCATACCTGCAAGCTTAAATAATCCACAAACTTCATCCACATAGATTAGGTGCAAATAGGGATGCAATGTTCCATCTCCTGTAAAAGGATTAGCTAGCAGTTTCTCTATCATACCCGAAGGAATTTCAAAGTAAACATTTTCAGTAGGTTCATTAGGTTGAGGAGCAACTCTTTGCTCTACTGGTCGGGGTGAAGATACCCCGAACAAGCCCCTCAAAGGATTATGTTTCATAGTAACAAGTGACAGTAAATTTCAGCACACTATATAAATCTTTCCTTACCAAGTTCCACTTACCAAAGGCGCTTCACTCCCCGGCAACGGCGCCAGAAAAGAGTCTTGATGATCCACAAGTGTAGGGGATATATTGTAGTCCTTTTGATAAGTAAGAGTGTCGAACCCAACAAGGAGCAGAAGGAAATGACAAGTGGTTTTCAGTAAGGTGTTCTCTACAAGCACTGAAATTAACGGTAACAAATAGTTTTGTGATAAGGTAATTCGTACCGAGTAACAAGCAATGAAAGTAAATAAGGTGCAGCAAGGTGTCCCAATCCTTTTTGTAGCAATGGACATGCCTGGAAAAATTCTTATATAGAGAAAAGCACTCCTGAGGACACATGGGAATTATCGTCAACCTAGTTTTCATCACGCTCATATGATTCACGTTCGTTACTTTGATAATTTGATATGTGGGTGGACCGGTGCTTGGGTACTGACCTTTCTTGGACAAACATCCCACTTATGATTAACCCCTATTGCAAGCATCCGCAACTACAAAAGAAGTATTAAGGTAAACCTAACCATAGCATGAAACATGTGGATCCAAATCAGCCCCTTACGAAGCAACACATAAACTAGGGTTTAAGCTTCTGTTACTCTAGCAACCCATCATCTACTTATTACCTCCCAATGCCTTCCTCTAGGCCCAAACAATGGTGAAGTGGCATGTAGTCGACGTTCACATAACACCACTAGAGGAAAGACAACATACATCTCATCAAAATATCGAACGAATACCAAATTCACATGACTACTGATAGCAAGACTTCACCTATGTCCTCAGGAACAAACGTAATAACTCACAAATCATGTTCATGTTCATAATCAGAGGGGTATAAATATGCATTTAGGATCTGAATTTATGATCTTCCACCGAATAAACCAACTAGCATCAACTACAAGGAGTAATCAACACTACTAGCAACCCACAGGTACCAATCTGAGGTTTCGGGACAAAGATTGGATACAAGAGATGAACTAGGGTTTGAGAGGAGATGGTGCTGGTGAAGATGTTATTGGAGATTGACCCCCTGCCGATGAGAGGATCGTTGGTGATGACGATGGTGATGATTTCCCCCTCCCAGAGGGATGTTTCCCCGGCAGAATAGCTCCGCCGGAGCCCTAGATTGGTTCTGCCAAGGTTCCGCCTCGTGGCGGCGGTGTTTCGTCCCAAAAGCTTGCTTATGATTTTTTCCAGGGTAAAAGACTTCATATAGCAGAAGATGGTCACCGAAAGGCTGCCAGGGGGCCCACGAGGCAGGGGGCACGCCCAGGGGGTAGGGCGCGCCCCCCACCCTCGTGGACGGTGGCTGGCCCCCTTCGGGTATTTATTCCGCTCAATATTTTTTATTAATTCCAAAAATGACTTTCATGGAGTTTCAGGACTTTTGGAGTTGTGCAGAATAGGTCTCTAATATTTGCTCCTTTTCCAGCCTAGAATTCCAGCTGCCGACATTCTCCCTCGTCATGTAAACCTTGTAAAATAAGAGAGAATAGGCATAAGTATTGTGACATAACGTGTAATATAGCCCGTAATGCAATAAATATCGATATAAAAGCATGATGCAAAATGGACGTATCACACTACTAGTTGGAATAGCTTCTACCCACTTAGTAACATAATAAACAACAACCAAAATATGAGTATACCCATTAGAGGAAGGAAAAGGTCCCATGAAATCAAATCCCCAAACATCAAATGGTTCAACAGCAAGTGAATAATTCATAGGCATTTCTTGACGCTTACCGATATTACCTATTCTTTGGCATTCATCACAAGACGAGACAAACTTACATGCATCTTTGAAGAGAGTAGGCCAATAAAAACCAGATTGCAATACCTTATGAGTGGTTCTATCTCCCGCGTGATGTCCTCCATAAGCTTCAGAGTGACATTTCCGTAGGATTTGTTCCTGTTCATGCTCAGGTACACAACGTCTAATAATACCATCTACTCCTTCTTTATAAAGATGTGGGTCATCCCAAAAGTAATGTCTTAAATCATAGAAGATTTTTTTTCTTTTGTTGGTATGTGAAGCTAGGTGGTATGTATTTAGCAACAATATAACTAGCATAGTCATCATACGAAGGTGTACTATTAGAAACGTGGATCATCAAGAATATGTTCAAGCCTAGACAAGTTATCAGCTACGTGGTTCTCTGCTCCTTTCCTATTAGTGATATGCAAATCAAATTCTTGTAGCAGAAGAACCCACCTAATGACTCTAGGTTTAGCATCTTTATTTTCCATAAGATATTTTATAGCAGCATGATCGGTGTGAATAGTCACTTTAGAATCAACAATGTAAGATCTGAATTTATCACAAGCAAACACCTTTGCTAAGAGTTCTTTTTCAGTAGTAGCATAATTTTGTTGAGCACTGTCTAGAGTTTTACTAGCATAACAAATAACATTTAGTTTCTTATCAACTATTTGTCCTAGAACAACACCAACAACATAATCACTAGCATCACACATAATCTCAAAAGGCAAGTTCCAATCAGGTGGTTGAACAGCGATGTCTACTACACAACCTTCTTCTTGTAGACATTGTTGGGCCACCAAGTACAGAGGTTTGTAGGACAGTAGCAAATTTCCCTCAAGTGGATGACCTAAGGTTTATCAATCCGTGGGAAGCGTAGGATGAAGATGGTCTCTCTCAAACAACCCTGCAACCAAATAACAAAGAGTCTCTTGTGTCCCCAACACACCCAATACAATGGTAAATTGTATAGGTGCACTAGTTCGGCGAAGAGATGGTGATACAAGTGCAATATGGATGGTAGATAAAGGTATTTGTAATCTGAAATTATAAAAACAGCAAGGTAACTAATGATAAAAGTGAGTGTAAACAGTATTGCAATGGTAGGAAACAAGGCCTAGGGTTCATACTTTCACTAGTGCAAGTTCTCTGAACAATAATAACATAGATAGATCATATAACAATCCCTCAACATGCAACAAAGAGTCACTCCAAAGCTAGTAATAGCGGAGAACAAACGAAGAGATTATGGTAGGGTACGAAACCACCTCAAAGTTATTCTTTCTGTTCTATCTATTCGAGAGTTCATAGTAAAATAACATGAAGCTATTCTTTCCGCTCAATCTATCATAGAGTTCATACTAGAATAACACCTTAAGACACAAATCAACCAAAACCCTAATGTCACCTAGATACTCCATTGTCACCTAAAGTATCCGTGGGTATGATTATAGGATAAGCATCATAGAATCTCAGATTCATCTATTCAACCAACACAAATTACTTCAAAGCATTGTTGCAGAAATCGTTAACTGGTAGCTGCTCGGTTGGCTGGCGAGTAGGGGATTAATAAGCTAATCGGCAAGTTAATCAGCCATTTAATCAATTAATCGGATGATTTATTGGTTTATTGGCTACTCTGTGACCCTAGGAGTAGGGATTAATTGGCAAGTTAACTGGTTAATCGGACGATTTGTTGAACAGGGCTTCCAAGAGTGCCCCAAAGTTTCTACCAGAGAGTCAAGACGAAAACGTGTGCCAACCCCTATGCATAGGTTCATGGGTGGAACCCGCAAGTTGGTCACCAAAACATACATCAAGTGGCACATGATATCCCATTGTCACCACAGATAAGCATGACAAGACATACATCAAGTGTTCTCAAATCATTAAAGACTCAATCCGATAAGATAACTTCAAGAGGAAAACTCAATTCATCACAAGAGAGTAGAGGGGGAGAAACATCATAAGATCCAACTATCATAGCAAAGCTCGCGATACATCAAGATCGTGCCATAGAGGGAACACGAGAGAGGTAGAGAGAGATCAAACACATAGCTACTGGTACATACCCATAGCCCCGAGGGTGAACTACTCCCTCCTCGTCATGGAGATCGCCGGGATGATGAAGATGGCCACCGGTGAGGGATCCCCCCTCCGCAGGGTGCCGAAACAGGGTCCAGATTGACTTTTGGTGGCTACAGAGGCTTGCGGCGGAACTCCCGATCTATCTTCTCCTTTGATGTTTTTAGGGTACGTGGGACTATATGGGTGAAAGAAGTCGGTCGGGGGGTGCTCGAGGGGCCCACGAGACAGGGGGGTGGGCATGCCCAGCTGTCTCCTGGCCTCCTCGAGGATCTTCTGACGTGAACTCCAAGTCTCCCGGATCATATTCTTGCCAAAAATCACGCTGCCAAAGGTTTCATTCCGTTTGGACTCCGTTTGATATTCCTTTTCTTCGAAATACTGAAAGAGGCAATAAAACAGCAATATGGGCTGGGCCTCCGGTTAATAGGTTAGTCCCCAAAGTAATATAAAAGTGTATAATAAAGCCCGTAATCATTCAAAACAGATAATATAATAGCATGAATGCTTCATAAATTATAGATACGTTGGAGACGTATCAGCATCCCCAAGCTTAATTCCTTCTCGTCCTCTAGTAGGTAAATGATAAAAGAAAGAATTTATGAAGTGTGAATGCTAGCAGGTGCAAAAGTTTGATCAATGATAATTTCAATCACCTTTTCTAGCATGTTTATATGTCATAACAGTAGTTCAACTTTTCATGAAAAAGTAACAAGCTATTCACATGTCAAAGCATAGACCATAAACTTTCTTGAAAACTAGCAAACTTCATTCTTAGTCATCAAACAATTGCAATTCATCTTATTTTCAGGAAGGGTCTATGTCAGAGCTTTGATTCAGTAAACTCCACATACTCAACTATCATATAGTCTTCTACAATTGCTAACACTCACACAATATTAATGGTTATGGAGTTTTAATCAGACACAGAGAAAGATAGGGCCTTATAATGTTGCCTCCAAACGTATTCACCTTTGGGTGATGTCAACAATAATAGTTCATGCTAACTTACATTCAATTGGATATATATATCAGGATCACCCTAACACAAAGTGCTTGCCAAAGGATAAAATGAAAAAGGGAAAGGTGAAGATCACCTTGACTCTTGCATAAAGTAAAAGACATAAAGTAAAAGATAGGCCCTTCGTAGAGGGAAGCAGAGGTTGTCATGCTCTTTTAGGGTTGGATACACAAAATCTTAATGCGAAAAAATGTCACTTTATATTGCCCCTTGTATATGGACCTTTATTATGCAGTCCGTCGCTTTTATTGCTTCCATAACAAGATCGTACAAAGCTTATTTTCTCCGCACTAATAAGTCATGCATATTTAGAGAGCAATTTTTATTGTTTGCACCGATGACAACTTACTTGAAGGATCTTACTCAATCCATAGGTAGATATGGTGGACTCTCATGGCAAAACTGGGTTTAAGGATATTTGGAAGCACAAGTAGTATCTCTACTTGGTGCTAGGAATTTTGGCTAGCATGAGGGGGAAAGGCAAACTCAACATGTTTGAATGATCCATGACAATATACTTTAACTGAGTTGTGAGAAAACATAACCCATTACGTTGTCTTCCTTGTCCAACATCAACTCTTTAGCATGTCATACTTAATGAGTGAACACAATTATAAAATATGTCCATGATAATATATTTATATGTGAAATCTCTCTTCCTTCAATATTCTTTCATGAATTGTTCAAATGACCAATACAATGCTTGCTAACCGCCAATAAATTTACAACCTCTACTTCTTAGATGTAAAGTCATTACTCCCCATGGGATAAGCAAATGAGACATATATAATTTCAGATTTATGACATTCAGCTCATTAAACCATTTACTCATAGGATATAAGTGAAGCACACGAGTAAATGACAAACTACTCCAAAAAGATATAAGTGAAGATCAATGAGTAGCTAAATAATTATGTAACTATGTGAAGACTCCCTCTCATTTAAGTATTTCAGATCTTGGTATTTTATTCAAGCAGCAAGCAAAACAAAACAAAATGACATTGCAAGGATAGCATGACTCATGTGAAGAAGCAAAAACTTAGGTTCAACCGATACTAACCGTTAATTGTTGAAGAATAAAGGTGGGATGCCTACCGGGGCATCCCCAAGCTTAGATGATTGGGACTTCTTGAAATATTATCTTGGGGTGCCTTGGACATCCCCAAGCTTGAGCTTTTGTGTCTCCTTAATTCCTCCCATACCATGGTTTCTCTTTTTATCAAAAGCTTCATCCACACCAAACTCAACAAGAACTCGTGAGATAGGTTAGTATAAACTAATGCAAAACCTTATCATTTTCTACTGTAACATATTACTAACATTATTATTCAACATTGTATACTAAATGTCTCTGCATATTTAACACTCCTATCCTCAAATAGAATCATTAAACAAGCAAGCATACGCAAACAATGCAAACATAACAGCAATCTGCCAAAACAGTATAGTCTGTAAAGAATGCAAGATTCATCATACTTCCCTAACTCCAAAAATTATAAGAAAAATACTACGCTGTATAAGATTTATCAGAGCTCAATATGCAAAAATATTCAACATTATATCACTCTCTAACTTTTCTAGGGAATTTTTGCAACAGCGGTAACTTTCTGTTTTGAAACAACAACACATATACTTTCAAAATAAGCATGGTAAAGGCTATCCTTGACATTTTTATTGAAAATAAAGATGCAAAACATTATTATAAATAACAGCAAGCAAATGCTAACAAAGTAAAATGACACTCCAAGCAAAACACATATCATGTGGCGACTAAAAATATAACTCCAAGTAAAGTTACCGATGAACGAAGATGAAAGAGGGGATGCCTTCCGGGGCACCCCCAAGCTTAGGCTCTTGGTTGTCCTTGAATATTATCTTGGGGTGCCTTGGGCATCCCCAAGATTAGTCTCTTACCACTCCTTATTCCATAGTCCATCGAATCTTTTACCCAAAACTTGAAAACTTCACAACACGAAACTCAAAACAAAACTCGTAACCTCCGTTAGTATAAGAAAATAAATCACCACTTAGATACTGTAATGAACTCGTTATTTATTAATATTGGCGTAAAACCTACTGTATTCCAACTTCTCTATGGTTCATAACCTTACATACTAGCCATAGATTCATCAAAATAAGCAAACAACACAACGAAAACAGAATCTGTCAAAAACAGAACAGTCTGTAGTAATCTGTATCAAACGTATACTTCTGGAACTCCAAAAATTATGAATTAAATTGGTGGACCTGAGGAATTTGTCTATTAATCATCTTCAAAAATAATAAACCTAAAATCACTCTCTGGTCAAAAATGGCAGCTAATCTCGTGAGCGCTAAAGTTTCTGTTTTTTACAGCAAGATCATAAAGACTTCACCCAAGTCTTCCCAAAGGTTCTACTTGGCACTTTATTGAAAAAAAGCTATAAAACATGATTAATACAGTAGATTAATCATCTGGACACAGAAAAACAGTAAGGGTAAATATTGGGTTGTCTCCCAACAAGCACTTTTCTTTAATGCCTTTCTAGCTAGGCATGATGATTTCAATGATGCTCATATAAAAGATAAGAATTGAAACATAAAGAGAGCATCATGAAGAATATGACTGGCACATTTAATCCTAACCCACTTCCTATTCATAGGGATTTTGTGAGCAAACAACTTATGGGAACAATAATCAACTAGCATAGGAAGGCAAAACAAGCATAACCTTAAAATTTTAACCACATAGAGAGAAAACTTGATATTATTGCAATTCCTACAAGCATATGTTCCTCTCTCATAATAATTTTCAGTAGCATCATGAATGAATTCAACAATATAACCAGCACATAAATCATTCTTTTCATGATCCACAAGCATAGAATTTTTATTACTCTCCACATAAGCAAATTTCTTCTCATGAATAATAGTGGGAGCAAGCTCAACAAAATAACTATCATGTAAGGCATAATCCAGTTGAAAACTAAAATCATGATGACAGGTTTCATGGTTATCATTATTCTTAATAGCATACAAGTCATCACAATAATCATCATAGATAGCATCTTTGTTCTCATAATCAATTGGAACCTCTTCCGAAATAGTGGAATCATCACTAAATAAAGTTGACAATCTTCCAAATCCACTTTCATATTCATCACACTAAGATTCAACATCCTCCAAAATAGTGGGATCATTATTTCCTAAAGTTGACACTCTTCCAAACCCACTTTCATCAATATAATCATCATAAATAGGAGGCATGCTTTCATCATAATAAATTTGCTCATCAAAACTTGGGGAACTAAACATATCATCTTCATCAAACATAGCATCCCCAAGCTTGTGGCTTTGCATATCATTAGCATCATGGGTATTCAAAGAATTCATACTAACAACATTGCAATTATGCTCATCATTCAAAGATTTAGTGACAAAAATTTTATAGATTTCTTGTTCTAGCACTTGAGCACAATTTTCCTTACCATCATTCTTACGAAAGATATTAAAAAGATGAAGCGTATGAGACAAACTCAATTCCATTTTTTTGTAGTTTTCTTTTATAGACTAAACTAGTGATAAAACAAGAAACTAAAAGACTCGATTGCAAGATCTAAAGATATACCTTCAAGCACTCACCTCCCCTAAACGGCGCCAGAAAAGAGCTTAGTTGACGAGGTGTGAGTGTCGTTTACCTAGCCTCCCCGGCAACGGCGCCAGAAAAGAGCTTCATGTCTACTACACAACCTTCTTCTTGTAGACGTTGTTGGGCCTCCAAGTGCAGAGGTTTGTAGGACAGTAGCAAATTTCCCTCAAGTGGATGACCTAAGGTTTATGAATCTGTGGGAGGCATAGGATGACGATGGTCTCTCTCAAACAACCCTCCAACCAAATAACAAACAGTCTCTTGTGCCCCCAACACACCCAATACAATGGTAAATTGTATAGGTGCACTAGTTCGGCGAAGAGATGGTGATACAAGTGCAATATGGATGGTAGATAAAGTTATTTGTAATCTGAAATTATAAAAACAGCAAGGTAACTAATGATAAAAGTGAGCGTAAACGGTATTGCAATGGTAGGAAACAAGGCCTAGGGTTCATACTTTCACTAGTGCAAGTTCTCTGAACAATAATAACATAGGTAGATCATATAACAATCCCTCAACATGCAACAAAGAGTCACTCCAAAGCCACTAATAGCGGAGAACAAACGAAGAGATTATGGTAGGGTACGAAACCACTTCAAAGTTATTCTTTCTGTTCTATCTATTCAAGAGTTCGTAGTAAAATAACATGAAGCTATTCTTTCCGCTCAATCTATCATAGAGTTCATATTAGAATAACACCTTAAAAGACAAATCAACCAAAACCCTAATGTCACCTAGATACTCCATTGTCACCTCAAGTATCCATGGGTATGATTATACGATAAGCATCACACAATCTCAGATTCATCTATTCAACCAACACAAAGTACTTCAAAGAGTGCCCCAAAGTTTCTACCGGAGAGTCAAGACGAAAACGTGTGCCAACCCCTATGCATAGGTTCATGGGCGGAACCCGCAAGTTGGTCACCAAAACATACATCAAGTGGCACATGATATCCCATTGTCACCACAGATAAGCACGGCAAGACATACATCAAGTGTTCTCAAATCATTAAAGACTCAATCCAATAAGATAACTTCAAGAGGAAAACTCAATTCATCACAAGAGAGTAGAGGGGGAGAAACATCATAAGATCCAACTATAATAGCAAAGCTCGCGATACATCAAGATCGTGCCATAGAGGGAACACGAGAGAGAACACGAGAGAGAGAGATCAAACACACAGCTACTGGTACATACCCTCAGCCCCGAGGGTGAACTACTCCCTCCTCGTCATGGAGATCTCCGGGATGATGAATATGGCCACCGGTGAGGGATCCCCCCTCCGGTAGGGTGCCGGAACAGGGTCCCGATTGACTTTTGGTGGCTACAGAGTCTTGCGGCAGCGGAACTCCCGATCTATCTTCTCCTTTGATGTTTTTAGGGTACGTGGGACTATATAGGCAAAAGAAGTCAGTCGGGGGGTGCTCGAGGGGCCCACGAGACGGGGGGCGCGCCCAGGGGGTGGGCACGCCCAGCTGTCTCCTGGCCTCCTCGAGGATCTTCTAACGTGAACTCCAAGTCTCCCAGATCATATTCTTCCCAAAAATCACGCTGCCGAAGGCTTCATTCCGTTTGGACTCCGTTTGATATTCCTTTTCTTCAAAATACTGAAACAGGCAATAAAACAGAAATACGGGTTGGGCCTCCGGTTAATAGGTTAGTCCCAAAAGTAATACTCCCTCCATTCCTAAATATAGGGTGTATAGTTTTTGCCACGGAAATTAAAGAACACATGTGGAGTGAAAATTTCACAAGTTTTGGGAGAGATTACACCCGACTAATTGACATGAGAAAATAGAGGAGCTTGCCTAATATAAGTAAATGTAATCAAATCTCTAAAAAAAATATCCAAATGAGTGGTGCAATGCAACGCACCTTATATTTCGGATGTTTTCTCAAAAATCTATACACCTTATATCAAGGAACGGAGGGAGTATAAAAGTGTATAATAAAGCCCGTAATCATTCAAAACAGATAATATAATAGCATGAATGCTTCATAAATTATAGATACGTTGGAGACGTATCAAACAACAGATGCAGTAATTAAGGCTTTCTTTAGTGTTTCAAAGGCTTCTAAACAATCATCATCAAACACAAAAGGAATATGATTTTGCAAAAGATTTGTAAGAGGCCTAGAAATTTTAGAGAAGTCTTTGATAAACCTCCTATAGGAACCAGCATGACCAAGAAAACTACGAATACCTTTGATATCTTTTGGACATGGCATTTTCTCAATTACAACAACCTTGGCTTTGTCCACCTCAATGCCTCTTTCAGAAATTTTATGGCCCAAAACAATACCTTCGTTAACCATAAAGTTGCAATTCTCCCAATTCAAGACAAGATTTGTTTGTTCACATCTCTGCAAAACTCAATCAAGATTAATTAAACAATCATCAAAAGACTTCCCATAAACGGAAAAGTCATCCATGAAAGCCTCAACAATCTTTTCACAAAAATCAGAGAATATAGCAGTCATACATCTTCGGAAGGTAGCAGGTGCATTACATAAACCAAAAGGCATACGTCTATAAGCATAAGTTCCAAAAGGACAAGTAAAAGTGGCCTTTTCTTGATCAGGTTGCTAAACAGGTATTTGTGAAAAACCAGAATATCCATCAAGAAAGCAAAAATGTGTTTGCTTAGATAACCTTCGGACAGTTGATCGATAAAAGGCAAAGGGTAATGATCTTTTCTAGTTTCTTTGTTTAATTTTCTATAATCAATTACCATCATATAGCATGTGACAATTCTTTGTGGAATGAGCTCATTCTTATCATTAGGAACAACAGTAATACCTCCCTTCTTAGGGACACAATGAATAGGACTTACCCATCTACTATCAGCTATAGGATAGATTATACCTGCTTCCAGAAGTTTCAATATTTCCGTTCTTACCACTTCTTTAATCTTTGGATTTAACCGACATTGGTGATCAACAACGGGTTTAGCATCAGGTTCCATATTAATCTTGTGCTAACATAGAGTGGGACTAATGCCCTTAAGATCATCAAGAGTATATCCAATAGCAGCTCTGTGCTTTCTTAGAACTTTCAATAATCTTTCTTCTTCATGTACTGAAAGGTTAGCACTAATAATAACATGATATATCTTTTTCTCATCAAGATAAGCATATTTCAAAGTGTCTGGCAATTGTTTTCATACAAACACAGGATCACCTTTAGGTGGACGATGACCTCCTAGAGTTTCAATAGGAAAATTGTGTTTAAGCAGAGGTTGTTGTTCGAAAAAGATTCTATCTATTTCATTTCTTTCACGCATATGCAAATCATTTTCATGGTCTAGCAAATATTGTTCCAAAGTATCAGTAGCACAACAATAGAAGCAAGACCAATAGTTTCATCCTTACTAGACAAATCTTTCTTATGAGGTTGTCTACTAAACGTGGAAAAATTAAATTCATGAGATTTATCACCAAAGCTAACACCGACAGTTTGTTTCTCACAATCTATTTTGGCATGGAAAGGTCTACCAAAAAATAATGGGACAAAAGTCATCTTGTGGGGAGCTAAGAACAAGAAAATCAGTAGGGTATTTTATTTTCCCACACAAGACTTCAACATCTCTAAGAATCCCAATTGGTGATATAGTATCTTTATTAGCAAGTTTAATAGTGACATCCACTGCCTTCTATTTCAGCAGGTGCTATTTAATTCTTAATTTCTTTATATAAGGAAAAAGGAATATCACTCACACTAGCACCTAGGTCACATAACCCATGATAACAATGATCTCCTATCTTAACTGAGACAACAGGCATGCCAACAACTGGTCTATGTTTATCCTTTTTATTAGGTTTGGCAATTCTAGAAGCTTCATCGCAGAAGTAAATAACATACCCATCAATATTATCAACTAAGAGATCTTTAACCATAGCAACACTAGGTTCAACTCTGATTTGTTCAGATGGTTTGGGTGTTCTAACATAACTTTTGTTAACCACAGTTGAAGCTTTAGCATGTTCCTTAATCCTAACAGGGAAAGGTGTTTTTCCAATATAAGCAGTGGGAACAATTGGATCAACATTGTAAATGATAGTTTCTTCTTTAGCTTTTACCGGTTCTTTAACTTATTCTTCAATTGGTGGATGATATTTAAATCACTTCTCCTTAGGGAGATCAACATGAGTAGCAAAGGATTCACAAAAGGGAGCTACTATCTCAGAGTCAAGTCCATATTTAGTGCTAAACTTTTGAAAAGCATCGATATTCATAAAAGATTTAACACAATCAAACTTGGGTTCAATACATGACTCTTTACCTTCGTCAAGTTCTCAATCTTCATTGTTGCGTTTAATTCTTTCAAAAGATCCCACCGGAATTCAATAGTCTTCTTCATAAAAGAATGAGTGCAAGAAGTATCGAGCATGGATTGATCATTACAAGAAAGCCAAGCATAAAAATACCGAATAATAATTTCTCTTGAGAGCTCATGATTGGGGCATGAATATAACATTGACTTAAGCCTCCCCCAAGCTAGAGTGATACTTTCTCCTTCACGAGGCTAAAAATTATATATATAATCCCAATCACGATGAACTAGATGCATAGGATATTTTTTTGATGAAATTCCAATTTCAACCGATTGCAGTTCCAAGATCCAATATCATCGCATAGCCTATACCATGTCAATGCTTTTCCTTTCAAATATAAAGGGAAAACCTTCTTCTTAGCTTTATCTCCGGGCAAACCTGCAAGCTCAAACAATCCACAAATTTCATCCACATATATCAAGTGCATATCACGATGTTCGGTTCCATCTCCTGCATAAGGATTAGCTAGCAGTTGTTCTACCATACCAAAAGGAATTTATTATTCAATATTTTTAGTAGGTGCAATAGGTTGAGGGGCAACTAATTATGGTTCTGGTCGAGGTGAAGATACCCCAAACAAACCCCTCAAAGGATTGTTTTCCATAGTAGCAACTGACAATAAATTTCAGCATGTAGTAATAATGTTTCCTTACCAATCTCCACTTACCAAGAGCGCTTCACTCCCTGGCAATGGCGCCAGAAAATAGCCTTGATTACCCACAAGAATATGGGGTCAATTGTAGCCTTTTCGATAAGTAAGAGTGTTGAACCCAACGAGGAGCAGAAGGAAATGACAAGTGGTTTTCAGCAAGGTAATGTATGCAAGTGCTAAAATTGTAAGTAGCGAAGTCGTTTGACAGCAAGATAATTTGTAACGACCAAGTAATGATAGTAGTAAAAAAAGTGCAGCAACGTAGCCCAATCCTTTTGAGGCAAAGGATAGGCCAAAATGGTCTCTTATGATAAGGAAAGTGTTCTTGAGGGTACACGGGAATTTCATCTAGTTACTTCCATCATGTTGGCTTAATTCATGTTCACTACTTTGATAATTTGATATGTGGGTGGACCGGTGCTTAGGTGTTGTTCTTACTTGAACAAACCTCCTACTTATGATTAACCCTCTCACAAGCATCCACAACTAAGAAAAAGTATTAAGAATAAATTCTAACCATATCATTAAACTTTTGGATCCTATTGGTCCCTTACGGAATAGCGCATAAACTGGGGTTTAAGCTTTTGTCACTCTCACAACCCACCATCTAATAACCACTCCACAATGCATTCCCTTAGGCCCAAATGAAGTATCATGTAGTCGACGTTCACATGACACCACTAAGAGAATGACAACATACATATCATCAAAATATCGAACACATTTCAAGTTCACATGATTACTTGCAACATGATTTCTCCCGTGACCTCAAGAACGAAAGTAACTACTCACAAATGATAATCATGGTCAAGATCAGAGGGGTATTAAATAGCATAATGGATCTGAACATATAATCTGCCACCAAACAAACCATATAGTAATCAACTACAAGATGTAATCGACACTACTAGTCACCCACAAGCACCAATATATAGTTCCGATACAATTGAGCAAAAGCGATGAATTAGGGTTTGAGAGGAGTTGGTGCTGTTGAAGATGTTGATGAAGATAGCCCTCCCCAAGATGGGAGAGTTGTTGGTGATGATGATGACGATGATTTCCCCCTTTGGATGGCAAAAGTGCTCCTGCCCAAGTTCCGCCTCGAGGCAGTGGCGCTTCGCCCCGAAAGTCCTCTCCTCAATTATTTTAGGTCAAAATGACTTATATACCAGAAGATGGGCACCGGAGGTGGGCCGAGGAGGGCAACACCCACCAGGGCGCGCCTGGGCCTCCTGGCGGGCCCAGGTGGGTTGTGCCCACCTGGTGGCCCCCCTCTGGAACTTATTTGCTCCAATAATTCTTAAATACTCCATAAAAAATCCTTGTGGAGTTTCAGCTCATTTGGAGTTGTGCAGAATAGGTAGCTTGACGTAGCTTTTTCAGGTCCAGATTTCCAGCTGCCAGAATTCTCCCCCTTTGTGTATACCTTGCATATTATGAGAGAAAAGGCCTTAGAATTACTCCAAAAAGCATTATTATACAATAAAACATCATAAATAACAGTAGGAAAACATGATGCAAAATGGACGTATCACTATGTTTTTCAATAGAAATCCCGAAGGATTGTGTGCCTCATCTGATATTTCTGAAAGGTCGCTGAGGGAGTCCTGGATTAGGGGTTGTCCGGATGGCCGGACTATGACCATTGGCCGAACTCACTGACTATGAAGAGTACAAAATTGAAGACTTCGTCCCGTGTCCAGATAGGATTTTCCTTGGCGTGGAAGGCGAGCTTGGCGGTTCGATATGAAGATCTCCTCCCATTATAACCGACTCTGTGTAACCCTACCCCTCTCCGGTGTCTATATAAACCGGAGAGTTTTAGTCCGTAGGACGAACAACAATCATACCATAGGCTAGCTTCTAGGGTTTAGCCTCTCTGATCTCGTGGTAGATCAACTCTTGTACTACCCATATCATCAATATTAATCAAGCAGGAGTAGGGTTTTACCTCCATCGAGAGGGCCCGAACCTGGGTAAAAACATAGTGTCCCTTGTCTCCTGTTACCATCCGCCTAGACGCACAGTTCGGGACCCCCTAACCGAGATCCCCCGGTTTTGACACCGACATTGGTGCTTTCATTGAGAGTTCCTCTGTGTCGTTGCTGTAAGGCTCCATTGCTCCCCAACCTTCAACAACGCAGTCCTGGGTGAGACTTTTCTCCCGGGACAGATCTTCCTATTCGGCGGCTTTGCACTGCGGGCCAATTCGCTTGGCCATCTGGAGCAGATCGAAAGCTACGCCCCTGGCCATCAGGTCAGATTCGGAAGCTTAAACTACACGGCTGACATCCGCGGGGACTTGATCTTCGACAGATTCGAGCCACGGCCGAGCGCGCCGCACTGTCACGAGGGGCATGATCTAGCTCTACCGCCGGACAGCGCCCAGAGCACCGCTCAGGCGTCCACTCCGACCATTAGCTCGGAGCCGACTGCGCCAGTCGGGGATGGACGGTTGGACGCCGCCCCAGGAGCCGCAATCTCTACGGCAATAGAGCCGAATACCAGCCTAGTCCTTTGTAAGGCCAGTGTCTCCAAGGTGCCGGACTCCTTCCCAGACTCCGGATCTTCCGCACCCCTTCCGATAGGACCCAATTGGGCTCCAATCATGGAGTTCACCGCCGCGGACGTCTTTCAGTACTCACCCTTTGGCGACATCCTGAATTCACTAAAGTCTCTTTCCTTGTCAGGAGAGCCCTGGCCGGACTATGGTCAGCGAGGTTGGGATGCAGACGACGAAGAAATTCGAAACCCACCCAGCACCCACTTCGTAGCCACTGTCGACGATCTAACTGACATGCTCGACTTTGACTCCGAAGACATCGACAGTATGGACGCCGATGAAGGAGACAATCAAGAACCAGCGCCTATAGAGCACCGGACAATCACCTCATCACACGATGTATGCATGGTGGACACACCTAAAAGAAGCAACGACGAGGATCAAAAGGGCGCAACCAGGGATCGTTACCTCAAAAAACAATCAAAGCGGCGGCGTAAGCGCCGCGCCAAGCCCCACCTCGACAGAGACCCAGCCATAGAGCAAGGCGAATCAACGGAAGACGAACATGCCATCGAGCAACAGTCCAAACAGGGCGGACAAACCGAACAATCCGTCCCCGGCAAAGATAATAGTCCGGACGACCTCACGCCGGACAAGTCGCTGGAACAGAAGAACCTCCGCCAAAGGCTCATCGCCACTGCGTGTAGCCTAAAAAAGCAGAAGCGGAAGCTCAAAACAGCGGAAGGTGCACTCATAATCAGATGGGGCAAAGTACTCAATACCGCACACAAGTACGGCAACAGTCATCACACAAAGAGCTATCCAAAGCGGAAATTACTACCGAAATTTGATGAAGAGGCCTTAGAGCCCCCACAGTCAAAAAACAAGGAAGCCACCAGGTCGGATAGACGAGCCCATGATCGACATTAAGCGACAAAGGGCGCCGCACTCAATCCGGCACGCGATCCGCCCAAGGATTCGCATCAAAAAAACGGTCCAACCAGATCCATCTACGGGCCAAGAAAGCAAGCTCCAGTAAGCAATGCAACACAAAAAATATCCGAACATCGCTGCACAACTACATACAGGGGCGCCGCACATCCCCTATGTTTCACCGATGAGGTACTGGACCATGAATTTCCAGTGGGATTCAAGCCCGTAAACATAGAAGCATACGACGGAACAACAGACCCTGGAGTCTGGATTGAGGATTATATCCTCCACATACACATGGCTAGAGGAGATGACCTTCACGCGATAAAATACTTACCCCTTAAGCTCAAAGGGCCAGCCCGGCATTGGCTTAAAAGCCTTCCCGAAAACACCATAGGAAGTTGGGAAGAGCTCGAGGATGCTTTCCAGGAAAATTTTCAAGGGACCTATGTACGACCTCCGGATGCAGACGATCTGAGTCATATAACTCAACAACCCGGAGAGTCAGCCCGAAAACTCTGGAACATATTTCTTACCAAAAAGAATCAGATAGTCGACTGTCCGGACGCCGAAGCCCTAGCAGCTTTCAAACATAGCGTCCGAGACGAATGGCTCGCCAGACACCTCGGCCAAGAAAAGCCAAGAACAATGGCCGCATTGACAAGCCTCATGACCCGCTTTTGCGCAGGAGAGGATAGCTGGTTGGCAAGAAGCAGCACCAGCGACCCAAGTACATCCGAACTCAGAGATGGAAACGGGAAACTGCACCGTAACAAAGAACAACGCCGGATCAAGGATAACAGCCCGATGAGCATGACAGTCAATGCCGGATTCAAAAGCTCTCGGCAAAATCAGAAAAAGCTGCCCCCCAAAGATGACAGGGACGAGCCATCTAACCTCAATAAAATCTTGGACAAAATATGTCAAATCCACAGTACTCCCGGGAGACCTGCAAACCACACCCATAGAGATTGTTGGGTCTTCAAGCAATCCGGCAAACTCAACGCTGAACACAAGGGGCTCGACACACCAAGCGAGGATGACGACGCACCCCACAAGCAGAACACCGAAGAACAAAAGAAGTTCCCACAAGAAGTCAAAACAGTAAATTCACTTCAGGTGACAAAAGGGAAAAATAGAGTGGCGCCTACGAAGATACGCGCCATACGGCCTGCCCCAGAGGAGCCCCGCCACTGGTTGTTACAACCAATCACCTTCGATCATCAGGATTACTCTAGAGGTATCCGGAACGCAGGCTGGACTGCCTTGGTCTTAGATCCGGTTATTGACGGACTCCAATTTACACAATTCCTAATGGACGGCGGCAGTGACCTAAACCTGCTATATCAGGACACAATCCGCAAACTGGGGGTAAACCCAGCAATAATTCGCCATGGCAACACTTCCTTTCAAGGAGTCACGCCAGGCCCAGATACCCAGAGTATGTGTTCCCTTTCGTTAGAAGTCATGTTCGGCTCCCCCGACAACTTCCAAAGCGAAAAGCTAACCTTCCACATCGCCCCCTTCATAAGTCGCTATCAAGCGCTACTGGGACGCGAAGCTTTCGCCCGCTTTAACGCAATACCGCATTACGTATCCCTCACACTCAAAATGCCCGGTCCACGAGGCATCATCTCATTAAAGAGAAATATCAAGTGTTCCCCGAAATGCAGATAATGGTGCGGCTGCCATGACAGCCGCACACCAATCCAGCTTTACTACCCCGGACATGGCTCGACGAGTCCGGCGTAAACATACAAAGGCTTAATAGCCGCATAACCCTGTACAAGGGGCTCCGCATGTTTACACCAGGAGACAATACAGCTCAATTCTACTCATGTTTCTGTATTATATTTTGTTTATTTTAACATAGATTTCTCGCACGATTATTTTCCACTAAGTTCCTCTCTTTCGCAGACAAACACCGTGCTACACCCGTCCAGGATACGACACAACGGAGACACAGGCGCAGATGTGTAGTAGGGACCCATTTCAAGGATTCATTTCAGATTAAGACCCTGCATAAACCTTTTTTACTGTCACTTATTGATAACATCCCCCGGTTTTTGCTATAACCGAGGAGGAGGCTGGCGTCTTGGCATTTGGCCACGCCAGAATTTTGCGCGTTCCTGGGCACCAGGGGCTTTTACCAAGGGCTTTTTTTGGCCCATTTTCGTAAAGACCGAATACCTTAGGGAGTGTTTGGCATCGCGAGTTTGGCCTTATATGCATCAGCTCCGAATCATGTCTTTGGTCAAATGTTGGGTTTTCCCGGCTCTTGTGTGTTGCTGCCTTACGTTCCGCTCTATCGGCTAAGGCGGCACCAGGAGAACTACTGCGATTGTGCCCCGGTTCTGCCAGGCGAGCACCTCAGTAGAGAAAGCCGAAAACTGACTATCATGATATAGCGAGAGACTGATCAACCACTCGATGACTTCCGGAATCTTTTGGATTCCTCCACATTAACGAAGGGCCGCTTCCCGGCCAGGCACACACACGCCCCGAATTCGGGCGAGCGCGGTGCCCCTAGGGGCTATTCAGTAGCCCCACTGTCAAACTCCTATGGCTAAGTGAAAGTGATAAAGCATTATAGTCCGGTTGCCTAGTTCGCTGCGCTATCACCTCCTTTACAGGACCAAGACGTTGGATTAAGTGTGAAAAGGCGCCTTCTGCGAACACCCCCATATTATATGCGTGGGGGCTGAAGCCAACGACTGCCATCTTTCAGGTTATATACATATATACATTAACGGCCGCACATGAGGCATTCTAATTCTTGAAAGCACAAGTATAAAAGGCTTTTATATTTCATCAAAATATTGTTTTACAATAGCACATGCTATTCGAATACAACATCCTTCGAGCACTGCGTCTCTATTACACGAGCGCCCTGCAGGACTTCCTCAAAATAGTGCTTGGCAGGTACTCGGCTTTCGTCCGAATCTCGGGATGCAACAACACTGGCTTCCATATCCACCCAATATGTCTTGACATGGGCAAGGGCCATCTGTGCGCCCTCTATGCATACTGACCTCTTCATCGCATCAACAGGTGGCACCGAACCAAGGAACTGCTGCACCAAGCTAAAATAACTCTTCGGCTCTGGCTCTTCCCGCCACAGACGACTCACGACGTACCTCATGGCGAGTCCGGATAACCTGTTCAGCTCCGCCCAAGCGGCCAAATGGTCGGATATCAAAAGTAGGCGCTCTGGATTGTGGAACTGCGACCAAAAAAGTTCTTCCAATTCATGGTCACCTCGACCCCGGAAGTGTTCGGTCGCGTCTGCGGTACTCGCCGCCAAATCCAGATAAGTGTTCGCCGCACTCCATTTCCGGTCTAACGGAGCATACTTAGGATCCCCGAACTTCATCCGCAGCATATAGGGCTTTCCAGCCGTGATATCTCCAGCCTGACGTAGCTCCTCCTTCATAGCTCTCATTGTAGAGCGAGTGTCCTTGGCCTCGGCAGTGACCTTTTCAAGGTCCTTCTGAGCCACCCTATCTTCTTGTTCAAGAAGTTTACAGCGGTCGGCAGTATCCTTCAATTTTATAGCCATCTCGGCTATTACTTTCTTGCTATGGCAGTGAGCAGCCTATTCGGCTTTTAGCTCTTCAGCCGCTTTAACGGCAGCCGCATCACTTTTCCTCGCTTGCTCCTTGGCTCGGGCAAGTTCCGCCTGAAGGTTCTCCACGGCAGCAGCACCATCTACATTAAGCACATATATTATAAGGCACGAGCATCGAGCTCCTCTTATCAGATGTCTTTGGAGACATTACATACCTTGTGCCTCCTCTAGCCGCTTATTTACAAGCGCGATGTCGCCATCTGCTACGTCAAGTTGCCGCTTTAGCTCGGCAGTTTCATCAGTCCGGCTAGCCACCGAACGCCTCGCCACCTACATAGAAAAAGTGACATATTATACCTGGGATTACAATCCTCTGTGCGCCGTCATTTTTGACAACACACAGAGTCTCAGGGGCTACTATTTATATAGGGCGCATTTTATATATGCGGCTCTACCAAAAGGTACACCTTTTCACGTACCTCAAAGCTTGTCAGTAAACTCCTGGCGGCCTCGTACAATCCGCTTTCCGCGGATGAAATCCTTCCAATCACCATGTTCATCAACACACGGTGTTCTTCTGAGATAGACGCTCGCCCGAGCAGATCCTTCAGCCCCTCCGACCGCGCACCACAGGGTGCCGGACTAGTCTGACAACATTTTTCAGGGTCCGGACTTGGAGAAACCCTCTGAGACGACACCTCGGGGTCGCCTGCCTCTTAATACGGTACAGCTGGGGGAGGCGTTTCGCTCTCCATCATCTCCGGACGAAGATCCCCTGAAGATGAGCTCTGATGAGAAGGGTTGAGATCTGAACTGCAAGGTAATATTTCGGTTACCTTCCTCAGAAATAAAACAAGGATGTCACTCATTTTGGAACCCCTCTCTTTACTTACGGCTCGGTGGAGAGCTGATCCCCTTGGGGACGCAATACGGCCGGGGCATTCACCGGCGCCAGACCCTCTGACGAAGATTTATTCCCCCGCTTTGAGGCCATCGCCTCCGGGTCGTCAAAGGCGGTCCTTTTCTTTCCCTGGTTGGGGGAATTCTCGATTCCTCCCTTCCTCATGGCCTCCTTCGTGGAGGCGGTAGCTCCTGGGTTCCCCTCTTCGCCATCTTCCGAAGGCGCAATCTTCAGCATCCTGGTTAACACGGGATCCGGCGTGGTCTCAGGCAGGGGGGCCGG
The DNA here is from genome assembly GCF_018294505.1 of Triticum aestivum. NCBI lineage: Eukaryota > Viridiplantae > Streptophyta > Magnoliopsida > Poales > Poaceae > Triticum > Triticum aestivum. The sequence continues at coordinate 194,553,049 of NC_057810.1, read as the reverse complement.
ACACCTGATAAGCTTTGCTTTCGCTATCCACTCTTGTTCAAAGGATAGCTCTTTTAAGGGCAGTTTTATGATGAAAATACGGATGGCGCGTCCAAATATGGGGCTACTTACTTCAGCATCCGGGCGATTGCAGCTCAGACCTGCGTCCTTGGACAAGTCCGGACACCTTGCTTGTGATCCGAAGAACAATTTGTACATCTCCACGGGCGTCGTGCCCATAAAATGTTGGAGGACTCGCGGTCCCTCCAGATTAAATTCCCACAGGCGGAGAGGGCGACGTTTGCAGGGCAGCATGCGGCGAATCAGCATAACTTGCGCCACTACGGTCAAGTTGATATCTCTCTCTAGGAGATCTCGAATGCGGCCCTGCAGCAAGGGCACGTCTTTGGACGGCCCCCAGATAAGCCCTTCATTGACCCATGATGCTAGCTGTGGTGGGGGACCTCAGCGAAAAGCAGGTGGCGCCACCCATGTGGTGCCCCTGGGGGCTGTGATGTAAAACCAGTCTCGTTGCCATAAGCCAAACTCCTCTTGAAAAGAGCCCTCGGGCCATGGAGCGTCGGCCATCTTGCTTATGGTAGCCCCTCCGCACTCAGCATGCTGCCCCTCGATCATCTTTGGTTCTACCTTGAAGGTTCTAAGCCACAATCCGAAGTGAGGAGTAATATGGAGGAAGGCCTCACACACGACAATGAACGATGAGATTTGGAGGATGGACTCCGGAGCTAAGTCGTGAAATTCCAGCCCATAATAAAACATGAGCCCCCTCACAAAGGGATCAATCGGGAAGCCTAGCCCCCGAAGGAAGTGAGATGTGAACACCATGCTCTCACCGGGCTGGGGAGTGGGAATAGCCTGCCCTTGAGCAGGCAGCCTATGCGAGATTTCACCGGTTAGATACCTGGCATCTCTCAGCTTTCGCACGTCCTCTTCCGTAACGGAGGAAGGTATCCACCGGCTTTGGAGGTCGAAGCCGGACATCATCGAAGGTCCAAAGCGCCTGAATCTGGAGCTTTGGGTGTTGGAACTTGAGGCGAGGTGCGGATTTGATTGAATTGAAAAGAAAGGAGTCGAGCCTTGGTCTCTTTATAAAGAGGTTGAATACCAAGAGGCCTCCCCGTAACCGTTTGGGACTCACTTTCAATTAGGAAGTCATACCAAAGGCGCGGTTGGGTTACCCGCGCTCGTATTGATGAGAATCCCAGAATAAGGGGACACGATCTCTGCTTTGACAAGACATGCCGAGGAAACCGCCTCGCTAAACGCGCTGAGGTGGAACAATAAAATGATTCGAATAAAGGCTTGGCCGTGGCGTGATGTCATGCTGCGGAATACGTCAGCAGATTAGATTTGTGCAGATATTATTCTCTCTACGGTGGTATGTGGAACTTATTTTGCAGAGCCGTACACTATCCTTGTGTTCAACATCTTCTATGAAATATTAGGAGGAGGAACCCGCCTTGCAATGCCGAAGACAATTTGCATGCCGGACTCGTCGTCATTGAAGCCTGGTTCAGTGGCTACTGAGGGAGTCCTGGATTAGGGGGTGTCTGGATGGCCGGACTATGACCTTTGGCCGGACTCCCGGACTATGAAGATACAAGATTGAAGACTTCGTCCCATGTCCGGATAGGATTTTCCTTGGCGTGGAAGGCAAGCTTGGCGGTTCGATATGAAGATCTCCTCCCATTGTAACCGACTCTGTGTAACCCTAGCCCTCTCCGGTGTCTATATAAACCGGAGAGTTTTAGTCCGTATGACGAACAATCATACCATAGGCTAGCTTCTAGGGTTTAGCCTCTCTGATCTCGTGGTAGATCAGCTCTTGTACTACCCATATCATCAATATTAATCAAGCAGGAGTAGGGGTTTACCTCCATCGAGAGGGCCCGAACCTGGGTAAAACCATCGTGTCCCTTGTCTCCTGTTACCATCCGCCTAGACGCACAGTTCAGGACCCCCTACCCGAGATCCGCCAGTTTTGACACCGACAGTCGCCTTGATGTTATGAGCTTACGACCAGGTCATCCTACGCATCACTGTTGTTCATACCGGATTTCTAAAACAGATGAATACATGACAATCAAAGATTGGAAAAAATGTATGGTCAATCGTAGGGAGGTACTTGGAAGCAACATTATGTGACGCGCAAGAATTAGAGACAGGATAATCTCCATTCTCCATAGTGGAGAGTCATGGCCTATCTTGTTTTATGCTATTTTACCTAAGAGAGTGTAGTAGGTCCTATTAGAGAGGAGTGGGTCTTAGGTACAATGTGTTTTTATGTGGTACAATGTATTAGAGTCGGTGATGATGATGAGGAGTTGTTGTGATTATGACTAGTGACCAACTTGCTATCTGATGTCTCATTCGAAAATGATGATCATGAGGACTTGTTATATGACAATGATGTATTATGATGATAAGTTGTTAATGATATGATGATGATGATGATGAGTTATTATGTCATTGGGTGAAAGAACCAATGGTAACTTTGGATCCATGCACTTGAAACTAATCCATGGTTCTTTCACCCCAATGATCTAATAACTCATTCTGATGTAAAAAGAATCTCTAAATTTCTACTGTATGAAAACTTGTATAATGGCGTATGAATACGACATAAAGCAAAAAAGAAATACATAATAATAGTAGTAGTGCGGGTAGAGAGGAGCGCCGCTAGTAACTACCAGTAGCGCTCTCTACCAAAAGCGCTACTGCTAATCAGGTATAGCAGTAGATTGGGCAGACACACGCTACTCATACAATTTAGCTGTAGCGTCGTATCAGTAGCGCGCCACCCCGCGCTACTTCTATACCTAAAACCGGCACTACTGCTAGCCTTTTCCCTAGTAGTGAGTTTGGGTCTTGTCCATCACATCATTCTCCTAATGATGTGATCCCGTTATCAAATGACAACTCATGTTTATGACTATGAAACTATAGCCATCTTTGATCAACGAGCTAGTCTGGTAGAGGCTCACTAGGGACATGTTGTTGTCTATGTGTCCACACATGTATTTGAGTCTCCAGCCAATACAATTATAGCATGGATAAGAAACGATTATCATGAACAAGGAAATATAATAATAACCACTTTATTATTGCCTCTAGGGCATATTTCTAACATGGTCAACCATAGTTGTCATGTGTGATTAACTAGTTGCCACATATGCACAATTGTAGTTTCCATCTATCACCGTGCGAGCATCGTGTGTGCAAAGAGCAGTTTCACCCACATGTTCGGGCGAGTGTTCTGTGTTCATTCGGGCGAGGAGTGTTGGAAATATGCCCTAGAGGCAATAATAAAAGGATTATCATTATATTTCCTTGTTCATGATAATTGTCTTTATTCATGCTATAATTGTATTATCCGGAAATCGTAATACACGTGTGAATACATAGACCGTAATATGTCCCTAGTAAGCCTCTAGTAGACTAGCTCGTTGATTAACAGATAGTCATGGTTTCCTGAGTATGGACATTAGATGTCGTTGATAACGGGGTCACATCATTAGGAGAATGATGTGATGGACAAGACCCAATCCTAAGCATAGAACAAGATCGTGTAGTTCGTTTTGCTAGAGCTTTTCCAATGTCAAGTATCTTTTCCTTAGACCATGAGATCGTGTAACTCCCGGATACCGTAGGAGTGCTTTGGGTGTACCAAACGTCACAACGTGACTGGGTGACTATAAAGGTGCAGTACAGGTATCTCCAAAAGTGTCTGTTGGGTTGACACGGATCGAGACTGGGATTTGTCACTCCGTATAACGGAGAGGTATCACTGGGCCCACTCGATAGTGCATCATCATAATGAGCTCAAAGTGACCAAGTGTCTGGTCACGGGATCATGCATTACGGTACGAGTAAAGTGACTTGCCGGTAACGAGACTGAACGAGGTATTGGGATACCGATGATCAAGTCTCGGGCAAGTAACATACCGTCTGACAAAGGGAATAGTATACGGGGTTGCTTGAATCCTCGACATCGTGGTTCATCCGATGAGATCATCGAGGAGTATGTGGGAACCAATATGGGTATCTAGATCCCGCTGTTGGTTATTGACCGGAGAGCCGTCTCGGCCATGTCTAAATGTCTCCCGAACCCGTAGGGTCTACACACTTAAGGTTCGGTGACGCTAGGGTTGTATGAATATGAGTATGCAGCAAACCGAATGTTGTTCGGAGTCCCGGATGAGATCCCGGACGTCACGAGGAGTTTCGGAATGGTCCGGAGGTAAATAATTATATATATGAAGTGCTGTTTCGGCCATCGGGAAAGTTTCGGGGTCACCCGGTATTGTACCGGGACCACCGGAAGGGTCCCGGGGGTCCACCGGGTGCGGCCACCTATCCTGGAGGGCCCCGTGGGCTAAAGTGGGAGGGGAACCAGCCCCTAGTGGGCTGGTGCGCCCCCCTTGGCCCCCCTACGCCTGGGGTTGGAAACCCTAGGTGGGGGGGGGCAAGGGGGGGAGCACCACTTGCCTTGGGGGCACTCCACCCCCCTGGCCGCCCCCCCCCCTTGGGAGATTGCATCTCCCAGGGCCGGTGCCCCCCCTGGGGGCCTATATAAAGGAGGGCAGGGGGGAGGGCAGCTGTACCCTGTGTCTTGGCGCCTCCCTCCCCCTGCTACACCTCGTCCTCCTCCCGCAGCAGCTTGGCGAAGCCCTGCCGGAGTTCTGCTGCATCCACCACCACGCCGTCGTGCTGCTGGATCTTCATCAACCTCTCCTTCCCCCTTGCTGGATCAAGACGGAGGAGACGTCACGCTGACCGTACGTGTGTTGAACGCGAAGGTGTCGTCCGTTCGGTGCTAGGATCTCCGGTGATAGGATCACGACGAAAACGACTACCTCAACCCCGTTCTTTTGAACGCTTCCGCTCGCGATCTACAAAGTGGTATGTAGATGCATCTCTCCTTTCACTCGTTGCTTAGATGAACTCATAGATGGATCTTGGTGAAACCGTAGGAAATTTTTTATTTTCTGCAACGTTCCCCAACAAGGAGCGCCCACATGTGTGGCACTAAATGATAACGCCCACATGATGTTGGGTGCTTACGTGGCTCTCGACCCAGATGGCAACTACTCCAATATTCATGCAAATGAATCGAAGGGTGAGTGTGTTTGGACCATGTTGATAAGTGTCACACGCGTGGATGTTATCATTTGATATACAGGATGAAAAACATGGCTAATACAATTTATTTGCAGCCACTGAATCATAATAAGACTTGACTGGAACGTTTAATATGTTACAAAAATTCAGCGAATAACTTGAAAGAATATGATGACATCTCAGTTAGAGAACATACATCTCACTTATTGTTAAACTTGTGTGCTACACAAACAAAGACATGTGTTTACATAAGTAGAAAGGAGACATGTGTCGATCTATTTGTAGAGCGCAGTTTAATAGATGTTCATGCACTTGTTGCTAGAATAGAGGCTAGAGATGAGACTAGATGCGAAGAGTCAACATCAACTTCTTTAGACTCGAAAGAAGCACGCAAGATTGAGGCTCCACTGATCAACAATGAATGCATCGAAAAGGCACTAACCCAACTTATGGGAGCAATTATGAAAGTTGGATATCTTGTAATTCTTGTTTTCTTTGTTCTTACTATTCTAGTCAAAATTTGGTGTTGTGCTCGAATGTATCAAAATCAATGATGAAAATAATAAGATATGTGTTGCAAAAAAAATGTATGCGGATGAGATGTGGCCAAAATACAGCCGTGCTTTGGGCGCACGACCGGCGCATCCACAAATCCGGGCAGACACGACCCCATTGCCACCCCCAAACGGATGAAAATCGGACGAAAAGGATGTCTGTTTAGGGTCGCGTGTTGGAGTTGGCCTCAGTACCCCCTAATCCAAGACTCTGTCTGTAGCCCCTTGAACCGGTCTTCAAGTTAGGGATGCTCCTTGGTTCATCTGAGGTGTTCTTCGCCTTCGATCGTCGGTCTTGAAATCTGGTTCAACAATTCTTCCCATCTCTGATCTCGAGGATCGCCGAAGTTTATCAGAAGAGTTCATACGTTGAGTATCCGAGGAGTTCACACATTGGGAATTCTTGGACTTCACACGTCAGACACTCGAGGGCCCCTTTTAAGTTATCGGCCTTTATCAATGCCTTGTTATTTTTACTCCACACATCGGGTTTGAAGTTTTTTCCCGTGTGGTGGTGTCCTCTTGCCGCCGAGCTTCAACTCGGGACTGCATTCGAGGTATCTTTTTTCAACCAACCTCCAACGCTGGTCTGCATCCAAGGTGTCATAGATTATCTCGGTCATGAAAAAGTCGAAGGATTTTCAATCGAGCTTAATGCCAAAAAAGTTCTCTATGGAGCCAACCACTCACAACCGAGCTCTATGCTCAACTGTTTTCCGAGATGGTGCACCACCTCGGCCTTAGGTTGATTTTTACAGAATTTATCTTATTTGTGCAATTTATTCTCTGCCAAGATGTATAGCTAGTAGCCCTCAAGGTGTGTGTCGGCCTAAAATCTAGGATGCACCTGAAGGTTAGTATAAAACAGTTGATCCTGATAGCCCCTGAGGCTTACCACCTCGGCCTTGGGCTGATTTTTTAATGAAATTTTTCTGATTTGTGCAATTTATTCTCTACCTAGATGTATAGATAGTAGCCCTCAAGGTGTGTGTCAGCCTAAAATCCAGGATGCACCTAAAGGTTAGCATAAAATCACTGATCCCAGTAGCTCTTGAGACTTGGGTCGATTCGCAAAATCATCTCGAGGATCAAGTTCTAGCTCGTCATCATACTTAGGAATGGAAATGCGATGGGCAATAGTTCCCGGGACTCAGGTTGGGTTCAGCTGACTCTCCTGGGAATCGTAATCTCCTTGGAAACTGTGTTGCACTTTAAATTTCGGCATTCAATGAACCGTCAATGTAGTAGCCCCCAAGACACTGGTCGGGTGGCAAAACCAGATCAGGGGATTGATGTACCTCTTTAATAGCCTTTAGTTGAGAAGCCGGAGCCCAGTAGCCCCCGAGCCTTAATTTGGGCATGGGTTGCCGAATTAAGGATCGATATCCATTTGACACAAATTTTTATTACGTTTGACACAAACTTCTCAGCCAAATAATAAAGATCTCTTAAAGGAGTTGGAGCTAGCGAAAGCCGAGCTTGCCAAGGTCGGCCCCAATGGGCATAATAGAAAGGAAATCAAAGCCAACGGGAGTTATGAGAGTGTTATGTTGGCTGTTCGGTTGTTTCAGCGAGACTGTGCCCTGACTCTTTTAATAGATGTGCTAGAGTAATTTGACTTTAATCATAATTTATGTATAATCATTCTATGTATCCAAGTACTTTACATCATTGACGCTCGAATCCGCATTGTACAAACTTTGTTGACCGATCATCGGCTTCAACCTCCTTGGCTAGTAGCCGGGGAGTGTTTTCTGACTTTATAGTGCCTTATGAGGGCAAAGATTTATGGAAAACAACGCAATTCGGCCATACGGTTTTATAAACAAAGGTACACGAAGAGATATGTTATACTACTATTTAACGTAAGAAACATCTTCTAGGAAAAATAGTTCCTTTATAAGTTCCTTTTCCTAGGCTATCATGTTGACCATGATCGTGAAACCTACCTTCGATCAATGTGGGAGGAAAATATTGAGGATTTAGTTTGAGGAAAGTTCCCAAACTCTATGGTCTTTAATGAACATAAAATTTCACTTCCATTGTTGCCAACCAATTATATTCTTAAGACAACTAGCTTTCTGCTTCACCTATCTGAGGTATGAACTCAGATGACCCAGTAGTAACAATGACAGAGGTGCTCCCTTTACCCCCTAGCCGAACAATCAGGAACATAGAGGGTAAGTATAGGAACCAGGCAACTCAACTTGGCCAAAATCTTAAATCAAATTGATGCATGGGTATGGCTTTATAATGATTATTATGGAAGGTAACACTCGTATGTTAAGTACAAACGCTAATGATATGTTAGGCTCTCCAGTAGTCCTGATGTAACCATGCTTTGGTGCCTCAAGAAGTCCTCGATATGGTTTATTGGACTCTTTTATAGTTCCGAAGTACTTTACACCCAAAACTTGAGGTTAGTATTGCGTAGTTTCTTTAAAGGCGACCGAACTGCTTTTCTATTAGTGACCTCGAACAAGCCGATCACAGTTATGAAAGCAAGCTTGGTGACTTATCGAAAAATCCTTTGTTTTACACAGGAAACCTTTAAGGTTAATATTACTGATCGACCGGTCGATTTTGTGCATGTTGTGATAGTCAACTTTTAAGCTATACTTTGCAGCTTTATGCTATATGTTTATTTTGACTCTATTGCAAACTTTATCATTTGAAAGTGGCCCATCATCGGCTTCCACCCCTTTGTAGATGCTACACATGGTGTTTCCGCAATAACAAGACAACCCTTAGCGAAAATGAGGCAATCAGATATGCAGGGATTATAAATTTCACTTAGCCATAGGAGCTTTAAGTTGAGAGGCTAGTTACTGCCCCCGGTTAGTGTTTGGCGTCATGCGAGGTAAAGCAATTAACACTTCGGCCAATTTTAGGAAGGCCGATCGTTTAATATGGGGTAACCTCTACCGATTTGTAGTTTGACACAGTCATCGTAACGCTGACCAGTTTATGCTTATTATGACAGTTAGTTTTTGGCTTTCTCCACTTAGGCATTTGACCAGTTAAACTGGAAGTACAAGCGCAATGTTTCTCCCTTTACCCTTAGCCGAACAACCGAGAACATAAGGAATAAGCACAGGAGCCGGGTAACCCAACCATTGACCAAAGACACAATTCGAAACTGATGCATATAAAGGAATATCCGAGAACGTTTTGCCGAGGAATCCATGGAGTACATTGCTTTTGGTGTGCTTGGCTCTAGTCGCTGCCCCCCCCCCCATTAATATTGTTGATGCTTTAAAGGCGTTTGGTGTTGCATTGCCAGAGTTATGCCTAGAAAACCAAAAACTTACATAAAAACTTTACGTATAAATTAACTGGTCAAGTTTTTTGGTGCCAATCTGGAATTGGTCTTAAAATTGATTTGAGCTTCTCTCACACTTTTAACATGACACATCCGATCTCTAGTATTCAAGTGGGTCAACCTTTTGTTTTCAACCTCCCTTCCTGAAGGCAGAGTGCTTCTCAGGCCAGTTTAGCGTACTAAACTTGAGTGGCACTCAGGGCGGGTCCCGAGGTTTTAGGGGAAACTAATTTGTGGGGCCCTTAATAATAATCAATACACATATACATACAAAAATGTTTTTGGTCAACACTTGATATTGGTGTCATCGTGATCTTATAAGTAGCCCTATATATAGAGAGAGAATAAATGAAGGTCGGTATCACAAGACATCCTTTGAAATACAAAGACATGTTAATTCTCAAGCTTACTAGAACAATGGAGCATAGTTATACTGTTTTAGGTACTGAAGGATGAGGACAATGACTCCATGAATAGTGCTAAAACAAATTTGATCCGAAATGCATAGTTATTCTTGGACTGCTTAATCGTAAGATTATTGTATTCTATAAATAGCATTATCCAAGAAAATATGATAAGAGGAGCAAATCAATAAAAATTATATGCAAAATATTCTTCATAGATTAGAAATCAAACCCGCAACAGTGCAAAGTTACTCCTACTAGTTGTGCAAATTTATTGTGCCATTCTACAATTCAACTCAAAACTACTCGCCACGATTTACATCCAGAACATCACCCTGTTCTTAATCTGTTTGAGATCTACACCATAAAAACCTTGTTACCAAACTGTAGAAGTATAACAGTAAGTGATACTGATACATACAACTGAAGCTATTGACTGGGTAGGCAACGCTCCGATCCACAAACGACATACCGGCTTTGGCACGCAGCCATGTCTCTTTGGGTCTCCTCCTCCAGCAAGTGTTAGGTTAACCGTGCTGATCTCATCGCTACACGAAAAGACGACACATGCTAGTGCAATGTGACATGACTCCTAGCCTCCGATCTTGGCTGACGGTCCAGCTTTTTTTAAAGGGATCAGACGCTCTAATACTACATAGCTATTACTACTTGGGCTAGGTGGAGCAATCCAGTATAGGCTTAAGTACCACTGGTACGCGTCGATGCTATACAAATGGTTTAAAACCCCTTTCCGCGACAACATTTGGAACCATCACCTAGTGAGTGTGGGCGATTAGGGGGTCCTTCCCACACGACCCAGAAACCGTCGGGGATAGGGACCCTACAGTACTCCTTTTCATTTGTGGTCACATTGCCATCGCAATCGATATTCTGTGGTGCTACATTTATGATGCCCGAACCATCACAAATGGTTCACTATTATAGAACGTGTATGATAAGCATACAATCACACACATTCTCTTTTCACAAACCGTATGCGATAACTAATTAAGAAGATTAGCTAATCGTCATACGAGTGTCGGATAGAATTACGAAATGTCAGACCGTCGTAACATCGTCGTACATGACAACTATCGCACACGCTATTCTATGGTGCAACATTTACGATGCATACTTCATCAGAAACAGTTCATGGTTGCGAATCGTGTACGATAAGGCAACTATCGCACACACTATTCTGTGGTGCAATGTTTACGATGCATACTTCATCAAAAATAGTTCGTGGTTGTGAATCGTGTATGATAAGGCAACTATCGCAAATGGTTAGTTTGCCAGCACCGTTTGTGATATTGTCTGACATCGCACACGCTTTGCAAAAGGCAACCGTGTGTACGCTTGCACAGTTTCCTCTCTGTGAACTGTCTCGGATTATGGTGTATATCGCAAATGTTTGTATTTTACCAACCGTATGTGCCGTAACAACCTGGAGAGCATAATTTCACCGTAATTTAATTGTTGTTATATCAAATTGAAATTGAAATTGAAACTGATATTGAAATTGAATGTATGCTATAGCTTTATTCATATCCATCAGGTTTAGACAACCAATGAATTATTCGATTCATAGGTACACATCAAGAATTACATAAGAACCAAATAAAGAATGATGAACCATAGTTGTATACTTGTACTATTAAAGACGGTAAAGAAAGAGGTGAAATACATTCTGGCTGCTGAACAAGGTGAAGCGGAATGCCCATATTGTGCCCTCCTCCATGTAGAAGGCACACACGACTCTAGTCCAACCCCTTGTGATGGTCGACCGCCCACCCTTCATGGTCTTCATGGAAACATATAGATAATCATCGTGTTCTGGTACAAATACTTTAACCTTTGCATGCCCACCAATCATGTAGTTTGAGAAGTAATCTTTAGTAAACTGCTTTGGGAACGACTACAAAGGAAAAAAGATTCAGACATTGTCATCCAACACAACTCATTATGGGCAGTAAAAAGAAGGCTGCAGAGTTCTTACTTACCATCCTGTAGTTCACTGTTGTATTGGATAAAGTGTAAACAAATAGTTTAATTGCCATCTTTTGACCCATTTTACTAACAGTCTTTATCAGCTTCCTCACTTGATGTTGGTTCATCGATATCTCATTTCCCCATACACAGAAAGAGTCGAAGCGTGGATGTTTACCAATGACATATGTGCCTAAAAGCACCAAGTTAATATTAGAAGATAAACACCAATTGCACAATGATGTAGTACACCAACTGTAGGGGATATACCCCGCGGTATGACCTGACCGGAAGTATGACCCGACCGGGCTTAGTGTTTTCATTGGTAACCCGCCGGAGGACTGGCGATTCCTGAGTCTGGCGGCTCACTGGTCCGACGACTCACGAACCTGGCGACTCATGGATGGACCTAACGGCGGGTCAGATAGAAGACTAGGCCCAAGGTCCAGAAGGCTAGCTCATGTTATGGTGGGCCGGTTTAAGAGGAAAGACATGAGGAATATTTCCTTTACAAGGAGTCAGACCCGGACTTGTATCTGGCCTGTATAGAAGACAGACTAGTCCTAATCATGTTTGGACTCTTCCTTGTTGCTATGTAGCCTAGGATTGCATATGTAGACATTAAGTACACTACATGTTGAGGGAGTCCTGGATAAGGGGGTATCTGGACAGCCGGACAATATGCATCGTCCGGACTATCGAAGCGTCAAGATACAAGACTCAAGACTTCGGCTCGTGTCCAGATGGGACCCTCCTTTGCGTGGAAGACAAGCTTGGTGATCCGAATATTATGCTTCCTTCCTTGTAACTGACTCCATGTAAACCCTAGCTCTCCGGTGTCTATATAAACCGGAGAGCATGGTCCTTAGAAGGCCGATCACAATTACAATCATACCATCATAGGCTAGCTCTTAGGGTTTAGCCTCTACGATCTCGTGGTAGATCTACTCTTGTATTCCACATATCTTCAATATTAATCAAGCAGGAAGTAGGGTTTTACCTCCATCGAGAGGGCCCGAACCTGGGTAAACATTGTGTCCCTTGCTTCATGTTACAATCAGCCTAAGACACACAGAACGGGACCCCCTACCCGAGATCTGCCGGTTTTGACACCGACATCGGTGCTTTCATTGAGAGTTCCTTTGTGTCGTTGCTTCGAGGCTTGATGACGTCTTCAATCGTCAACAACACGGTCCAGGGTGAGACTTTTCTCCCCGGACAGATCTTTGTGTTCGGCGGCTTCGCACTGCGGGCCAATTCGCTTGGCTAGTTGGAGCAGATCAACGGCTTCTCCCCTAGCTACCAGATGAGGTTCGGAAACTTGAACTACACGACGGATATCCGCGGAGACTTGATATTCGACGGATTCGAGCCTGCGCTAGGAGTGCCGGACAGCCACGACGAGCACGGCATATACCTGCCTACGGACAGTGCCCGGGACGTCATCCCCGAAGCAACCTTGGATTTAAATCCAGGGCAGGTTGCCTTGCCTATGGACGGGGGCTGGACCCCGCTCCGCAGGCCGCACACTTATCTGCGGTAGAGCCGAACACGGGTCCCGCCGCTGTGGAGGCCTGTAACCCCGGACCCCCGGACTCATATCCGGCTGTTGGTCCTGGTCCGCTCACTCTCGATCTAGCCGAGCCAGGTTGGGCTCCGGTAATGGAGTTTACCGCTGCAGACATCTTTCAGCACTCACCCTTTGGCGACATGCTGAACTCATTGAAGTCTCTCTCTTTGCCAGGAGACTCTGGGCCGAACTATGTCCGGCTGGAATGGGAAGCAGGCGACGAAGGAATTCGCTGCCCACCCACCACCCACTTTGTCGCCACGATCGACGATTTAACCGACGTGCTCGACTTTGACTTCGAAGACATCGACAGTATGGACGACGATGAAGGAGACATATAGGAGCCACTGCCCACAGGGCGGTGGACAACCACCTCTTCAAACGATATATACATGGTGGACACTCCGAAAGAAACCAACGGCAATGAGGCAGTGGAGGACAACCCCTCGGGAGGAAAAGCAAAATATGGGCGTCTCTGACGCTACTCCATGCCTCGCCACAACAATACCGGTCCCGGTGATGATCCGTATAGCACCGAAGAGGAATACAGGCCTGATCAGCCGACCATCAAGCAGGCCGTACAGGCCACGGTGGGATACATGGAGAGGAACAACTATACCCCCCCTCCGAAGATGAGGTAAGCCTCGACAATGACGAGTTCGGCGTGCCTGAAGACCCAGTGGAACAAGTTCGCTTTAGGAGACGACTCATAGCCACTACAAAGAATCTACAAAGGAAGCAAGAGCAGCTTAAGGCCGAACAAGATTTGCTAATAGAACGGTGGACCAAGATTCTGGCCACCGAGAAGTACGGACTCGACCGCCCTAACAAAGGGCACACGCAGCACAACTCGCTACCTCAACCTAGACAGGAAAATCAAAGGCACACAACCCGACGTCTGCACACCACTACAGTCCAAACCAGCAAGAAAGATACATGAAGAAGCAGCCTCAAGCCCCGGCGAAACGGTCATAAACGGCAAATCAGAGAAGCCGGAGTCAAGTTCAGCAAATCCCAGTCCGGTCAACGGACAAGGAACAGCTCAAGCCTATTCGGCCCAAGCCACGAACTCGATCAGCCGTGCGCAATTCACGGTACTCCCAAAAGAACGGCAAAACATACTAATAGAGACTGCTGGATCTCCAAAGTAAAGCAACCGGGTGTGTGCCAGAAACATTGAGGGGAGGCGCTTAGTCTAAAGCCCCCCCCCCCAGCACAACAGTACGGCCGATCACCCCCTACCATACAAACCAAAGCAATTCAATTGCATACCCCCAGACCTAACAGTCCATGGGCTCCTAAAATAATAAAAGCCCAAGTGGGCGTACAAATAAACACCTTCTACAAGGTGCCAGGCACAAAGGCCAGGATTATTGGCCCGCCGCCCTAACGGTTATTTTGAGATAACCAAATAAGGCCGCGCCATCGGCGCATTCCCCCTTTATGGTATCACACCATATGCTAACAAGATGAACCACGTTGGCTAGATTCCACGTGGTAAATCATCAGGCCAGCATCGGTAATACGCTCACGCCTAAGTGCAGAGCCAAACCCCGCCCTGAGAAGCGGGATCATACAGCTGCAAGAGTAGCAAGTCGCGCATGACTGTCAATATTTTGATATGACAGCCAACTATTCAGACACCTACTGAGGAGTCCAGACTGCTTCTCGAATGGCGGCTGGGGTCATCAGGGTCCGATCAGGAACCTTTGGACCAACCACAGGAGGACGTTCGGCGCCCTCCGCTCACTTACCTTCACAAACGAACTCGGCGGCGGGAAGTCGGCCCGGACACACAAGGACAGGACCATGCAGGTAGACGGCAGTTCAGATTCACTTTCGTTCCATTCACAACCCCCTCCAGTCCGGCCACCACAGGTTCCGCCAGAAAACCATCTCTTTTTCATAATCATAAATCGCATTCATATGCATGGACATATCATATTACTGCAATGCGTAGACTACACTAAACATGCACCGATCGTCGTTTATCATCGACGCCTCTTTGCCATAAAAGTGGCAGCCATGTTTCGTGTTACGCCCGGTTATGCCAAGGGCTCCATAGTACGGCAATAAAGTACGACCACCTTCTCGGTCGCTCGACACCACGAACTTATAGCACTATATGCATCAGCTCCGAATCATGTCTTGGGTCATTGGTTGGGTTTCCCCGGCTCCCATGTTTTGGTACCTTATGTTCCGTTCCGTCGGCTAAGGTAGCGTTGGGAGAACTACTGCGATTGTGTCCCGGATCTGCCGAATGAGCACCTCAGTAGAGAAAGCCAAAAACCGACTATCATGATGCGGTGAGAGCTGGTCAGCTGTTTGAGAGGTTGCAAAATCCTTAAAGATTCATTCCGCATAATGCCACTATAAAATGCAGATTGCGACGGATCGGTCTACCGATCAGGTGCCAATAGAGCTCCTAGTCCGGCCTTCTGGACACTAGGGGCTGCGCCGACCATACTCGTATTCCTATGGCTAAGTGAGAGTACTAAAGCCCTATAGTCCGATTGCCTGGTTCGTGGTGAGAAACGCCTCCTTATAAGGACCCAACAATGGGATAAAGAGTGTTCATAAATACCCCGAACAGCCCCGTACTTCTCTCGTGGGGGCTGAAGCCGACGACTGGCCAACTCTCAGAATTTATATATAATAAACAGCCGCAAAGGAAGAACACATGTTCAAACTAAATTGGCAACATATAATAAAAGTGCCATTATACCATATTACAAACGATGGTAAAAATGCCCTCAGGTAAATATAATGTCTTTGGTGCACTTGTCCGCCGCCAGGTGGGCACCCTTCATTACACCTTCATAATACAGTTCGGGCTTGCGATGCTCCTTACCCTCTAGTGGCCCCTCAGTTATCAGCTTTTCTGCATCAAGCTTCCCCCAATGCACTTTTGCATGGGCAAGCGCCATTCATGCACCTTCTATACAGACTGATCGCTTGATAATATCAAGCCGAGAACAGGCGCCCACAATCCGCTTGACGAGTCCGAAGAAACTGCTGGGAATTTGCTCTGCAGGCCACAGCCGGATGACCAAGTCCTTCATGGCTATTTTGGCCGCCTGTTGCAGTTCGACCAGCTGTTTCAATTGATCGATAAAAGGCATCGGATAGTTCGGCGCTAGATAGTGTGACCAGAAGTTCCTCCCCGCAGACTCCCTCTCCTCGGACTGGTAAAATTGGGCCGCATCTGATATGCAACAAGGTAGATCCACAAACTCCCCTGCAAAATCAAGAATTCAGCTTGCCGCTTAGAGTTCTCCATATTATAACATCATAACGGCCATAGATACAACAAGCCTTACCAGCCGCAACTTTTCGGGACTCCTGAATGTCCCGTACAATACCTCGGGCTTCTTCCAGAGCATCTTCCGCGGCTTGGAGAGCTTGGGCGAGTTCGGATTATTTCCCTACTAAACTCTGCTCCAAGCTCCCGCTTTTCGTCACAGCTTCCTGAAGCTCCCGCTCAGCTATGACGACCCTGGCCTCGTGTTTTTCACGCAGAGCCTGTTCGGCAGCAGCCTTCTCTTGGGCATCAGCCGCCGCTTTCTTCAGCGCCTCATATTCGGCACTCGCTCCTAGGGCGCATAACATAAATACTTTTCAAATAAGCACACTTATTGATTTGTGGCCGACGCAAGACAATGTCTAAACATACCTTGCCTCTCCTCCAATTGCTTCTTCACACGGCCAAGTTCTCCTTCGACCCATCTCAGGCTCTCTTTCAGCTCGGACACTTCCGCATCATGAGCGGCCGTCCTCTGCACAGACGCATGTTTTCAAAAACATGGGTATACAACATTAAAAGCTCCCATTACAACTGAGGATTTGATCCCTTGCCCGGCTTTCCTTTTTCCGGACAGTGTATCAGGGGCTACTCCTCATATCATACTAATTCTTTAAAGGTTCCTTAGAAACCATACCTCGAAGTTCTTTATAAGGCCAAGACATGACTCATTCAGCCCGCTTTCGGCAGCCTGAATCTTTCCAACCACCGCACCCATAAGGGTCCGATGTTCATCAACGACGGACGCGTTCTTTAACGTTGTCAACAGACCGCCCGACAGCTCGGCGTATACTGAGGTGGCCAGTGGAGTAAGCAAACCTCCCTCCATGGAGGATGGCCGCTGGCCCGATCCTGGAACCTTAGGGGTCTCCAGAACTTTATCCAGCCCCAAGTCTCTTTGAGACGACACCTCGGTGTCGCGCCCGGACTTCAGAAAAAGAATTCTCGGAGGCGTCTCGCTCGCCACAGCATTCGAGCTCAACGAATCCTCCGATGAGGATTGTCCTGTGGGAGACCTTGTCTGGCTGTGTGAGATATGGCGACAGGTAAAATTACAATACCCGGACAACCCTGGATATGTAGGCGTATTCGGAGTTCGGTTACTTACGATTTTCCCAGGGGCTGGTCCTCGGGATCCCACTCCGGGCTATTATCGGCAGTCGGGGTGGATGCCTCTGGAGGGGAACCTCGCCTTCTCTTGGGCGACTCAGCCTCCAGGGACGGGGAAGTTGCACGTTTCTTCCTGCCGGCAGAGTGAGGCTCCTCCTCCTCCGCCTCCTCCTCTTCGTCTTCGGATGAAGGAGCGTCGCTAGAGCCTTTGGACCGGGTGTCCGGAGCCTCACGACAACGGAGGCCAGTCCGGGTCTTCTTGACCTGCTTGGGGGCCTCCTTCTTGGGCGCCTTGTAAGGTGCAGGGACCAGCATCTTTGTCAGAAGAGGTCCAGCCGGTTCCTCCGGCAGTGGGGTCGGACATTGTATCCGCTCCACCCTTTTTATCCATCCCTAAAGCCACAATGAAGCACGATTAAAAACTCCCCCCTTATGATATGTCGGCTGAAGCCTGGACGGACGGGGCGTGGCTATAACTTACCGGGCTTGTAGAATGGGATAATTGATACCCCCGGTCCTCAGAAGAGTCCGGCCATGATTTGCTGGACTTAAAGAGCACCTTCCAGATATCCTCGTGGGAGGAATCATGGAGCTCCCGGAGGGTTTGGTGCTCGGATGGGTTGAATTCCCATAAAGTATAGGCTCGACACTGGCAAGGGAGAACTAGGCGAACTAGCATCACCTGGACCACGTCAACAAGCTTGACGTCCTTGTCGACCATATTCCGAACATGCGTTAGGAGCAGTGACAGCTCATCGGACGAGCACCAGTTTGGGCCCTTCTTGGGCCAGGACGTAAGCCGCAGCGAAGCTCCGGATCTGAACTCAGGAGCTGCTGCCCATTCTTCACCGCGTGGTTCGGTGATATAGAACCACTGCTGCTGCCATTCCTTGATGGAGTCGTTGAAAGTACCCTTCGGCCAAACGACCTTGGGCATCTTGCTCACCATGGCGCCGCCGCACTCGGCGTGTTCGCCACTCACCACCTTGGGCTTCACATTGAAAATCTTCAACCATAGGCCGAAGTGAGGCGGAATCTGGAGGAAGGCCTCGCATGCGACGATGAACGTCGAGATATTGAGAAAAGAATTGCGGGAAAGATCATGAAAATCAACCCCATAGTAATATATGACTCCATGTACAAAGGGGTGGAGGGGAAACCTGAGCCCGCGAATGAAATGGGGAAGGAACACGACTCTCTCGTGGGGCTCCGGAGTAGGGACGACATGTCCCGCTGGTGGGAGACGGTGGCCAATCTCCTTGGCCAGATACCCGGCTTCCCAGAGCTTCTTGATATCCTTCTCCCGGACGGTAGAGGCCATCCATTTGCCTCCTGCTCTGGATCCGGACATCTTTGGAAACCCTCTCTTCGATGGAAAAGAAATGCGCTCGGACGTTAGGCCTCGAGCAGAGGGAAGTGAGTTAGCGGAAGGAGAAGGCGTGGGTAAAAGAGGAAGAGGCCATATCTCTTTATAAGAGAATGTAAGAGCTTTTTGCGCCTCCCCAATTGCCTGGTAGAACCCGCTCGCCTCCCGCTCGCCGCGATTAGCAGTACGGTTGGATTACCCATACCCGTATTGATGAGAATCCTGTGATAAGGGGACACGATCTTCGCTTCGACAAGACGTGCTTAGGAAACCGCCTCGCAGTATACGCTATGGCTGGTTGTGGGAAAAGCGGTTCAGATAATAACCTGACCATAATAACATATCCCGTCGTCTAAAAAAGTTGTCCGCTGAAGTATCATTCTCTCTACGGTGGTATGTGAAGAGCGTTTTGCAGATCCGGACACATATTACGTGTTCGATAATTACCTTGGAGTATTCGGAGGAGGAACCCGCCTTGCAATGCCGAAGACAAGACTGCGCGTCGGACTCATTGTCATTGAAGCCTGGTTCACGGGCTACTGAGGGAGTCCTGGATAAGGGGGTATCCAGATAGCCGGACTATATGCGTCGTCCGGACTATAGAAGCGTCAAGATACAAGACTCAAGACTTCGGCTCGTGTCCAGATGGGACTCTCCTTTGTGTGCAAGACAAGCTTGGCGATCCGTATATTATGTTTCCTTCCTTGTAACCGACTCCATGTAAACCCTAGCTCTTCGGTGTCTATATAAACTGGAGAGCATGGTCCTTAGAAGGCCGATCACAATTAGAATCATACCATCATAGGCTAGCACTTAGGGTTTAGCCTCTACGATCTCGTGGTAGATCTACTCTTGTATTCCACATATCTTCAATATTAATCAAGTAGGAAGTAGGGTTTTACCTCCATCGAGAGGGCCCGAACCTGGGTAAACATTGTGTCCCTTGCTTCCTGTTACCATTAGCCTAAGATGCACAGATCGGGACCCCCTACCCGAGATCCGCCGGTTTTGACACCAACACATGTTGCTATGTAGCCTCAGATATATTACATATGGCCCTAGTTATCCTAATGATAAAATGGGTTGCAAATATATTCAGTTAAAAGTCAGATTCACCGATTAGTCCCTTATCAGCCCCCGGCCTATATGGTACCAGCTACCGATATCCTGAACAGTGATCATATATAAGCCATGGGATGAAACTATATAACCTCGATGGGAAACAGCAGTTGTTCCCAAAATTGTCCTGTCTAGGGACATCGAGAAGCATGTTAAGCACAATAGGCTAAACATCAACCAAAATTATCCATGGCAGACAAAATAATCTCCAAAATAACCTCGAAAGGGTCAAATCGCGGATCTTTACCAATGACATATGTACCTAAAAGCACCAAGTTAATATTAGAAGATAAACACCAATTGCATAATGATGTAGTACAACACTTTTATATAATATCTTATAACATCCAATATACTCACGTATTAGATGAATTAACATATTATATTATGGGCTGGAAGGATTTTATTGCATTCTTACAAATTATCGGTTGATTAACTATTGTTGTATCCATGGGTTAGAGTTAGTTTGAGCTAGTTCGGGCTCAAATAGCCCTAAAGTATATCTAAACATGAGGGCTAGTTTGAGCTAGTTGCATCTATAACCCACCCAAAAAAACTATCCAACCCAAGAGGTGCTAATTGAAGCTAGTTCTCCTAGTGCATTTATTGTCAATCTAACTATCTAATCCTATCATCCAAACACCTCTTTGGATGGAGTTAGTTTAGGGTTAGTCATGAGCTAGAAACTAACTCTAACCTCTAAGCTAAGTTGAGTGTCCAAACAGGGCTATGTTTTTGTTTTTGTTGCTGCTGCTCTTCTAAGTGTATCTATACATCATCAGAACATTAAGGTAACACTCTTCCTTGTTGCTATGTAGCCTAGGATTGCATATGTAGACATTAAGTACAGTGCATGTTGCTATGTAGCCTCGGATATATTACATATGGCCCTAGTTAACCTAACGATAAATGGGTTGCAGATATATTTAGTTAAAAGTCAGATTCACCGATTAGTCCCTTATCAGCCCCCGGCCTATATGGTACCAGCTACCGATATCCTAAACAGTGAGCATATATAAGCCATGGGATGAAACTATATAACCTCGGTGGAAAACAGCAGTCATTCCCAAAATTGTCCTGTGTAGGGACATCGAGAAGCATGTTAAGCACAATAGGCTAAACATCAACCAAAATTGTCCATGGCAGACAAAATAATCTCCAAAAGATAGTTTCAATGTGCAGGTTTAAGCACGCTAGTAAAGCAAAACAAGTGAAAAGGTGTGTTAACTGCAATAGGCCTAACATTTAACAACAAGCAAACATAGTCATTCAAACTGGTATTGTGCCGGTCTAAGTACACTGGTTATTGTTAAATAAAAATGGACAGGCGTGTTTAACTACAAGATGCAGCAACCAAATGTAGTCATTCATGCCCTGTTTGTTTCAGCTTCGCTTGGATTTTAATCACCTATGGATTCTCTTAAGTGGCGAAGCTGTTTCTGTGAATCAGCTTCACCACCGAAGTACACTTTGAGGTGCTTTAGGAAATTGCACTAAAAATGACGCAAATCCAGATTCAGCTTCACTGGCAAAGCTGATTCCAAATAGCTGTTTGTTTTGGATTCCAGATTCGGCTTCACTGGCAAAGCTGAATCTGGTCCCAGGATCCGAAACAAACAGGGCCATAGTGGTATTGTTGAAACTGGTACTGATGAAATTGATCTGCACAGTTCATACTTGCACATATATAACATCACATTGTGAATAACTGGAATAAACAAGGCATACTACGAAAAACCAAAGATAGCATTTGAAACTGGACATATGCTAACTACAAACAACAGAACAATCAAAAAACTTCAAAAGAGGCATATGCTAGCTATAACATGCTTAATAGCAAGCAAGTATATGCATTCCTATCGGTATGTTTAAAACTGGATTGAAGAAATGTATTGCACAGTAAATAATTGCACATACAGAGCATCGCATTGTGAACAACTAAAATAAACAAGGCATACTGCAAGCAACCCTATATAGCAATTAAAACTGGACATATTCTCACTACACTACAAAAGGGACTCGACAAAACAAATCATGGGTTTCCCCATATAAAGAGGCACGGCAAAACAAATCATGGGTTTCCTCACTTGTCATAGATGGGCTTGTTCCCGTGGGAAGAGAATGGACCATGGATGCGCTCCATGTTGTCGCAAATGGGATCCTTCCCCTTGGAAGAGCACGGCTGTAGGGTGCCCTCCCTGATGACGCAGACGGGCTCTTTCCCCTTGGAAGAGCAGATGGGCTCTTTTCCCTTGGAAGAGCCGGAGAGGGTGCCCTCCTCGTGGTCGCCGTCGATGAGGTCTGACTTGGAAGCTGTGGATCCCAAGCCAGCGTCGCAGAACATGTCCTTCAGAAATGACAAAGGGGGCTCGATGGCGATGTAGGATGGCATGTCGTTGACAGCGAGCCAGAGGAGATCAGTGGCAGGGCCATGCATGAGATCGGCGGCGGTTGAACTCGAGGGGTTGGGGGTGGGCCACTTAACCTGTGACATAGCCTGCCTTAGGCCGTTGCTGTACATGACCTCGACGTCGTAGCCGGCGAAAGAGACATGCCCGCAAACTCTAGCCCGCTACTTGAGTTCCTGCCGCCAGTAATGGTCGTCAGCTTCCTCGGCGATGTCGGGCGAAGAGACGCGATACACCTCTTTTGGGCCAGTCGCTCCTCAAACTCCACGGGAAGCGTAGCTGGGCTTAGGTTGCGACACTCTGGAATGGGGGATGGGGATCTGGGGGAAAAGGGGCGTTTGGCAGGCGTCATCTAAGAAACTCAGGGCGGCCTTGGTATGGAGACTGGTGGGTAAGTTGCATGGGCAAACCAACAGATGTTGAGAATGGAGGTCTCGCGGCGGCGGCGGCGGGGACCTTGCTAGGGTTTCGAGCGAGGGAGGGTGTGTGTGTGTGTGCGCGCGCACGCGCCTGAAGAGGTTTTGGTGTGTGTGTGTGTGTGTGTGTGTGGAGGGGGGCGGGGCGGGGGTGTGTTTGAGGAAATGACGCGGGTACTGAAAATTTTGCAACGCGGGAGTGAAATGTCGAGGCTAATGAAAATTTTGATGATGGTGCATCCCACACAGTCGGGAGATAACAACCGTGTGTTATGAAATAGAAAAACCCTCGAGGCGGGCAGATATTTTCTAGGGGCGAGTGGGATTGGGAACAAGAAACATCGCACACAGTCCAAAGATAACAACCGTGTGTTATGAAACACAAAAACTCTCCTCGAGGCAGGCAGATATTTTCTAGGGATCTAGTGGGATTAGGAAGAAGAAACATTGCAAACGGTCCATAGACAACAACCGTGTGTTATGAAATAGAAAAACCCTCGAGGCGGGCAGATATTTTTGAGAGGGGGAGCCTCGTGGAGCCCAATGTACTGTGCGGATGTGTGCGTGACAGGGGCGCCAGTGTGGCACACGGTTAATTTGAGTGAACCGTGTCTGTTGCGTCATCCTACTTGTCTAATGTTCATAAATTTGGCGAAAAATGACACGGGAGAGGGTCAGAACACGAACACACCTGCATGTGGACCAAATTTATGTGTATGAAAGGGGTGGTTTGATTTTCAAATACCAAATGCAACTTCGATGTCGCACCTATCTCATAAAGCGCACGATATTGCTTGCCCCCACTACCTCTCCTGTCGGCACGAAGGGAATCCTAAGATATGAATGCATGCCCCGCCCCCCGCCCTAACCGAGGCTCACCTAGCAAAGTGCGAAGTAGCTAGCAGCCCCCCTCCCTCGTGTCGGCACGAAGGGAATCCTAAGCTATGAATGCATACCCCGCCCTCCGCCCCAACCGAGGCTCACCTAGCAAAGTGCAAAGTAGCAAGCAGCCCCCCGCTCCCTCGTGTCGGCACGAAGGGAATCCTAATCTATGAATGGATGCCCCCTCCAACTGTGGTTCACCTAGCAAACTGCGAATTAGCTAGCAGCCCCCCCCCCCATTGTGTCGGCACGAAGGGAATCCTAAGCTATGAATGCATGCCCCCCCAACCGAGGCTCACCTAGCAAAGTGCGAAGAAGCTAGTAGCCCCCCTCCCTCATGTCAGCACGAAGGGAATCCTAAGCTATGAATGGATGCCCCCCTCCCAACTGTGGTTCACCTAGCAAACTGCGAACTAGCTAGCAGCCCCCCTCGTGTCGGCACATAGTGAATCCTAGATATGATGCCCCCCCAACCGAGGTTCACCTAGCAAAGTGCAAAGTAGCAACCCCCCCCCAGACACACACGCACACTTTTAAGTCGGCGGGCCAGAGAGGCATCTCACCAAGATTGATCGTAAAACAGACCAAGAATAATCCACCTTGGTCGTACAACCTCTCTCTTGTTGCTGGTCAAAGTGATGGTCGTCCATGCGACCCTAGGTAGGCTAGCTCGCTAATAATCATGCAAGTAGCTAGCTAGTCCCTGAAGACAACCACTTCATGCGTGTGGCACAAACACATGTATGGATCAGGTGTGTTTTTAGTACACAATGGAACAACTTTGATGTGGCACCATGATTTCGAACTAGAAATCCCCACACTGAGTGAGGGTTAGGTTGATGATGCATATGGATGTTACACCACACTTCAAGCCGATGACAGGGATTCATGCATGCATACGCGTGCATACTATATGCGCTCAAACTTTAATTAGGTCTGAATCTCACGATGACCTATACTATGATAACACGCGAACCAAATGAAGAATATCTGCCATGGTAACCTATCTTGTTGTCGGTCAAGGTGATCATGGATGTCCACGCAGGCCCATGAATAACTTTATGCTCCTCAAAGGTTATTTGCGTGTTATTATGTGATTAGCATTATATTTGGCATGAAATTAACTGCACGCTAAACGTGTTGAGCGCTCGACATTGAAGCAGTCTAGGTCGTTGGATTGACATGATTTGATGGCCGATATTAATTGGATCTGTCCCTTTGAGTTTTTTTATGTTGGTATAGATACAGATGGTGTGACTTGATATTCATCAAAATCAAAAACTTTAAGAGCATGGTCACATAATACACCAATTCTATCAAACAGCCAACAACTGCACTCAATTGTTTGCTTCAGAGATCACCGGTAACTTTGTGCTCCTCAAAGGTAAAATCTTCAATAAGATATTCATTACAACCATCCAATAACTGCACTCAATTGTTTGCTTTAAAGGATCACCGATAACTTTATGCTCCTCAAAGGTAAAATCTCCAATAAGATATTTGTTACAACCATCCAATGCCTTGGTACAAGCTGATAAGGATATTTCATATTGGCCTTGGAAAGCTTCAAATATACATGGGGTGTACAACTTGCTAGCCTACACCAATCTAGGTGGTGGTTTTCTCATAAATAATTTAGGCAACTTTTTTCCTTGAATTAAATTCTGAATTCAGTTCATTATTTATTTTTCGCACCACCCTTTCAAAATGCTTAAAGAACTGAATAATATCAAAATCAAATTTCAGATGGATTCTCGAAGTCATTGTTGAGACTCTCACTCAATTGTGTACTCATTCCCAATGTGAAGATATCCTTCATATAACATTCAACCCATTTTTCTTTGAACTTATATATATATATATATATATATATATATATATATATATATATAGGTTTGTCGCTGATAACCACGCGAGGGAGTGTACCATTAGAAGACAACCACTACATGCATATGTATGGAGGTGATGCGTGCATGCATGTTTGAATACCATTTCACAATATTGATGTGTCATGTGCGTCAAAAATCGTACACTCTCCCCACAAAGAGCGAGATCGGTTCATCACGTGTCGTTGTACTAGCCACTTCGACACTATGGGAGGGATTCATGCGTACACATGCATGCGTGTGTGCTCATATATACCGTATTTACAAGAAAAAAACCTCCCGATTAAGTCAAATTAACCACTCTCGTTGTCAGGCGAAATGTAGTGATGGACCAAGCGGGCCCACAAATGGAAAGCATCGATATCACTGATAACCGCTTAAGTGGGTGTGAGAGGACAAACACCATCGCTTTACAAGTGGGCCAAACATATGTTGAATATAATACATAAAATGTACAACTTTGATGTGCCACACATGCATGCCTCAAAAACCGTAAACCATGCACCCACACAGAGTGAGGTTCATGAAGCGTACTACATATGATGGTCCCCTTCCCCCTCTTCGACGCATACTATATGCTCCTACCGTAATACAACCCAAAAAGAATCCTCATCGATGGTGAAATTAATTAACCTTTCCCGATGTAGCTAGGTCAAAGTGATGCACATATGCATCGACGATGACCTCGTGGGCCCCTGGATGGAAGCGTCACAAGTGTGTGTCCTAGCTAGGATAACCACCACCTGCATGCATGTGGTGCAAAGAGGTGTTGTGTGGTGTTTGAATAGCCATTTTCACAATTTTGATGTGGCACGTGCCTCAGAAACCGAAAAGTCCTGACACTTAGTGAGGTGTACTTGTTCACGGACGCGCACGTATAGTATAGTATATATGTGTGTGTGTCTATATATATATATATATATATATATATATGCTAGTCCCCTCCCACCTCTTCGACGCGTACTATATACCACCATAACACAAACAAA